>NC_135236.1:299462577-299785077 GCF_051348905.1 Ranitomeya variabilis | reverse complement strand
GGGTCCTGCCTTGGCGCGAAACAGCTGTAGTCCGTACATTGCACATGTCTCCCGTGCCTGAGCCGCACAGTGTCTAATAAAGCAAGAAAAAAACACATTGGTGAGTGCCATCCAAGATTTTCTTCGGTTATTGTGGATTTCTTGCATGTTTTTTTCTATATCCATTGAGCACCTACAGTGGTGTTTTTGGAGGCTATATGGCGTTCATGATTTAGTGTGGTTAACCTTATTTCATCTCTTTCAGGTAAAGGCAACTCAGTGGTGCCAAATACTCTTCTGCTGTTGACAGATTCTCAGGGACTGCACTCTTGGGCAGGGAGCTGTATTTTGATTGCCACCAGCTCATTAATTTCTTCTTCCTCTGTTAGCACACACATGCAGTGTTCACTACTGAACACTGAAGGGCATGCACTGAAAGATTAAATTCTGACACCAGTGCCAGAGTCATTATCATTATGTACTTTGTGGGAGGCGTTTGTACAGCCCCGAAGGATGGTATAAATATCCAAATGGCCCTTGGCAGAAAAAAGATTCCCCACCCCTTGTCTAGACGATAGGGGCCAGCTGAGAGGTGTTAGCTACAAAGATCACATTGCTTGTTTCTATAATACACATAGCCTGTGATCTTTGTGATTATTGCATGGCCACTCTAATTTGTTGGCCACGGAAATGTAGCCTTTCCACCTTATGGATACAGACGGATTCCGAAAGTTGATGGCCGTCACAGTCCCCAGAGTACCAGTTGCCCAGTCATCAAGTCACCATTACTTCTCTAAGAAAGATGTGCCTGCGCTACAGCAACAAGTTGCAGACCCGTTCCCTGAAAAATTCTCTGTCTGTCAGGGTGCATTTCACCAATGACACCTGGAAGAGCAAGCCTGGACAGGGGAGTTACATCTAGATGACTGGGCACTGGGTTACTCTGGCAGGGCTGCAACTAAGAATTTTGGGGCCCCATACTGGCAAAAATTTTTGGGCCCCCTTAAGACTCCTCCCAGGCTCTACCCCAGACCCACCTCCACCCCTTGAACTCTCCACAGTCCCACCGCCCTGTCTTGGAAAAACTCAATTTTTGCACCACGTCCACACCAATCACACATTAACAGATCCCAAAACAAGATCACATACATAGCCAGCAGCTTTTGTTTTGGCCAAAACATTTTTTAATCCGCCACCACAAGGTTGACTCTTTTGGCCGAGCCCTACTCTATCCTATTCATCATTTGTTAAAATATCCAATACAATTTAGGTATATTTTTATTTATTTTTCAATGTTTAAATGACCAATAATACCACATACAAGGAATAAATACCATCACAACATCACTAGACAACATATCACCACTACAGCGACCGAATAATACCACATACAAGGAAGAAATACCATCGAACCATGACCAAATTATTACCACCACATAGTGACCTACAGTATAATACCACATACAAGGAACAAATACAGCCACACCATGGCCGGACCATATATTACCACCACATACTAACCGAATACTACAATACTGATCATTAATAAAAAAAACCACAATACTAATATCACCATAAGTGCCAATATATACAGGAGATCTGTACTTAGTATGAAGTGTCTGTGTACAGGAAATACAATGATCTGTGATATAGATGAGTCGCCCCGCCATCGCTGTGGGGTACTCGGTACCGGGTCCGGTGTTTCACAGGGGGATGTCACGGTAGCGACCTGGTCCGTGGCCCAGGCTGCCCAAGTAAAAGGGGAAAGGTCTTTAAAGGGAATAAAGTTTATGTTCGTGACGCCACCTGTGGTATTCGGTCAGTGGAGACCGACACTGCTTTAAAGGATCCTCTGGGGGTGATGTTATGTCAGCTAGATGGTATAACTTCCCACAGTTGAAGTATATACCCAGGGCTCCCGGTGTGTATATGGAAGATGGTGAATGGAGCAGTAAAGAATGAGGACACAGGTTTGCAGTCTCTTTACCTTGTTTACTGAAGACTTCAGGCAGCCACAGTCCAGGGCACCAGATCACAGGGCAGGCAGGGTCCGGCCGGCTTGGAGGCAAGTTAGGAGTCCCCTTATCCAGGTGGAAATCAAAGCATTCCTCTAGCGCCATGGTGTTGTAGTTCCTTACTGCCTATGGCTTCAGACAAGGTCCTCACAAATGTTCTCTCTCTCTGTCCCCCGTATAGGATAGGACATAACCTGCATGACTGGTGATTTGAGTCTGTTTATAGGGACTCTAGCACGCCCCGGGCTCTAAAGGTGTCACCGTGTCTCCTGGGTATTAGGGCGGACAGGTAACGTGAAGTCCTGCTGTCGTCCTGTCCTGCCGGTCTCTGATGTAAGTTGTAAAGAGTCCTTACAACCTCAGTGTTCCGGCTACCGGTTTCTGCGCCTGAGAAGGAGGCAGCCTGCTCGGGGCTAGTCACCTAGTAAATAGGATCAAAAGCTCCCCCTGGTGGCCTGGAGAGTGAATGTGTTGCATGCTTGGGTTTACCTGGTTACAGTTATCCCTTCTTGCCTCCAAACGCAACATCACTCTCCCCATGAGGAGAGCAATGCTACTGTGATGACCAGGACCCTGGTGCGCCACATACACAGGAACTCTGTATATAGTGTCAGTGTGCAAGGAAATACAATGATCACCAGTGACATTATACACAGGAGCTCAGTATATAGTGTCAGTGTGCAGGTAATACAGTGATCACCAGTGACATTATACACTGGAGCTCTGTGTATATTGTCAGTGTACAGGTAATAGTGATCAGTGACATTATACACAGGAGCTCTATATACAGTATCAGTGTACAGGTAATACAGTGATCACTGGTGACATTGTACACGTGAGCTCTGTATATAGTGTCAGTGTGCATATAATACAGTGATCAGTGACATTATAGACAGGAGCTCTGTACATAGTGTCAGTGTACAGGTAATACAGTGATCTCCAGTGACATTATACACAGCAGGTCTGTATATATTCTCAGTGTACAGGTAATACAGTGATTACTGGTGACATTGTACACAGGAGCTCTGTATATATTCTCAGTATACAGGTAATACAGTGATCACTGGTGACATTGTACACAGGACCTCTGTATAAAGTATACACTACACCAAATGAAGAAAAAAGGCGACATAGTGTCACTCTGCACAGTAACAGGACCCCCCATTGAAAACTGTATCCTCAAAAAGTAAAATACATGACTGCAGTAATAATATCCCTTAATTACCCCCTAGGGTAATAGCATCCCCCCATTCTGACCCCCTTGTGTCTCATTTCTGGCTCCATCTATATGGTTTCCCATACTACCCTCATGAGTATCCATTCTCCCCATGTGATGTCCCATCCTGCCCCATATGATCTCCCCATCCTGCCCCATCTGTCTCCATTCTGCCCCATCTGTCTCCTTCCTGCCCCATCTGCACCATCTGTCCCATGATCCTGCCCCATCTGTCCCATGATCCTGCCCCATCTGTCCCATGATCCTGCCCGATCTGTCGCTATTGTATCCATCCTGCCCCATGATTCTGTACCATGAGTCTCCATCCTGCCCCATCTGTCTCCATCCTACCCTTTTAGTCCCCATCCTGCCCCATGTTCCTGCCCCATCTGTCTCCATCCTGTCCCATCTATCTCCATCCTGCCCCATCTGTCTCCATCCTGCCCCATGTCTCCATCCTGCCCATGATCCTGCACCATCTGCCTCTCTCCTGCCCCATGTCTCCATCCTGCACCATGTGTCTCCATTGTCCTCAATCTGTCTCCATTCTGCCCCATGATCCTGCACCATGTCACATGGTGCAGGATCATGAGGCAGGAATGAGACACATGGGGCAGGATGGAGACACATTTTCCATGTGTCTTCATCCTGCCGCCCAAACATATTGCGGCTTGCTGCTTTCAATACAGATTAAAAAAAACACTTTCTCCTTACCTGGCCGTGGTCCAGCAGCAACGTCCATCCCAGGCATTTCAAGCACGGACTCGCTGACGAAAGACAATGATATCATAGACCGGCGATGTGCGTGCTTCCATCAGCTGCCAGCCTCCTATTGGCTGGCAGCTTTTAACTATTGCCATGCGGGCCTGCACAGCAATATAATTTAACTGAACCTGCGTTAGAGAGATTTGGAGATTAGACTTAAGATAGATAAAGTATTAGCAGAAGCTTTCAGATTTAGAATGAAGCAGAGCTGAGAAAGCTAACCCCGCCCACTCCAGGCTCTCCATGTGCAAAGTACATAGACAGTGAGGTGTTTATCATGGGGAGGGGATGTTATCCGACTAATGTAGCACAGCAATGTTAATCTCAAATGATAAATCCTTTACAGTTAGTAAATAACAGCATACACTTTGACAAGTAACACATCCCTGAATTCACTGCTTCAGACAGCAAAAACCTGCTCCCTTTAATAAAATTGCTTTATGCTTAAAAAAATAGCTAAAGAGTAATGTCAAATCTACAGGGTGTCCCTAAAGTCTGGACAGATAGGCAAAAATACAAATTTTTAATAAATTAAATGAATTAGCAACATTTTATTCAACTGCTATATTAAATAACTTCTTCAATGTGATTTCCATCATTTGTGATGCAAAGGTTGATGAGCTTTGCAAAATTACATTCTAGTTAATTATACTGATTAAAATTAAAGTTAATGAGAATTACTGTGTCCAGATTTTAGGGACACCTGTAGTATGTAATGTTATCATACCAGTAGAGTAATCACCAATACGTCTTTTTACTGACCTGCGATATAAGAGAGTAACATCCCCTGACTGGTGACAATCGTGTGGCTGTCAGATGTACACTATAGCTAACAACTTGCTGCATCAGCCACGATCAGTGTTGGCACCGACTATGGTCGTTTAACCCCTTAAATGCGTCTGTCACAGTAACTACCGGGGGGCAGAGGGGGCCAGTGCCCCGGGCCCCATGCTCTGAGGGGGCCCACCCGGAGCTACGCTACTGTGACTCCATTGGCGCTCGCAGTGCGCCGATACAGTTACATTCTGCGGCAGAGCAGGGAGAATCGATCTCCCTGCTCTGCCGCTATTGGGCCCCTGAGCAGGCAGGGGGCCCGGTGCCAGCAGTGGGCCCCCTGCCGTCATCGCAAGGTCAGCTGTATCGGGATCTAGCCGATACAGCTGACCACGGTGATGAGGGAAGAGCGCTGTGCTGTACTCCTTCTCCCATCATCCCCCACATCGTCTGACAGCGGGCGCGATGACGTCACCGCCCGGCGCCCGCTGTCAGGAGATGAGCGGGAGCAGGGAGCGCTGCTGGAACAAGGAGGAAGAGAGGTGAGTATTGTGTTTTTCTATGGGGTGTGCTGCCTTATATACAGGATCTGCCTATGGGGGCTGCCTTATATACAGGATCAGCTTATGAGGGGGTGCTGCCTTATATATAGGATCTGCCTATGGGGGGGTGCTGCCTTATATACAGGATCTGCCTATGGGAGGTGTGCTGCCTTACATACAGGATCTGCCTATGGGGGGCTGCCTTACATACAGGATCTGCATATGGGGGTGTGCTGCCTTACATACAGGATCTGCCTATGGGGGGGTGTGCTGCCTTACATATGCAGCACCCCAGGGTCCTGGTCGTTGCAGTAATGTCATTCTCCTCTAGGGGGGTGATGTTACGTTTGAAGGCAATAAAGGAGATCTCACTAACAGGTAACACCAACACACAACACACTTTATACTCCAGTCCACCAGGGGGAGCTATGCTCCTATTTATTAGGGCACTCTTCACAATTAGGTAAAACTGGTGGTCTGGATAGAAAGTGAGGCAGAAGGAAGCTGACTGAGCTTGACTCAGGTAGCTGCTAGCTGAGCTCCGCTCAGTTAGTGGGTCCCTGACAGGGGTGGGATCCTGTCAGAGGCCTAGACAGAAGGCCACGGAGCTGCACTTGCCCAACGTGCGGCAGCCCCTAAGAAAGAGACAGGAACAGAGAACTGTATTGTAAAGCGTGAAGGAAAGTCATAGCAAAAGGAGAGGAAACCAGAAGGAGTTCTGCCCTGCACAGGCTGCCTCCTTCTGAGGCGCAGGATCCCGGTAGCCGGAACACCGAGTGAGCAACAGTCCTTTATGCCTTGCTCCAGAGACCGGCAGGACAGCTAATTCCACGTTACTGATCCGCCCTATACCCAGGAGGCACGGTGGCAATTTGTGGAGGCCGGGGGGTGCTAAAGTCCCTGTAAAAAGCCTCAGGCCACCAGTTACATGGGTTTGTCCTATCCTTACCATCAGGGGGACAGAGAAAGAGACATAACATCTAGAACATCTACAACAGTTGTGAGGACCTTATGAGAGGCTAAGCAGTAAGGTACTACAACACCCAGGCGCTAGAGGAAGGCTACTGATTTCCACCTGGATAAGGGGACTCTGGATTTGCCTTCAGACCGGCTGGACTCAGCCTACCCTGTGATCTGGTGCTCTGGACTGTGGATGCTGAAGTCTTCAGTAAAAAGGTAAAGAGACTGCAACCTTGTGTCCTCGTTCTTCACTGCACCTCACACCATCCACCATCTACACTCTGGGAAGCCCTGGGGATACACTTCACCTGTGGGAAGGTATACCATCTAGTTGCCATAACATCACCCCAGCAGACCCCTAAGCAGCGTCGGTCACCCTGACCGAATACCACAGGTGACGTCACGAACACTATCCCTTTAAAGACCTTTCCCCCCTTATTTCAACGGACCTCCCTAGGGCCAAGGACCGGGTCAGCCACCGTGACATCCCCCTTGAGAACCGAATGACCCAGTACCGTGTACCCCACTGCCCTACGGGGGCGATCCACATACAGGATCTGCCTATGGGGGGTGTGCTGCCTTACATAGAGGATCTGCCTATGGGGGGCTGCCTTATATACAGGATCTGCCTATGGGGAAAGGTGCTGCTTTATATATAGGAGATGCCTTACATACAGGATCTGCCTATGGGGGGCTGCCTTATATACAGGATCTGCCTATGGGGGGGTGCTGCCTTACATACAGGATCTGCCTATGGGGGGCTGCCTTATATACAGGATCTGCCTATGGGGGGTGCTGCCTTATATACAGGATCTGCCTATGGGGTGGGGTGCTGCCTTATACTACAGGATCTGCCTATCCTATGGGGGGTGCTGTCTTATACTACAGAGTCTGCCTATGGGGGTGCTGCCTTGTATTATATTGAGGACTATCTGACACATTATACTATATGGAGGTTATCATTGGAGGCTACAAAGGGGTCAGTATATTGTATGGCTGGTACTATACAGTTAGGGGGCATTATACTGTGTATAAGAGAACATCATGCTGTGTATAGGGGAGCTGCACAGGGGGGAGACTCTGGACATTATTAAATGTAAAGTGGGCACTTATTGTTATAGGGGAACTCAGGTTACTGTGACTATCAAAATGGCACACACAGGACATTATTACTTTCTAGGGGGCAAAATATGGGCACTGTTTTCTAGGGCACTTGCACCCGGCATTACTATATTATAGTATTGGGGTATCAGGGGCAGTAATAGGAACACATACGGCAGCAGCGGCTCAGTATTGGGGTATCAGGGGCAGTAATAGGGACACATATGGCAGCAGCGGCTCAGTATTGGGGTATCAGGGGCAGTAATAGGGACACATACGGCAGCAGCGGCTCAGTATTGGGGTATCAGGTGCAGTAATAGGGACACATACGGCAGCAGCGGCTCAGTATTGGGGTATCAGGGGCAGTAATAGGGACACATACAGCAGCAGCGGCTCAGTATTGGGGTATCAGGGGCAGTAATAGGGACACATACGGCAGCAGCGGCTCAGTATTGGGGTATCAGGGGGAGTAATAGGGACACATACGGCAGCAGCGGCTCAGTATTGGGGTATCAGGTGCAGTAATAGGGACACATACGGCAGCAGCGGCTCAGTATTGGGGTATCAGGGGCAGTAATAGGGATACATACGGCAGCAGCAGCTCAGTATTGGGGTATCAGGGGCAGTAATAGGGACACATACGGCAGCAGCGGCTCAGTATTGGGGTATCAGGGGCAGTATTAGGGACACATACGGCAACAGCGGCTCAGTATTGGGGTATCAGGTGCAGTAATAGGGACACATACGGCAGCAGCGGCTCAGTATTGGGGTATCAGGGGCAGTAATAGGGACACATACGGCAGCAGCGGCTCAGTATTGGGGTATCAGGGGCAGTAATAGGGACACATACGGCAGCAGCGGCTCAGTATTGGGGTATCAGGGGGAGTAATAGGGACACATACGGCAGCAGCGGCTCAGTATTGGGGTATCAGGTGCAGTAATAGGGACACATACGGCAGCAGCGGCTCAGTATTGGGGTATCAGGGGCAGTAATAGGGACACATACGGCAGCAGCGGCTCAGTATTGGGGTATCAGGTGCAGTAATAGGGACGCATACTGCAGAAGCAGCTCAGTGTTGGGGTATAAGGGGCAGTAATAGGGAGACATACGGCAGCAGCGGCTCAGTATTGAGGTATCAGGTGCAGTAATAGGGACATACAGCAGCAGCGGCTCAGTATTGGGGTATCAGGTGCAGTAATAGGGACACATATGGCAGCAGTGGCTCAGTATTGGGGTATCAGGTGTAGTAATAGGGACACATACAGCAGCAGCGGCTCAGTATTGGGGTATCAGGTGCAGTAATAGGGACACATACGGCAGCAGCGGCTCAGTATTGGGGTATCAGGGGCAGTAATAGGGACACATATGGCAGCAGCGACTAAGTATTGGGGTATCAGCAGGATGAGGAGTTTGTGCAGGTTGGGAATAGACGGTGATGGGGCTGGAATGTGAGAAATGAAATGTGTCTTTGTTGTATTCTCTGCAGACGAGTCATGGCTGGAAGAGGTTGTCATGTCGGTCTGGGCCAGTTGGAAAAGATGGGAAAAGTGAACGATTTCATCAGAAAGGACGTCAGCGGTAAGACATTATCTGTAACTGTGCTGTGATCTATATTCTGTAGGACTGGTATCTACCACTGATCATATGGCGGTAATATCCATGTTGGTCGTTATATAGAGATTATCTTCAGTAACAGCGCGGTCATCTGCTGAGGTTCTCCTCCACTATTAGGGGGCATCACCGAGTTGTTATCAAGGTTACCTGGTTAGGGGCCCACTCAGAAGCTTCGCCCCCCCCCCCCGAACCAAAACCCAAGCTACGCCTCTGGTCTGTCAATAGTGACTATGGCATCTAGATGGTTAACAGACTGTGGGGGTTTCCTCTTTAACCACACTGGCACCCTGAGACCTTGTTTGCGTGGTCCTGATGTTTGCCATGGCACTTCATGGCAAAATAACAGCCTTAGCGTCTGCCGGCGACAGTGGCCTGTTCAGAGCTTATCAAAATTTAGGTGGTAAAAACAAACTTTTCATTCCTGTCATGTTACTTTGCATTAATTCCTGAAAATCATCTGAAGGGTTAATGAACTACCTGAAAGCAATTTTGAATACGGTTTTTAAAATGGTATCACTTTTGGGGTTTTTCCAATGTATAGGACTCCCTAAGTCACTTCGAAGCTAATCAGGTCCCTAAAAAATAAGGTTTGTAAATTTCCATGAAAAAATGAAAAATTACTGTTACATTTTTAAACCTTCTAAAATTCTAGCAAAATAAAACAACACTTTACAGATGGTGCTGATGTAAAGCAGACATGAGGGAAATGTATTTTATGATTGTTTTTGTGTGGTATGACTATCTGGATTAATGGGATAATCAGTTAAAGTTTGAAAATTGCATTTATTTTTAATTTTTTAATTGTCACATTTCTGATATTTTTAGAAATAAACGCAAAACATATCTACCTTACATTTACCATTATCATGATGTATGATGTGTCACGAAAAAACAAACTCAAAATCACTGGGATTTGTTCAAGCGTTCCAGAGTTATTACCACATAAAGGGACACTGCATATAAAAGAACCAGCACTGAAAATGCTATTAGATATACGAAACTCAAATGAATCATGAATAACAAGGAGAATAAGGAGTTTTTACGTATAAAATTGTATATTTTATTATATATAGTATAAATAAGTATCTCAAAAATACAAATACAATGACAATTTATCAATATAGAATAAATAGATGATCAAACTAGGTGCGAGCACAAAGTGATCGCTAGGTGACCAGAACTGACTATTGTGCAGCAATTCAAAAACTGATATTAGACTCACAGATAAGCATGTGCTAAATAATTCTAAGTAGTCCTATATCAGGTAAGTATGACGATAAATATAATGTAACGGTGCTAACCGCGCTTATATTAAATTCACAGCGCCAAAAAATTCTAAATAGTCCTATGTCAGGTGAGTGTAGTAACAAATAGAATATAGTAGTACTGACCGCGTTTGTATTACAGCGCTAGTCTACCCATTCCTAAACATATTACCAAAAAGACACCAAGTAATGGAGCCGCACATAGGACAATAAGAAAAATATATTAGAATTATTTACCCATGGTGTTTAGGTAGTCAGTCCTGGAGGCGATCGCTCTCCCCGACGCGCGTTTCGCAAGACACAAGTCTCGCTTCCTCAAGGGGCGTGGTCTAACAGAGGTTTACGTCAGCTTTAAATACCATCTATTTCCGGTCACATGGTTATGGACCGGCAAATAGCATGGCGCCTCCGATCATGAGTATAAGCGCCGTATTCAATCTGCACAGTCTGACAGCAAACACCATGTACCTGCCGGGAGCAGCGGCCGGCACCAAGACGCATGACACCCGACAGGCAACAGGAGGCCACCGACAGACGGTACAGACGAAGACAGCTGTGCTATCATAAAGATACGATCGGATAGGTTTGACATTTGTTTCCATATTGAAATACAAAAACATACTATACAAAATAGAAAAAACTAAAACGACGATATGATGAATGTATGGGCAGCCATACATGATTAAAGTGCATAGGTAAACTCATAAAAAGTGTACAATGAAAGAACCATAATTTGTCACATATAATACGATACAAATGTAATTATTATTACAAACAATGTGTTATTATAAAAGTGTAACCATAATAAATGAAATTGTATATCAATTTGTTAATAAAAATACAAAACAAATATATTATAAAGAATAATACGATGAGTGTGATCTTCAAGGTGAACACCGAATAAATAAATGTGATGAGTTGCCAGCCATACAAAAACATCAATCGCCATGAATCTAAAATTGAAGCAAAGAGAGGAAACAATGAATAAAAACACAATAAACATGGATTAAAAACCACCATAAGACCAACACACAAAAAAGGTGGTGATCCGGAGAGGGTGTTTAGAGGAGCACAATAACAAAGCAACTATAAAAATGATGAATACCCATTAGTCTCGTTCAATCCGTCCGGTACCATTGTACCTAGAGTGAAAATCCACCTGCATTCTTTTTTCGCTAATAAATTTTTTATATCACCGCCTCTAATGCCACATTGCACATGTTCGATGCCCCGAACTGTAAGATGACTAGGATTGCAGTTATGAAAAATGCGGAAATGTCAGGGCAATGTTTTTAGGAGAGAAATGTCAGTTTCCGATTTTGCGGCTGTAATGTCGCGGACATGTTCCCGAACCCGGGTGCCTAAACGCCTAGAGGTTAAACCCACGTAAATTTTTGGGCATGTGCACATAGCGTAGTAGATGACTTGTGTGGTATTGCATGTAATGCGATGTTTAATCTTAAATTCTTTACCATCCACAGCATGGAAGGTAGTAGATCTGATGATATTTTTGCATGCTATGCAATTGCCGCAAGTAAAGCATCCTTTCACTGGTCCGCTAGAGCCAAAATATGTGCCACTATGATCCATCTTTGGAACATAGTGGCTATTCATTAGTAGGTCGCCCAAGCTTTTGCTTCGTCTAGAAGTCATGAGTGGCGAATCAGTAAGGTTCCTAGCTAATACGGAATCAGTTTTTAGTACATGCCAATATTTTTGAATGCAGGTTCTCATTTGCTGCCAGTGTCCGTTGTATGTAGAAATAAAACGAATGTTATTATCCCTATCTTTATTTTTGACCTTGGGGCACAATAAATCATCTCTCGAGCAAATTTTTGCCCTGTTATAACCTGCCTTAATGCTCTTTTTGGAATAACCTCTCTCCAAAAATCTCTCTTGGAGATCCCTGGCTTGATATTGAAATTTGCATTCAGAGGAGCAGATCCGCCTCAAACGGATGTACAAACGGATGTACACAGAAAACCGACTTCGACAAATTCATTGCTGCATGCTAGCTCCAGTCATCCGTATAGTACCATTAAGGCCATCCCAGTTGGACAATTCCTCAGAATGAGGCGGATCTGCTCCTCTGAATGCAAATTTCAATATCAAGCCAGGGATCTCCAAGAGAGATTTTTGGAGAGAGGTTATTCCAAAAAGAGCATTAAGGCAGGTTATAACAGGGCAAAAATTTGCTCGAGAGATGATTTATTGTGCCCCAAGGTCAAAAATAAAGATAGGGATAATAACATTCGTTTTATTTCTACATACAACGGACACTGGCAGCAAATGAGAACCTGCATTCAAAAATATTGGCATGTACTAAAAACTGATTCCGTATTAGCTAGGAACCTTACTGATTCGCCACTCATGACTTCTAGACGAAGCAAAAGCTTGGGCAACCTACTAATGAATAGCCACTATGTTCCAAAGATGGATCATAGTGGCACATATTTTGGCTCTAGCGGACCAGTGAAAGGATGCTTTACTTGCGGCAATTGCATAGCATGCAAAAATATCATCAGATCTACTACCTTCCATGCTGTGGATGGTAAAGAATTTAAGATTAAACATCGCATTACATGCAATACCACACAAGTCATCTACTACGCTATGTGCACATGCCCAAAAATTTACGTGGGTTTAACCTCTAGGCGTTTAGGCACCCGGGTTCGGGAACATGTCCGCAACATTACAGCCGCAAAATCGGAAACTGACATTTCTCTCCTAAAAACATTGCCCCGACATTTCCGCATTTTTCATAACTGCAATCCTAGTCATCTTACAGTTCGGGGCATCGAACATGTGCAATGTGGCATTAGAGGCGGTGATATAAAAAATTTATTAGCGAAAAAAGAATGCAGGTGGATTTTCACTCTAGGTACAATGGTACCGGACGGATTGAACGAGACTAATGGGTATTCATCATTTTTATAGTTGCTTTGTTATTGTGCTCCTCTAAACACCCTCTCCGGATCACCACCTTTTTTGTGTGTTGGTCTTATGGTGGTTTTTAATCCATGTTTATTGTGTTTTTATTCATTGTTTCCTCTCTTTGCTTCAATTTTAGATTCATGGCGATTGATGTTTTTGTATGGCTGGCAACTCATCACATTTATTTATTCGGTGTTCACCTTGAAGATCACACTCATCGTATTATTCTTTATAATATATTTGTTTTGTATTTTTATTAACAAATTGATATACAATTTCATTTATTATGGTTACACTTTTATAATAACACATTGTTTGTAATAATAATTACATTTGTATCGTATTATATGTGACAAATTATGGTTCTTTCATTGTACACTTTTTATGAGTTTACCTATGCACTTTAATCATGTATGGCTGCCCATACATTCATCATATCGTCGTTTTAGTTTTTTCTATTTTGTATAGTATGTTTTTGTATTTCAATATGGAAACAAATGTCAAACCTATCCGATCGTATCTTTATGATAGCACAGCTGTCTTCGTCTGTACCGTCTGTCGGTGGCCTCCTGTTGCCTGTCGGGTGTCATGCGTCTTGGTGCCGGCCGCTGCTCCCGGCAGGTACATGGTGTTTGCTGTCAGACTGTGCAGATTGAATACGGCGCTTATACTCACGATCGGAGGCGCCATGCTATTTGCCGGTCCATAACCATGTGACCGGAAATAGATGGTATTTAAAGCTGACGTAAACCTCTGTTAGACCACGCCCCTTGAGGAAGCGAGACTTGTGTCTTGCGAAACGCGCGTCGGGGAGAGCGATCGCCTCCAGGACTGACTACCTAAACACCATGGGTAAATAATCCTAATATATTTTTCTTATTGTCCTATGTGCGGCTCCATTACTTGGTGTCTTTTTGGTAATATGTTTAGGAATGGGTAGACTAGCGCTGTAATACAAACGCGGTCAGTACTACTATATTCTATTTGTTACTACACTCACCTGACATAGGA
Organism: Ranitomeya variabilis; assembly: GCF_051348905.1. NCBI lineage: Eukaryota > Metazoa > Chordata > Amphibia > Anura > Dendrobatidae > Ranitomeya > Ranitomeya variabilis. The sequence goes on along the minus strand of NC_135236.1, from coordinate 299,770,900 downwards.
CTATTTAGAATTTTTTGGCGCTGTGAATTTAATATAAGCGCGGTTAGCACCGTTACATTATATTTATCGTCATACTTACCTGATATAGGACTACTTAGAATTATTTAGCACATGCTTATCTGTGAGTCTAATATCAGTTTTTGAATTGCTGCACAATAGTCAGTTCTGGTCACCTAGCGATCACTTTGTGCTCGCACCTAGTTTGATCATCTATTTATTCTATATTGATAAATTGTCATTGTATTTGTATTTTTGAGATACTTATTTATACTATATATAATAAAATATACAATTTTATACGTAAAAACTCCTTATTCTCCTTGTTATTCATAAAGGGACACTGGTCAGATTTAAAAAAAATTGGCTTGGTCACTAAGGGGTTAAAAGGCGTAGTGTGTGTGTGTGTGTGTGTGTGTGTGTGTGTGTGTGTGTGTGTGTGTGTGTGTGTGTGTGTGTGTGTGTGTGTGTGTGTGTGTGTGTGTGTGTGTGTGTGTGTGTGTGTGTGTGTGTGTGTGTGTGTGTCAGGCTACAGAGCCATGCTGTATCCAGCTGCTTCTCTTAAATGAAAGTGAAAGTAATTCCCACCGCACATCAGGAAGCTTAGAAAACTAATACTCCATGGCTTGCAAGACAGTAAAGCATGCCTTCTGGAGAGAAGGTCTGGCTGCAACTAGCAAAGAGAAACACATGTGTATAGAAGTGTATTCCCACGCGGTTTGCCCTCTGTAGATGGTTCAGGCTACCCTTCACGCGTGTTGCTGTGTCTGATGGCCGTGGCCCTGACCACAACACTCACAACTTCACTCCTGATGATCTTGATTGCCCAACAGTTGTCCCTCACAGCTGAAAGTAACGAAGGTAAGAGGTGCGGTTTCTAAATATGGAATGTAACTTTATTTGTTGTGCTTTTTTTAGCCTGAAGAAAGGGTTAATGGTCTATGTACTGCTCCATTATCATGCTTTTTTTTTGGTCTTACTAGGTATTACTAGGTTCATTACTGCTATTTAGTGGAATTGCGTTTTCATGTATCCTAAAGCTAAAGCTAAAAAATAATAATATAATAATAATATACAAATAATAACATAGCCAAAATTAATACACAAACAATAATATTACATTTAATCTGTCCGCTAGATGTTATACCCAAAACTATTTATATATGCATGTAGCTTTTTGAAGATAAGCCTGGAAATATATTTATTGTCCATTGATCTGTTACTGAGAAGTCAACACTTTAAATTATAAGCAAAATAAGCTTTCGGAGCTATTGTAAACAGTTCTTGTTTAACTTGGTAAAATATTTTTTGAATTTTACATCTCACAAAAAAAGTATAAAGAGTATCAATCAATGAGAGTGCTGTATGTTTAAAAATGAAATATTGTAGATCTGAAGCCTCTGGTACTGCAGCTCTGTTCTGCTTCAGAGATGATTCCTTTGAATTAAAGCAAACCTGTCATCAGGAATTTATAAACTACAGGCGTTCTCAGGTTGGAATTGATATACAATGAGGCTGAAGATATGAAGCCTCTGTCACTCCAGCTCTATTTCCCACCCAGCGCTGCTTCCTCTTGCTTGACTGAAAGCATCTGTACTATGTTACTTAAAGCAAACCTGTCAGCTGGATTTTGATAAGTAAACTACAGACAGTGTCAGGTTGGCGCTGTTATGCTGATTAAAATGATACCTGGGGAGAAGAAATCCTTCTTGTGGTTCTTGTGTAATCAGTATTAGAAGTTTTCAGTTAATGAGATGCCCGTGCTTTGGGGCAGGACTGTAGGCAGAGTCTTATCTAAGCCAGAGAAACCAAGGAGAGATCTGCCCACAGGCCCGCCCCGAAGCACAGGATTGGGATGAGGAGGGCATGCATACCAGGATAGGGATGAGGGAGCTGTGCATACCAGGATGGGGATCAGGAGGCCATGCATACCAGGATAGGGATGAGGGTGCCATGCATACAAGGATAGGGATGAGAAGGCCATGCAAACCTGGATGGGGATGAAAGGACAATGCATACCACGTTTATACTCGAGTCAATACGTTTTCCCATTTTTTTGTGGTAAAATGAGGCGCCTCGGCTTATACTCGAGTCGGCTTATACTCAAGTTTATACAGCTAAGTCCATATATATTTGGACAGAGACAACATTTTTCTCATTTTGGTTATAGACGTTACCAAAATGAATTTTAAACAAAACAATTCAGATGCAGTTGAAGTTCAGACTTTCAGCTTTTATTTGAGGGTATCCACATTAAAATTGGTTTAGGAGTTTCAGCTCCTTAACATGTGCCACCCGTTTTTAAAAGGACCAAAAGTAATTGGACAAATTAAATAATTTTAAATAAAATGTTCATTTCTAGTACTTGGTTGAAAACCCTTTGTTGGTAATGACTGTCTGAAGTCAACTGCATCTGAATTGTTTTGTTTAAAATTCATTGTGGTAATGTCTATAACCAAAATTAGAAAAATGTCTCTGTCCAAATATACAGTCACCGGCCACTTTATTAGGTACACCTGTCCAACTTCTTGTTAACACTTAATTTCTAATCAGCCAATCACATGGCGGCAACTCAGTGCATTTAGGCATGTAGACATGGTCAAGACAATCTCCTGCAGTTCAAACCGAGCATCAGTATGGGGAAGAAAGGTGATTTGAGTGCCTTTGAACGTGGCATGGTTGTTGGTGCCAGAAGGGCTGGTCTGAGTATTTCAGAAACTGCTGATCTACTGGGATTTTCACGCACAACCATCTCTAGGGTTTACAGAGAATGGTCCGAAAAAGAAAAAAAATCCAGTGAGCGGCAGTTCTGTGGGCGGAAATGCCTTGTTGATGCCAGAGGTCAGAGGAGAATGGGCAGACTGGTTCGAGCTGATAGAAAGGCAACAGTGACTCAAATCGCCACCCGTTACAACCAAGGTAGGCCTAAGAGCATCTCTGAACGCACAGTGCGTCGAACTTTGAGGCAGATGGGCTACAGCAGCAGAAGACCACACCGGGTACCACTCCTTTCAGCTAAGAACAGGAAACTGAGGCTACAATTTGTACAAGCTCATCGAAATTGGACAGTAGAAGATTGGAAAAACGTTGCTTGGTCTGATGAGTCTCGATTTCTGCTGCGACATTCGGATGGTAGGGTCAGAATTTGGTGTAAACAACATGAAAGCATGGATCCATCCTGCCTTGTATGGAGCATCTTTGGGATGTGCAGCCGACAAATCTGCGGCAACTGTGTGATGCCATCATGTCAATATGGACCAAAATCTCTGAGGAATGCTTCCAGCACCTTGTTGAATCTATGCCACGAAGAATTGAGGCAGTTCTGAAGGCAAAAGGGGGTCCAACCCGTTACTAGCATGGTGTACCTAATAAAGTGGCCGGTGAGTGTATATGGACTTAACTGCACAGTACTGAGCGATAACTGATGTGTCTCTATGACAGAAAGCCCTCTATGAATTTCCTCCTGGCAGCTGGGCTTTCAATTCGGTGGTCACACAGTGTCAAAAGGCAATTATCCTGCAGAGTAACCTCATACCTGCAGGTTAATAGCATTTTTCACATGACAGGTTCCCTTAAAGGTTATAGTAAAGTTTAACAGTGCTCTATACAAAGAGGTTTTTTTGAGTATTTTTTTTTACTTGTCTTGGTGGCTTCAGCATGCTTTAGGTCATTTTTCCTACAATATTTTCTTTAGGCTTTGAAAAACAAAAGGAAAAATGTATTCATCAGATATAACAAAATAAAAAATGCCACTGGGAACACTTAAAATGCTGCTATTTTTTAGGAAAGCATCATATATGCTGAAAAAGTTGTGTGTTAAGGAGCATTTATATGTGTAAAAAATACTTTACTGAGATGGTACAATTTTCTTCCTACTTGGTGTTCTTTGTGTCCTGACCCACTGTACACTCTATGGGAAATATAATGCACTAGCTGCCACATGATTGTGCCTAGCTTTTGTCCAAAGGAATAGTACTTGTTCTTCCAGCAGAGTTGAGCCAACCTGCTCCCTTTGGTAGAGTAGCATTTAGATTTTAGATTTTAATTATCGTGTGACCATTGGGAATGAGAAACCTATACTATGAAACACGACTCAATAGAATATGTGGATTTGCCGAGTATGAATACTAAATCAATCAGGAATAGTCTGTCAAAAACTAAAAAACTAGTAATTAATGGTGAGATTAAATTCCATAATTGAAAAATAGAGACTAGAAAGCAGTAGGTCCAAAGTGCTCATTGACACCTGAAATTCAGGAGGGTATTTTGTAAATAAAGTGCTTGTAGAGTGCCTACATTAATTCAGTGTCAGTGTCCACAATGGAAAAACATCTTGTACAACCACTGAGGTAGTAACTGTACAGTTGTAAAATGGCATGTGCTTGAAAATGAAGAGGAAAAAGAGCCTGAAGTGCTGTATGCTGCTTACCCACTCTCTCCACCTTGCCCAACGCGCGTTTCACTGCAGCTTTAACCAGGGACCTAGACAAGGGGGCCGTACAAAATTATCAACTTGAAAATGACCCTGGCATATTTGATGAAACAATTAACTGACCCATAATGTGATGGCTTAAACTGCTTCTCTTTGGTGTAATGATTGATGTTAGGGGGTATTGATGATGTTGCTACTCACAACTGCTTTTCCAGATTTGCGTAGGTCTGGAGGGCAGTGGACTCTTTATGATTAATTTTTAAAAGAACTTGCAGCAGTAAGTTTTGAATACAGATGTAGATTACTCTGCATGTCTCCTCACAGTGGGAAATCATCACTACTCATGTAACATTAAGGAACTCAAGCAGTGGGTGGTCTACATCACATAAGAAATGCTGGGAATAAAGCATATACTCACATTTGAGATGCTGGGAATGGGGTATACACATCTCAAGAGAGGTTTCTGGAGACAAAATCCAAAATAGGCTGGGGAATAAACATCATAGGAGAGGTAGGGGCATACACATCATAGGAGAGGTTGGGGCATACACATCACAGGAGAGGATGGGGCATACACATCTCAAGCGAGGATGGGGCATATACATCACAGGAGAGACTGGGCCATATGCATCACAGGAGAGGCTGGCGCATATACATCACAAGCGAGGATGGGGCATATACATCACAGGAGAGACTGGCCATATGCATTGGAGAGGCTGGCGCATATACATCAAAAGAGAGGATGGGGCATATACATCACAGGAGAAGCTGAAGCATATACATCACAGGAAAGACTGGGCTATATGCATCACAGGAGAGGCTGGAGCATATACATCTCAATAGAGGATGGGGCATATACAGTGTCTTGCGAAAGTATTTGGTTCCCTGGAAGTTTTCAACCTTTTCCCACATATCATGCTTCAAACATGAAGATAACAAATGTAAATTTTTGGTGAAGAATCAACAACAGGTGGAACACAATTGTGAAGTTGAACGTAAATTATTGCTTATTTTAAATTTTTGTGGAAATTCAGAAAAACTGAAAAGTGGGGCGTGCAATATTATTTGGCCCCTTTAAATTAATACTTTGTTGCACCACCTTTTGCTGAGATTACAGCTGCAAGTCACTTGGGGTATGTCTCTATCAGTTTTGTACATTGAGAGACTGAAATTCTTGCCCATTCTTCCTTGGCAAACAGTTCGAGCTCAGTGAGGTTTGATGGAGATCGTTTGTGAACAGCAGTTTTCAGCTCTTTCCACAGATTCTCAATTGGATTGAGGTCTAAACTTTGACTTGGGCATTCTAACACCTGGATATGTTTATTTGTGAACCATTCCATTATAGATTTTTCTTTATGTTTGGGATCATTGTCTTGTTGGAAGACAAATCTACGTCCCAGTCCCAGGTCTTTTGCAGACTCCAACAGGTTTTCTTCAAGAATAGTCCTGTATTTGGCTCCATCTATCTTCCCATCAATTTTAACCATCTTCCCTGTCCCTGCTGAAGAAAAGCAGGCCCAAACCATGATGCTGCCACCACCATGTTTGACAGTGGGGATGGTGTGTTCAGGGTGATAAGCTGTGTTGCCTTTACGACAAACATATCGTTTGGCATTGTTGCCAAAAAATTCAATTTTGGTTTCATCTGACAGAGCACCTTCTTCCACATGTTTGGTGTGTCTTCCAGGTGGCTTGTTGCAAACTTTAAACAACACTTTTTATGTATATCTTTGAGAAATGTCTTTCTTCTTGCCACTCTTCCATAAAGGCCAGATTTGTGCAGTGTACGACTGATTGTTGTCCTATGGACAGACTGTCCCACCTCAGCTGTAGATCTGTGCAGTTAATCCAGAGTGATCATGGGCCTCTTGGCTGCATCTCTGATCAGTCTTCTCCTTGTTTGAGATGAAAGTTTAAAGGGACGGCCAAGTCTTGATCGATTTGCAGTGGTATGATACTTCTTCCATTTCAATATGATCGCTTGCACAGTGCTCCTTGGGATGTTTAAAGTTTTGGAAATCATTTTGTATCCAAATCTGGCTTTAAACTTTTCCACAACAGTATCACGGACCTGCGTGTTGTGTTCCTTGGTCTTCATGATGCTCTCTGTGCTATTTATACCGACGACTTGATTACACACAGGTGGATTATATTTATCATCATTAGGCATTTAAGACAACATTGGATCATTCAGAGATCCACAATGAACTTCTGGAGTGAGTTTGCTGCACTGAAAGTAAAGGGGCCGAATAATATTGCACGCCCCACTTCTCAGTTTTTGAATTTCCACAAAAATTTAAAATAACCAATAAATTTCACTCAACTTCACAATTGTGTTCCACTTGTTGATTCTTCACCAAAAATTTACATTTGTTATCTTTATGTTTGAAGCATGATATGTGGGAGAAGGTTGAAAAGTTCCAGGGAGCCGAATACTTTCGTAAGGCACTGTACATCAGAGGAGAAGCTGGGACATATATGTAAAGTGACAGAGGGCAGTAGCTGTGGGCAGGGCCGGACTGGCCATCTGGCAATTCTGGCAAGGCCTGTCTGGTCATAAGCTATCTTGTCTGCTACGTTGTTAACAGAATCCATGTTCTCAAGATACCCCTACTGTTAAAGAGTTTTGACAGAGCATAAAGTTGCTGACTCTGTCACTTACCCCAGCAGGTCTCCGGTATCATTAGAAATATTGGTCTTGTAGAAAATCTTCCTTCCCTCCATCCAGGGTAATATTAGTAATATATCCCATCTAGTTCATGGGGACGGGAGCAACATGGGCCTGTGCGATTTCAAATGCCAGGACTGAATTTCAGCCCCAGTCCGTACCTGGCTGTGGGTGAGCTGCTGCCCCATGATCCAAAACACTGATGACATTCTGATGGCACTGCTTGCACACTGATCCAAAACACTGTTGACACTGGTACTGTTTTTTGCGGCTTTATACGGATGTGGGAAGGCAGTTAAACCTCTCGCATTTGAAATGAAAGCATCTTCATTTACAACTATTTATTTTAGTCTTTGCTTTAGCTAATTTCCTATTTAATGTTCCAAGATACTTCAAATTGGAGACGAAATTTATTCGGCGTGCTCATGCACACAGAAGAGCTATTTGTGGTGGGAGTGCACAGAGGCATATAACATTTTTAATTTCTGATTTTGCTACATATATGTTTCAAAATGTACATACATCTTGCAAGCAGATTTTGCCACGGATTTGCTACAAATTTCATGTTGTAAAATCTGCATTAAGTATCTGGCACAAATTAACATTTGTTTCCAATATTTTTGTGACCTTCTTAGTCATCGGAATAGGGCTTTTAGAAATCCACGTTTGTGCTGCAGAAACAACCCCATGTACATGTATGGAAATGATTTGTAGTTCCTCACATTTTTACACAAAATCTGCTTAGTAAATGTTGCCCTCCTTTTCGCATGTTGTGCTGCCAGTCTGCCAATTCCTGGGTTTCTTCAGACTAGCAGTGGACTGAGACACTCTTCTGTCCCCCTAACCCACCCATCATCATCATCATCATCGGTTCATCCGACAACAGTCTAGTGTCTCAGAATACCGTTGCAAACTGTAGGGTAGTCTGAAAAGTTGGTGGCTTTCTTAGGTGAAAGAAGGGTTTAGATTCGGCAAAACAGCAGCACAGTAACTGAGAAGTAAAAAGCCAAGTACATTTACCCAATCTAGCTTAATCACATGTCCTTGAATTCTCTCAGACCATGTGCCACTGAAAAAATCATGGAGTTGTGACGCCCAGGAGACCAAGGTACCCAGCACCAGATCAAAGAGGTCCGTCTCTTGAGGGGGATGTCACTAGAGGCTTGACCCGGTGCTGTGGCCTCAGGCGATGCACAGTGCAAGGGATATCATGAAGGAACAGACACTTACTTGATCAGCAGCAGGTCCTCTCAGCTGTGATGACCCCGATCCTGGATCGATGGCTATTGTCCAAATGAAAGACTGAGGCGCTGAAATGTTTAACCAGTTTACTTCAACAAAAAGGGATTTGCAACCAATACTGTCACCGGAGTCTGTATAAGAACTCTGAATTACTTTGACCCTGTTAGGATTTCGACCTCTTATTATGCACAGTTTCTGTATGGCCCTACTGCTGTATGTGAACTGGCTGCCGACCCAATCTGTCTCTTCTGTGCTCTGGTTCGACGGACAACCCGAGTCCTTTTTTGTCGGCTTACCCCCTTTGGGAATACCGCTGAACTCTGTGTCTGTTGCTGCGTCTTACCCTGGTGAAGCTGATTATCACCTCACTTTCTTCCGGTTGCTGTATTATATATAACGAATATAGCCACGGATCCGGTATCCGTCTCTGCGCCTATTCTGGGTAGAGGTTATTGCTACCCGGTTCTCACAGTGTCCTTTTTCTCTATTTCTCTTTTCCTACTATGGGTATTACGGGCCTATAATCCGTCATAGGGCTGTTAGGAGTTCAGTTATACGACCTCTCACTTTCAGCTCCTCAACCCAACTGCCAGTCCTCAGACCAGAATAGATCAAGGGGAGTCTCTGGAGCTCCCCCTTCTGGCCGGAGATGGTAGTGCAGTCTTGCTATTTTAATATTTGTATTTGGTGTCAATAACTATTTTTGTGGCAAATACCCCTAGGGGCGCCACATTGTTATGTCCGATTTTGATCCAAAGTCAGGGCAAAATCACCCATACAAGCCCATGGCTCTGTGAAATTCACAGGCAACACATGGATGCCATCAGTGTATAATCCGGGTGCTTTTCGTGTGCTGTCCATGTTTGACATTGTAAGGAATAGGAGAAGCTTTGCAAAAAAAAGAATAGTCAGTATGAATAGTCACTCATGAAACACTGATTGCAAAAACTGACGCACTGATTAAACACTGATGAAAATCAGATCCAAAACACTGATAAAATCGTACCATTTATCTTGTATGAGATAAATCACTGATATCTGAATCAGGCCTTACTGGGCATTCATTAGCTAATGTGAGATTGTTATATAAAATTGTATGGTCATTTTAACTTTCTATACTAAGACATGAGATAGGCTTCTGTGGAATTGTGAAGTGAAACTTATTTGGTGGTTGTCATCTATTTTTCCATTTACCAAGAGTATTTCCTTCTTCATCTTTAAAAACAATTCCACATTGTAGGAAAATGAAAGTAGTTGGTGTGTAAAATATAGGATGTTTTGTCATTTTTATTTTAAATAAGTGATATTTTGACAAGTTTACACAGAGATCCATCTATTTTCTGCATTAAATATTATTCAACCTACAAGAGAAAAAAATGAGCATAAACCCTGCTGTAAATAAGTACAGAGCAAAAAGTGCATCTAAATAAGACAGAGTTTTTAGTAATACTGTTTTTGATAAAAAAAAAATAGCATAAAAGCCATCCCACCACGTCAAGGTAACTCTGATCGGGACAGTCCTACACTGTCTAATATTAAAACCTTACCATGTGTCAATGTTGACCTCAGTGTGAATAAGGGCAGACAACAGGACTGGGCCCAACCAGTAGAACACCGGCCTGGGGAAGACTTATATACAATCTCCAGCTCAGAAAAGGGTGGCCATACCCCAGCTAGCACAGAATGCAGTAATACAAAGAAAAAAAAACACAAACATTGAGCTTAACTTAAATTGGTACACATGTAGCACATAAACGCATGTTCACATTGGCCATAAAACATATAAAACCTACAAGAGAAAAAAAAAAAACATGATAGGCTTCTGTGGAACTGTGAAGTGAAACTTATTTGGTATTTTTTCATTTTCCAATTGTATTTCCTTCTTCATCTTTAAAAAACAATTCCACCTTGTAGGAAAATGAAAGTAGTTGGTGTGTAAAATATAGGATGTCTTGTAATTTTTATTTTAACAAGGTGATATTTTGACAAGTTTACACAGAGATCCATCTATCTTCTGCATAAAATATTATTCGTAGCCACCACTTGCCTATATATAAAGGTCAACTTTGGCCACTCGCACTCTACCTGCATTAGATCCATGATATAGTTTTAAAAGGGTTTTCCATTGATAATATTTAAATACCTGTGCTTGGTTGCTTGAATTAATAATAATATATTCGGCACTACTCACCTTATCAAGTTCTAGCGCAGCCTCTTCACTAGTGATGAGCGAATATACTCGTTACTCGAGATTTCTCGAGCACGCTTGGGGGTCCTCCGAGTATTTTTTAGTGCTCGGAGATTTAGTTTTCTTCGCCGCAGCTGACTGATTTACATCTGTTAGCCAGCATAAGTACATGTGGGGGTTGCCTGGTTGCTAGGGAATCCCCACATGTACTTATGCTGGCTAACAGATGTAAATCATTCAGCTGCAGCAAGAAAAACTAAATCTCCGAGCACTAAAAAATACTCGGAGGACCCCCGAGCGTGCTCGAGAAATCTCGAGTAACGAGTATATTCGCTCATCACTACTCTTCACTACTGTGTCTGGTTTTTGTTGACAGGTGACAAAAGTGCCCACTGATTGGCTGCAGCGTTCATGTGTGCTGCGGCCTGTCAACAAAGGCCCAGAGACATTGCTGGAGAAGGGGGATGTTAGGATTGGCAAGTATTTTTAAATCCAGCAAGCAGATTTAATTTAGAAAATCCCTAAAATACCTGAATTTTCACTAATTGTCACTGGGTGACAGTTAGGAAGCGGGGTAGAGGGAAGAGTGCCAGGGAGGCTAGTACTTATCTGGTACACTCCAATAAGTTTGCTAAGTTGGAAGATGAGGTGGGTGCCAGTACAGGGGTAGCACTGCTGCAGCCAGGCATGTCCTCTGAAAGCCGGAGGAGTGACTGCTCCAGTAAGGAGGGAAATAGGAGAGCAGGGCAGGCCAGACAGGTGCTGGTAGTGGGGGACTCAATTATTAGGGGAACAGATAGGGCAATCTGTCACAAAGACAGGGATCATCGAACGGTGTGCTGCCTACCTGGAGCTCGAGTCCGACACATCGCTGATTGGGTGGACAGATTACTGGGAGGGGCTGGTGAGGACCCAGCGGTTATGGTGCACATTGGCACAAATGACAAAGTTAGAGGTAGGTGGAAGGTCCTTAAAGATGATTTCAGGGAATTAGGCTGCAAGCTGAAAGCAAGGACCTCCAACGTGGTATTTTCCGAAATACTGCCTGTACCACGCCAGAGAGGCAACGGGAGATTAGGGAGGTTAATAAGTGGCTCAAGAATTGGTGTAGGAAGGAGGGGTTTGGGTTCCTGCAGAACTGGGCCGACTTCTCAGTTGGCTACAGGCTCTACGCTAGGGACGGGCTGCATCTCAATGGGGAAGGTGCAGCTGTGCTGGGGGAGAAAATGGCTAGAAGGTTGGAGGAGTGTTTAAACTAGGGATTGGGGGGAGGGTATTCAATTTATAGGAGGGGAAGATAGTGCAGATCGAGACCTGGGCACAAATAAGGAAGTTGGGGGTGGCGGTGGCATGGGGGGTGGGGTTAGAACAGTTAATAATTTAAGAAAGAATAGAGGTACAGAGAGGAACATCAAGTGCATGTATACTAATGCCAGAATCCATGCCAACAAAATGGACGAATTAGAATTAATGTTGTTGGAGCATAATTATGACATGGTGGGGATATCTGAAACATGGCTGGATGAGAGCCATGACAGGGCTGTTAACTTGCAGGGCTGTAGCCTTTTCAGAAATGACCGTACAGATAAGCGAGGGGGAGGGGGGTGTTTATATGTAAAATCGTCCTTAAAACCCATCCGGCGTGATAATATAGGTGAATTTAATGAAAATGTAGAGTCCCTGTGGGTGAAGATAAGGGGAGGGGGAAAAATAATAAATTACTGATAGGGGTTTGTTATAAATCTCCAAAAATAATGGAATCAATGGAGAATATCCTCGTAAAGCAAATCGATGAAGCTGCGACTCAAGGAGAAGTCATTATTATGGGGGACTTCAACTACCCTGAAATAGATTGGGGAATGGAAATCTGCAGTTCCAGCAAAGGTAATCGGTTTTTGACAACTATGAGAGACAATTACCTTTTACAATTGGTTCAGGACCCAACAAGAAGGGGGGCACTGCTAGACCTAATATTAACCAACAGGCCAGACCGCATAGCAAATATAAGGGTTGTGGGTCACTTGGGGAATAGTGATCACAAAATAATAAGTTTTCATGTATCCTTTAATAAGATGTGTAGTAGAGGGGTTACAAGGACAGTAAACTTCAGGAGGGCAAATTTCCAATGGATGAGAGAGGATCTTGGTGCAATTAACTGGGACGATATCCTGAGACATAAAAATACACAAAGAAAATGGGTGACGTTTATTAGCATCCTGGATAGGACCTGTGCACAGTATATCCCGTATGGGAATAAACATACTAGAAATAGGAGGAAACCAATATGGCTAAATAAAGCTGTAAGGGGCGCAATAAGGGACAAAAAGAAAGCATTTAGAGAATTAAAGAAAGTAGGTAGTGATGAGGCATTAAATAAATACAAAAAATTAAATAAATTCTGTAAAAAGCAAATCAAGGCAGCAAAAATTGAGACAGAGAGACTCATTGCCAGAGAGAGTAAAAATAATCCCAAAATATTCTTTAACTATGTAAATAGTAAGAAACAAAAAAATGATAGTGTTGGCCCCCTTAAAAATAGTCTGGGGGAAATGGTGGATGAGGATGAGGAAACAGCCAATATGCTAAATGACTTTTTTTCATCAGTATTTACAAAAGAAAATCCCATGGCAGACAATATGATCAGTGATAACAAAAATTCCCCATTAAGTGTCACCTGCTTAACCCAGCAGGAAGTACGGCGGCGTCTAAAAATCACTAAAATTGACAAATCTCCGGGCCCGGATGGGATACACCCCTGAGTACTGCAGGAATTAAGTACAGTCATTGATAGACCATTATTTTAAATCTTTAAAGAGTCCATAATAACAGGGTCTGTACCACAGGACAGGGGTATAGCAAATGTGGTGCCAATATTCAAAAAGGGGACAAAAACTGAACTCGGTAATTATAGGCCAGTAAGCTTAACCTCTACTGTGGGTAAAATCCTGGAGGGCATTCTAAGGGATGCTATACTGGAGTATCTGAAGAGGAATAACCTAATGACCCAGTATCAGCACGGGTTTACTAGGAACCGTTCATGTCAGACTAATTTGATCAGCTTCTATGAAGAGGCAAGTTCCGGACTGGACCAAGGGAACCCAGTAGATGTAGTGTATATGGACTTTTCAAAAGCTTTTGATACGGTACCACACAAAAGGTTGATACATAAAATGAGAATAATGGGGATAGGGGAAAATATGTGTAAGTGGGTTGAGAGCTGGCTCAGGGATAGGAAACAAAGGGTGGTTATTAATGGAGCACACTCGGACTGTGTCACAGTTAGCAGTGGGGTACCACAGGGGTCAGTATTGGGCCCTCTTCTTTTTAACATATTTATTAATGACCTTGTAGGGGGCATTCAGAGTAGAATTTCAATATTTGCAGATGACACTAAACTCTGCAGGGTAATCAATACAGGGGAGGACAATTTTATATTACAAGATGATTTATGTAAACTAGAAGCTTGGGCTGATTAATGGCAAATGAGCTTTAATGGGGATAAATGTAAGGTCATGCACTTGGGTAGAAGTAATAAGATGTACAACTATGTGCTTAATTCTAAAACTCTGGGCAAAACCGTCAATGAAAAAGACCTGGGTGTATGGGTGGATGCCAAACTCATATTCAGTTGCCAGTGTCAGGCAGCTGCTACAAAGGCAAATAAAATAATGGGATGCATTAAAAGCATCATAGATGCTCATGAGGAGAACATAATTTTACCTCTATACAAGTCACTAGTTCGACCACACTTAGAATACTGTGCACAGTTCTGGTCTCTGATGTATAAGAAAGACATAGCTGAACTAGAGTGGGTGCAGAGAAGAGCGACCAAGGTTATTAGAGGACTGGGGGGTCTGCAATACCAGGATAGGTTATTACACTTGGGGCTATTTAGTTTGGAAAAACGAAGACTAAGGGGTGATCTTATTTTAATGTATAAATATATGAGGGGACAGTACAAAGACCTTTCTGATGATCTTTTTATTCATAGACCTGAGACAGGGACAAGGTGGCATCCTCTACGTCTGGAGGAAAGAAGGTTTAAGCATAATAACAAACGCGGATTCTTTACTGTAAGAGCAGTGGGACTATGGAACTCTCTGCCGTATGATGTTATAATGAGTGATTCGTTACTTAAATTTAAGAGGGGACTGTATGCCTTTCTTGAAAAGTATAATGTTACAGGGTATATACACTAGATTCCTTGTTAGGGTGTTGATCCAGGGAACTAGTCTGATTGCCGTATGTGGAGTCGGGAAGGAATTTTTTCCCCCAATGTGGAGCATACTATTTGCCACATGGTTTTTTTTGCCTTCCCCTGGATCAACATGTTAGGGCATGTTAGGTTAGGCTATGGGTTGAACTAGATGGACTTAAAGTCTTCCTTCAACCTTAATAACTATGTAACTATGTAATTTTGCTGCACAGAGGTTAGATCAATATGTGTTGAAATATCATTGTGATAAAATATTCAAGATTGCTGTAAAACACGATTGATCACAGTGTGCATATAACATGATGTTCTCTTCTGATCAAATCTTCATGCCATGACATGCATATTCATTTGGAAAGTCTACAAATTAGGGCTCTCTCATGCGAGAGACTCGGATGCTATATGCAAACGACCGTCGTCTCATACTCTGCTGTGAACGTGACCCGAGAGTCATTTAACGGTGATCTGATTTTCTCGTATGCGATAACTGGATCACAGGAGCCGAGTGCAGTCCAATGTTTTGCACGTTCCTATAGACTTGTATAGGTGAGTATAGGTGCAGTCCTATATACGATGTCAATCGCAGCATGCAGCAGTTTTTTTTATCATGCCGAATCAGCATGAGAAAAAAAACCTTGGTCAGCACTGTTCCATAGTATAACATTGGAGCTAGTGTTATACAATGATAAAACTCATGTGAGTTAAACGCTGGCTACTCACTAGCGTTAGTGAACCCTTAGGTTGTATGCCCATGATCAGGAATAGTAGCGTTTTGAAAGCAGAGTACTTTTGCTGATTCCAAAATCCACCGTTGTACAGCAGCACAAGAACAGTGGATGGAAGTGATAGCAATTCCATGACCGCTGTTCCCCTGTTTTTACGTAGCATAAATTCACCCATGGTGCAGGTTTCCAAGCCGCAGCATGTAGTGATGAGCGAATATACTCGGTACTCAAGATTTCCCGAGCACACTCGGGTGTCCTCCGAGTATTTTTTAGTGCTCAGAGATTTAGTTTTCAGCGCCGTAGCTGAATGATTTACTGCTACTTCCCAGCATAAGCACATGTGGGGGTTGCCTGGTTGCTAGGGAATCCCCACATGTACTTATGCTGGCTAACAGATGTAAATCACTCAGCTGCGGCACTGAAAACTAAATCTCCGAGTACTTACAAATACTCAGAGGACACCAGAGCGTGCTCAGGAAATCTCGAGTACCGAGTATATTCGCTCATCACTAGCAGCATTTCAACTTCTCTTGCGGGAACGCTCAGCCTTCTGTGCAAACTTCCCCCATAGACTTGCAATAGATGTGGTAAATCTGTAGTTAAAAAAAGAATAAGAACTGTAAAGTGCGTTTACACAGTGCAAACACACTGAAAAAATGCATCTATATCATAAATAAAAAATTACATGGGGTCCCCCCTATTTTTGATAACCATCCTAGGTAAAGGAGACAGCTGTGGGCTTATATTATCAGGTTTGGAAGGTCCATGGTTACTTGGTCTTTCCCAGCCTAAAAATACTAGCCTGCAGCTGCCACAGAATTGATGCATCCATTAGATATGTACATTTGGGCACTTTGCCCAGCTTTTCCCGATTGCCCTGGAGCAGTGGAAATTGGGGTAATAGTTTATGGGGTTGATGTCAGCTTTGTAGTGTCAGCCCAGTGGTTAGTAATGGAGAGGTGTCTATCAGACACCCCATTACTAACCCAGTAATAAAAACACACACACACACAGGAAAAAATATGGTAGTTTATTTTAGAAAACACTCCCCCACACCTTGTTCACCAATTAAAATGCAAAAATAAAACTAAAAACATGAAGATCCGATGTAGTCCACCGAATCCGAAGTAGTCCAAAAATGGACACTTGAAAGACATAAAAAGAAAAAGTTAAAGAAATAAAAATAAGAAACACTCCCTTATTCAGCAATTGTTAAAAAATATCCCTGCAGCTCCGAAGTAATCCATGGCGATCCCACAAAGTCTAGCGATTCGGTACAGCAACCTATGGAGCATCATTCTGAAAAAAACGCTTGATAGGTCACTCTCGGTCATATCTCATGAGCGATGGCATTACTGAGTTACTGTGGTCATCGCCCGTGAGACATGCCCGGGAGTGACCTATGAAGTGTCATTCTGAGAACGACGCTCTGTAGGTTGTTGTACAGAATCACTGGACGTCATGGGAACGCATTGGATTACGTCAGAGCTGAGGGGACATTATTTTTTTATAATAAATTGGTGAATGAGGGAGTATTTCTTGTTATAATGGGGGGACCACACAAGATTTTTTAAAAATGATTTTTTTTAGGTTAATACAAGTATACAAGGCACTAATTAATCTCACAAATATCTATCCCATATCTATCTATCCATCTATATATCTATACTTTGCAAAAACGCATGCATTTTTGCCGCATTCAAAAATGCAAGTGGGCGGAGGTGTGGAATTCTGATCATGTGCACATTCCCTTAAAGCATGAATCTACACTATGCAAAGAGAATTCATACTGCAGATCTAATCTGCAGGCTGTGTACCCTAAGCAGTAAGGGTATGTGCACACGTTGCGGATTCTGCTGCCGATTTTTCCGCAGCGGATTTGGAAAATCCGCAGTGCAAAACCACTGCGGTTTTCACTGCGGATTTCATCGCGGTTTCTTCTGCGGATTCCTCTGCGGGTTTTCAACTGCACTTTCCTATTGGTGCTTGTTGAAAACCGCTGCGGAATCCGCAGAAAGAATTGACATGCTGCGGAAAATAATCCGCTGCGTTTCCGCTCGGATTTTTCCGCAGCATGTGCACAGCGGTTTTTTTTCCCCATAGGTTTACATGGTACTGTAAACTTTGGGAAAACTGCTGCGGATCCGCAGCGTCAAATGTGCTGCGGATCCGCAGCAAAATCCGCAGCGTGTGCACATACCCTCAGAGGGCCAATTATTTATCAGGTCAAAAGTGGCCAATTGTTGATCCTATTTTATTTTCACTGTTCCCAAGTTGTTTTTTTTAATCCACCTTTTTATTCAGTGTTAATTTTCACATTTTTCACTGATTGGGCAAGGGTC
This sequence comes from Ranitomeya variabilis, assembly GCF_051348905.1. Taxonomy (NCBI): domain Eukaryota; kingdom Metazoa; phylum Chordata; class Amphibia; order Anura; family Dendrobatidae; genus Ranitomeya; species Ranitomeya variabilis. The sequence continues at coordinate 299,753,093 of NC_135236.1, read as the reverse complement.
GAATGAGTCCTGGGGGAGTGTCTTTAAGCTGTTCTGCATTATTACCCTGTGAGCAATTCCCAATTTGTAAAGACCATAAAAATTAGGACAAAATATAAAGGGCCATATCTCTTGAACCATATGGTGAAATACTGACGGGAGCAGTCAGAATAAAAATCAAATAAAAAAACAGGCTACTTTTGACTTGGTGATGGATCCTATTTAAAGAGCAAACTTTGGAGTTCAAAAATCCTTAGGAATTAACAAAAATGTGATGGTATGTGTCTTTTCGGCATTAGAATGGTTATATATTGGTATTCTTTTATCCAGAGCTCTATCAAAAAGCATACTTGGTCACACTTTCCAATACAAAAAAGTACACATGGCAAAGGCGTAACTATAGTAGGTGCAGGGTTTGCAATAGCACCTGGGCCCTGGTGCTTATGGAGGCTCAATAGGTCCCTTTGGCCCACATGAAAAGTACATTATTAATAAAGATCTTTGATTGCTCCCTGTTGGAGACTTAGTTTTGCAGCCCATAAGCTTCAAGTTATGATACTGACACATTGTATACATTTTTTTTCTATGAATATCAACAGTTGAATACGCCTGGGCTGTGCACCTTTCCAAAAAATGATCCGACTGAATGTGGCCCAATTGCAACATGAACTTAGCCTTATTTGTTTGACTTTACCTAGTCTACTTCTTCTAGGTTTGTGAAATTTCTCATTTGGGAAGATTTTCTGCCATAAATAGCTTAAAATATAATGGCACTAAATTATAAAGCATCTCTATCACTTTTTTTTTAGATAAATACAGTGCCTTGCGAAAGTATTCGGCCCCCTGAAACTTTTCAAACTTTTCCCACATATCATGCTTCAAACATAAAGATAAAAATGTAAATTTTTGGTGAAGAATCAACAACAAGTGGAACACAATTGTGAAGTTGAACGAAATGTATTGGTTATTTTAAATTTTTGTGGAAATTCAAAAACTGAGAAGTGGGGCGTGCAATATTATTCAGCCCCTTTAACTTAATACTTTGTTGCGCCACCTTTTGCTGCGATTTCAGCTGCAATATGCTTGGGCTATGTCTCTATCAGTTTTGTACATCAAGAGACTGAAATTCTCGCCCATTCATTTGGCAAACAGCTCGAGCTCAGTGAGGTTTGATGGAGATCGTTTGTGAACAGCAGTTTTCAGCTCTTTCCACAGATTGGATTGAGGTCTGAACTTTGACTTGGTCATTCTAACACCTGGATACGTTTATTTGGGAACCATTCCATTTTAGATTTTGCTTTATGTTTGGGATCATTGTCTTGTTGGAAGACAAATCTATGTCCCAGTCTCAGGTCTTTTGCAGACTCCAACAGGTTTTCTTCAAGAATGGTCCTGTATTTGGCTCCATCCATCTTCTCATCAATTTTAACCATCTTCCTTGTCCATGCTGAAGAAAATCAGGCCCAAACCATGATGCTGCCACCACCATGTTTGACAGTGGGGATGGTGTGTTCAGGGTGATGAGTTGTGTTGCCTTTATGCCAAAGATATCATTTGGCATTGTTGCCAAAAAGTTTGATTTTGGTTTCATCTGACCAGAGCACCTTCTTCCACATGTTTGGTGTGTCTCCTGTCATGTTCCCAATGGCAGGGAATTAAACACATAACACGGGCAAAAACAGGACGAGCTCTAGGGTGATGGAACCTGAGCTGACCGCGATCCTGAACCTCAACACTCAACTAACAGCAGCCGGGGAACGTTCCTGGGGGGACTCTAGACGTCTCGCGCCAGCCGGAGATCTAGCTACCCCTATCAGAAGAATCACAGACCTATCTTGCCTCCAGAGAAATATTCCCACAGAAATAGCAGCCCCCCACATATAATGACGGTGAAATGAGAGGAAGGCACAAACGTAGTTATGAAAACAGATTCAGCAAAATGAGGCCCACTTAAGCTAGATAGCAGAGGATACAAAAGGTGAACTGCGCGGTCAGCTTAAAACCCTTCAAAATACCATCCTGAAATTACTTGAACTCATGTGCCAACTCATGGTACATGAGTGGTAATTTCAGCCCACTAGAGCAACCAGCAGCAGAGAATTACATATCTGCAAGCTGGACTAAAAACATGAAAGCAAACATGAAACAGGGAAATCCAGACTTAACTTGTCTTGAAGGCCTAGGAGCAGGTAGCAAAGGTAACAGAGACACACTGATACATTGATAGCCGGCAAGGGAATGACAGGAAAGCCAGGTTAAATAGGAAACACCCAGCCTCTGATGGACAGGTGGAAACCAGAGACCGCAACCCACCAAAGTCACCCAGTACCAGCTGTAACCACCAGAGGGAGCCCAAAAACAGAATCCACAACAGTACCCCCCCCTTGAGGAGGGGTCACCGAACCCTCACGAGAACCCCCAGGGCGATCAGGATGAGCTCTATGGAAGGCGCGGACCAAATCAGTCGCATGAACATCAGAGGCGACCACCCAGGAATTATCCTCCTGACCATAACCCTTCCACTTAACCAAATACTGGAGTTTACGTCTGGAAACACGAGAATCCAAGATCTTCTCAACAACATACTCCAATTCTCCCTCCACCAGCACCGGAGCAGGAGGCTCAACCGAAGGAACAACGGGCACCTCATACCTCCGCAATAACGACCGATGGAACACATTATGAATAGCAAACGATGCTGGGAGATCCAAACGAAAAGATACAGGGTTAAGAATCTCCAAGATCTTATAAGGACCGATGAACCGAGGCTTGAACTTAGGAGAAGAGACCTTCATAGGGACAAAACGAGAAGACAACCACACCAAGTCCCCAACAAGAAGTCGGGGACCCACGCGGCGACGGCGATTAGCAAACTGCTGAGTCTTCTCCTGAGACAACTTCAAATTGTCCACCACCTGATTCCAAATCTGATGTAGCCTGTCCACCACCACGTCCACTCCAGGACAATCCGAAGGCTCCACCTGACCAGAGGAAAAACGAGGATGAAACCCCGAATTACAAAAGAAAGGAGAAACCAAAGTAGCAGAACTAGCCCGATTATTAAGGGCAAATTCGGCCAGTGGCAAAAAGGCAACCCAGTCATCTTGATCAGCAGAAACAAAACACCTTAAATAAGTTTCCAAGGTCTGATTAGTTCGCTCCGTCTGGCCATTCGTCTGAGGATGGAATGCAGACGAGAAAGACAAATCAATGCCCATCTTAGCACAAAACGTCCGCCAAAATCTAGACACAAACTGGGATCCCCTGTCAGAAACGATATTCTCCGGAATCCCATGCAAACGAACCACGTTCTGAAAAAATAAAGAGACCAACTCAGAGGAGGAAGGCAACTTAGGCAAGGGTACCAAATGAACCATCTTAGAAAAGCGGTCACACACAACCCAGATAACTGACATTTTCTGTGAGACAGGGAGATCTGAAATAAAATCCATGGAAATGTGCGTCCAAGGCCTCTTCGGGATAGGCAAGGATAACAACAACCCACTGGCCCGAGAACAGCAAGGCTTAGCCCGAGCACACACTTCACAAGACTGCACAAAGGTGCGCACATCCCTTGACAAGGAAGGCCACCAAAAAGACCTGGCCACCAAGTCTCTAGTACCAAATATTCCAGGATGACCAGCCAACACAGAAGAATGGACCTCGGAGATGACTCTACTGGTCCAATCATCCGGAACAAACAGTCTTTCTGGTGGACAACGATCAGGTTTATCCGCCTGAAACTCCTGCAATGCACGTCGCAAGTCTGGGGATACGGCGGACAATATTACCCCATCCCTAAGGATACCAGTAGGCCCAGAGTCTCCAGGAGAGTCAGGCACAAAACTCCTGGAAAGAGCATCTGTCTTCACATTCTTTGAACCTGGCAGGTATGAAACCACAAAATTGAAACGAGAAAAAAACAACGACCAACGAGCCTGTCTAGGATTCAGACGCCTGGCAGACTCAAGGTAAATCAGATTTTTGTGATCAGTCAAGACCACCACACGATGTCTAGCACCCTCAAGCCAATGACGCCACTCCTCAAATGCCCACTTCATGGCCAAAAGCTCCCGATTACCCACATCATAATTGCGCTCGGCGGGCGAGAATTTTCTAGAAAAGAACGCACATGGCTTCATCACCGAGCCATCGGAACTTCTCTGTGACAAAACCGCCCCCGCTCCAATCTCGGAAGCATCAACCTCAACCTGAAAAGGAAGTGAAACATCTGGTTGACATAACACAGGAGCAGAAGAAAACCGGCGCTTAAGTTCCTGAAAGGCCTCCACAGCCGTAGGAGACCAATTAGCAACATCAGCACCCTTTTTAGTCAAATCAGTCAAAGGTTTAACAACACTGGAAAAATTAGTAATGAACCGACGATAAAAATTAGCAAAACCCAAGAACTTCTGAAGACTCTTAACAGATGTAGGTTGTGTCCAGTCACAAATCGCCTGAACCTTGACGGGATCCATCTCAATAGTAGAAGGAGAAAAAATGTACCCCAAAAAAGAAATCTTCTGGACTCCGAAGAGACATTTTGAGCCCTTCACAAACAGAGAATTGGCCCGCAGGACTTGAAACACCTTCCTGACCTGTAGAACATGAGACTCCCAGTCATCAGAAAACACCAAAATATCATCCAAATACACAATCATAAACTTATCCAGATATTCACGGAAAATATTGTGCATAAAGGACTGAAAGACTGAAGGAGCATTAGAAAGTCCAAAAGGCATTACCAAATACTCAAAATGGCCCTCAGGCGTATTAAATGCGGTTTTCCACTCATCACCCTGCTTTATCCGCACAAGATTATACGCACCGCGAAGATCTATCTTAGTGAACCACCTAGCCCCCTTAATGCGAGCAAACAAATCAGTCAATAATGGCAATGGATACTGATATTTGACTGTAATCTTATTCAGAAGGCGATAATCTATACAAGGCCTCAGGGAACCATCTTTTTTTGCCACAAAAAAAAAACCTGCTACCAGAGGGGACGAAGATGGACGAATATGTCCCTTTTCCAAGGACTCCTTAATATAATTCCGCATAGCAGTATGCTCTGGCACTGACAGATTAAATAAACGACCCTTAGGGAACTTACTGCCAGGAATTAATTCTATAGCACAGTCACAATCCCTATGAGGAGGGAGCGAATTGAGCTTAGGCTCCTCAAAAACATCCCGATAGTCAGACAAAAACGCAGGGACCTCAGAAGGAGTAGATGAAGCGATTGAAATCAGAGGTGCATCATCATGAACCCCCTGACATCCCCAGCTTAACACAGACATTGTTTTCCAATCCAGGACTGGATTATGAGTTTGTAACCATGGCAGACCAAGCACTAGTACATCATGTAAATTATACAGTACAAGGAAGCGAATCACCTCCTGATGAACGGGAGTCATGTGCATGGTCACTTGTGTCCAGTACTGCGGTTTATTCATAGCCAATGGTGTAGAGTCAATTCCCTTCAAAGGAATAGGAACTTCCAGAGGCTCCAGACTAAAACCGCAGCGTTTGGCAAATGACCAATCCATAAGACTCAGGGCAGCGCCCGAATCCACATAGGCATCGACGGAAATGGATGACAGTGAACAAATCAGAGTTACAGACAAAATGAACTTAGACTGCAGAGTACTAATGGCAAAAGATTTATCAACCTTTTTTGTGCGTTTAGAGCATGCTGATATAACATGAGCTGAATCACCACAATAAAAACACAATCCATTTTTCCGCCTATAATTTTGCCGTTCACTTCTGGACTGAATTCTATCACATTGCGTAGTCTTAGGTGCCTGTTCAGAAGACACCGCCAACTGGTGCACAGGTTTGCGCTCCCGTAAACGCCGATCAATCTGAATGGCCATAGCCATAGACTCATTCAGACCTGTAGGCGCAGGGAACCCCACCATAATATCCTTAATGGCCTCAGAAAGACCATCTCTGAAGTTTGCAGCCAGGGCGCACTCATTCCACTGAGTAAGCACCGACCATTTCCGAAATTTTTGACAATATACTTCCGCTTCATCATGCCCCTGAGAGAGGGCTAATAAAGCCTTTTCAGCCTGAATCTCCAGGTTAGGTTCCTCATAGAGCAATCCCAGTGCCAGAAAAAACGCATCCACACTGAGCAATGCAGGATCCCCTGGTGCCAATGCAAATGCCCAATTCTGAGGGTCGCCCCGCAGGAAAGATATTACAATCTTGACCTGCTGAGCAGGGTCTCCAGAGGAGCGAGATTTCAAAGAAAGAAACAATTTGCAATTGTTCCTGAAATTCAGGAAGGTAGATCTATCTCCAGAAAAAAACTCTGGAATAGGAATTCTAGGTTCAGACATAGGAGTGTGAACAACAAAATCCTGTATGTTTTGAACTTTTGCAGCAAGATTATTCAGGCTGGAAGCCAAACTCTGGACATCCATGTTAAACAGCTAAGGTCAGAGCCATTCAAGGGTTAAGAGGAGGTAAGAAGCAGCTAGACAGCAATTAAGGGCTAGGCAGCAAAACTCTGAGGGAAAAAAAAAAAAAAATTCCCTTCAACACTTCTTTTTCTCCTGCTTCAGCCCAAACAATTAACACTTTGTGGGCCGGCTATACTGTCATGTTCCCAATGGCAGGGAATTAAACACATAACACGGGCAAAAACAGGACGAGCTCTAGGGTGATGGAACCTGAGCTGACCGCGATCCTGAACCTCAACACTCAACTAACAGCAGCCGGGGAACGTTCCTGGGGGGACTCTAGACGTCTCGCGCCAGCCGGAGATCTAGCTACCCCTATCAGAAGAATCACAGACCTATCTTGCCTCCAGAGAAATATTCCCACAGAAATAGCAGCCCCCCACATATAATGACGGTGAAATGAGAGGAAGGCACAAACGTAGTTATGAAAACAGATTCAGCAAAATGAGGCCCACTTAAGCTAGATAGCAGAGGATACAAAAGGTGAACTGCGCGGTCAGCTTAAAACCCTTCAAAATACCATCCTGAAATTACTTGAACTCATGTGCCAACTCATGGTACATGAGTGGTAATTTCAGCCCACTAGAGCAACCAGCAGCAGAGAATTACATATCTGCAAGCTGGACTAAAAACATGAAAGCAAACATGAAACAGGGAAATCCAGACTTAACTTGTCTTGAAGGCCTAGGAGCAGGTAGCAAAGGTAACAGAGACACACTGATACATTGATAGCCGGCAAGGGAATGACAGGAAAGCCAGGTTAAATAGGAAACACCCAGCCTCTGATGGACAGGTGGAAACCAGAGACCGCAACCCACCAAAGTCACCCAGTACCAGCTGTAACCACCAGAGGGAGCCCAAAAACAGAATCCACAACAGTCTCCCAGGTGGCTTGTTGCAAACTTTAACCAACACTTTTATGGATATCTTTGATAAATGGCTTTCTTTTTGCCACTCTTCCATAAAGGCCAGATTTGTGCAGTGTACTACTGATTGTTGTCCTATGGACAGACTGTCCCACCTCAGATGTAGATCTCTGCAATTCCTCCAGAGTGATCATGGGCCTCTTGGCTGCATCTCTGATCAGTCTTCTCCTTGTTTGAGATGAAAGTTTAGAGGGATGGCCGGGTCTTGGTAGATTTGCAGTGGTATGATACTCCTTCCATTTCAATATGATCGCTTGCACAGTACTCCTTGGGATGTTTAAAGTTTTGGAAATCATTTTTTATCCAAATCCGGCTTTAAACTTCTCCATAACAGTATCACGGACCTGCCTGTTGTGTTCCTTGGTCTTCATGATGCTCTCTGTGCTTCAAACAGAAGCCTGAGACTATCACAGAGCAGGTGCATTTATACGGAGACTTGATTACACACAAGTAGATTATATTTATCATCATTAGGCATTTAGGACAACATTGGATCATTCAGAGATCCACAATGAACCTCTGGAGTGAGTTTGCTGCACTGAAAGTAAAGAGGCCGAATAATATTGCACGCCCCACTTTTCAGTTTTTAAATTTCCACAAAAATTTAAAATAACCAATAAATTTCATTCAACTTCACAATTGGGTTCCACTTGTTGTTGATTCTTCACCAAAAATTTACATTTGGTATCTTTATGTTTGAAGCATGATATGTGGGAAAAGGTTGAAAAGTTCCAGGGGGCCGAATACTTTTGCAAGGCACTGTACATATATAGACAAGGTATTAGCTTATTTTGGAAGTTTTCTGCCACTTTTCTAAGCAGGTTCTAGCTAGATTTCTTTTTTGTTTAGGCCATGTCCTTCAACATAACTGGTTGACCTCTGCCCTCATACTGAATCTGCATATTCTTCCTATATTGTCTCAGTTTTATATTTGAAACAATATTTAATTGGAAATATTTTTGGAACATTGGATACTAAGGGAATGTTAACGTTTGTAATCACTACTTTTGAGGTTTATAGAGAGGAGCAATTTATTTGTGCAGCCCTGGTCTGGTAACCAATGTGGACCTCAGACCAGGAAAGCACAAATCAAATTGCTCATCTCTTGTTATAATGTTTTTTTTTTGCAAAATAGTTTTTTTTCTGGTTCTTGTTAGGATTTCTATCATAGATGTGAGGAATAATAGGGGAAGTGCATAGCTCCCAACCGTCTTTCATTGTGCAGGACTGTCCCGGATTTGATGCTTTGCCCCGCAGTCCTGCACGGGACGCTCTGATCCCGCAGACAGCAGGAAAAGCGAACCGACACGCCCCCTTGTGTTAAGCCACGCCCCTGTGTTAAGCCAAGTCCTGGGTCACCTCCCGACTGACCAACCCCCCCCCCGGCCGCCCGCCCACCTGCCTCCCTCCCACCCGCCCTCCTTGAAGACGATATTCACCTTGCTCCAACGATGCCTGGTCTCGGCGTACACAGCTCGTCCTGAATGAGCGGTGACGTGGTACCACTCATTAAGGTCATGAATATGCGCATATTCATGACCTTAATGAGCGGTATCACGTGACCGCTCACGCAGGAAGGTGCTGCGCCGGGAGTTGGGACAGAGCGAGAGGGATGTTGGCGCAGCTGTGCAGTGTGGCACAGGTGAGTATGGGACTAGGGGATGGGGGGACGGGGGGATGAAGGAGGACATAAGCCGGCGCACCATGCAAGATGGGAGCGGGGGCAGGGGCGGAGCGATAAGCCATGCATTCAGGGGAGAATATGAGCCATGCATCCAGGGGGGAATATAAGCCATGCATTCAGGGGGGAATATGAGCCATGCATTCAGGGGGGGGAATATGAGCCATGCATACAGGGGGGGAATATGAGCCATGCATACAGGGGGGGAATATGAGCCATGCATACAGGGGGGGGAATATGAGCCATGCATACAGGGGGTGGGAATATGAGCCATGCATACAGGGGGGGAATATGAGCCATGCATACAGGGGGGGGAATATGAGCCATGCATACAGGGGGGGAATATGAGCCATGCATACAGGGGGGGAATATGAGCCATGCATACAGGGGGGGAATATGAGCCATGCCTACGGGGGGGGGGAATATGAGCCATGCCTACAGGGGGGAATATGAGCCATGCATACAGGGGGGGGAATATGAGCTATGCATACAGGAGGGGGGGATATGAGCCATGTATATGGGATGGGACGGAGATGAGCCATGCATACAGGAGAGGGGGGGTCATTATACAGTATTGAGCATCATGTGGGATCATTATACAGTATGGAGCATCATGTGCGGTCATTATACAGTATGGAGCATCATATGCGGTCATTATACAGTATGGAGCATCATGTGCGGTCATTATACAGTATGGAGCATCATGTGCGGTCATTATACAGTATGGAGCATCAAGTGCGGCCATTATACAGTATGGAGCATCATGTGCGGCCATTATACAGTATGGAGCACTGTGTGGCCATTATACAGTATTGAGCATCATGTGGGATCATTATACAGTATGGAGCATCATGTGCGGTCATTATACAGTATGGAGCATCATGTGCGGTCATTATACAGTATGGAGCATCATGTGTGGCCATTATACAGTATGGAGCACTGTGTGGCCGTTATACGGTATGGAGCACTGTGTGGCCATATTTTTTTGTTTAATTATTGTATATGAAACAGTGTGATCAGCAGTGCTAAATGGGTGTGGTTGGGACGTGGATATGGGTGTGACTAATTATGAACGGGTGTGGTCAGAGGCGTGGCCTAAAATTTGCCGCGCCGCGTGTTGCGTGCCGCATACTTTGTCCCTCTTTTCCATCTTCAAAAGTTGGGAGGTATGGAAGTGTGCAGAATATTCCGGCATAACAGGTCTGACAGAACTGCAGTTTGGAGGAAGTGTTTAATCTTTTGCAACATCTGAAAAATAACTACCGGTAAATTATTGGATTAACATTTTGTGCAAATCCCTTATAACCTTAGTGTCCTTAACAGTACTCTTCCACAGCAGATGAAAAAAACACAGCGACATCCCCTGTAGCTAAAAATGTGCTTAAGGGTACCGTCACACAGTGCAATTTTGATCGCTACGACGGCACGATCCGTGACGTCGCAGCGATCGTATGATTATCGCTCCAGCATCGTAGACTGCGGTCACACGTTGCAATCACGGCGCTGGAGCGATGCCGAAGTCCCCGGGTAACCAGGGTAAACATCGGGTAACTAAGCGCAGGGCCGCGCTTAGTAACCCGATGTTTACCGTGGTTACCAGCGTAAAAGTAAAAAAAAAAAAACCGTACATGCTCACCATCTGATGTCCGTCCGGTCCCTTGCCGTCCGCTTCCTGCTCTGACAGATCCGGCCGTACAGTGAGAGCAGAGTGCAGCGGTGACGTCACCGCTGTGATCTGCTCTCACTTTCCGGCCGGCAGACAGTCAGAGCGGGAAGCGGACGGCAAGGGACCTGACGGACATCAGATGGTGAGCATGTACGGTTTGTTTTTTTTTACTTTTACGCTGGTAACCACGGTAAACATCGGGTTACTAAGCGCGGCCCGGCGCTTAGTTACCCGATGTTTACCCTGGTTACCAGCGAACGCATCGCTGGATCGCTGTCACACACAACGATCCAGCGATGTCAGCGGGTGATCAAGCGACGAAAGAAAGTTCCAAACGATCTGCTACGACGTACGATTCTCAGCAGGATCCCTGATCGCTGCTGCGTGTCAGACACTGCGATATCGTAACGATATCGCTAGAACGTCACGAATCGTACCGTCGTAGCGATCAAAATTGCACTGTGTGACGGTACCCTAAGGGTTGCAAAAGATTAAATCTATGATCATATCGTCACCTTTAATTGACATGCTACGGATTTCACATCTGTGACGTTGGTTAGTTTACATTACGGATTGTGTCCTAAGAATGGGAATGAAATTTAAAAAAATCTCATACAAATGCTGGTATTGTTACATGCACCAGATTTACCGCATACGGACACAAAATTCACCCAGCGGGAAAATAACATTAACCAGTTTAAAACCAAATCAACTTACCTCCATTATTAATCAGTCACATATTAGTTTTTTTCCCTTCATGTATTTTTAAGAGCTTTTGAAATTTGTCTCATTCAGATATTCAAATCATTTTTTTTTTATCATGGTGCATAGGACTTTTTATGTCAGTGTCATATTTTCTTTATTTTTTGCTGAAATTGAGCAATATCAGTAGAAAATAAGGGAAACAAGTGTGAGTTTTTCACATTTTTTATGACCATAACAACACATTTCAAAATTTGTTCCCCATTCTCTAACAAGTATTTTTATATAGCGGACACATTTTTTTGTAGGGCAAGACTAGTGACAGCAATTTGTATTCGCTGTGGCATTTTTATTACATTTTTCACTTATTTAATTCTCATTTATTTTAGACATTGTGCCCCTACAGTATGCCTCTATAAGGTAATAAAAGACCTATAGGGGGGATTGTAATATTTGAAAATGCTTATTTTCATCTTACCATCTTCATTCTCTTGTACAGGCTACAGATACAAGGGAAACGCAAATTCTCTGGGTCTCTTATGACCAGGCTCGGACTGGCCCATAGGGGAACAGGGGAATCCCCCAGTGGGCCCCTGTGCAGACACGGGCCCCCAACCCCAATATATGGGTAGTACATGGCATAATTCACATGATTTACTCTGTACAGAAAAAAGCAGCATCTCATCATTCATTAACCAAACTGCCCAGTTTATTATTATATAGAGCTATAGGTAAATTTGTGAACAAGGGTAGTGTAATATTTGTATGCAGGTGAAAAGTGGGCCCCCCAAGGTCATTATTACTGGTGGGTCCTTGTCATCCCAGTCCGACACTGCTTATGACCCAGTAGCTCCTGTTCACAGTATATACCAAGCGATCACATGACCACTGTGTGTAGAACAGGAAGCACTGTCACCACTCTATGACTGCCTACTCCGTGCTTGTTCAGCCCTGTGTATACAGCAATAGAGAAGACATGGACGATCATTACCCGCAGCTTCACAGCTATATAATCGTATGTACTGTAGCTGCACTACTGTGCGGTGACGTTTGGTAACGTTTTAAAACGTCACTGCAGAATAGGAGCTGGACTGCCGCAGCATACAAAGCCTATGGACGGTCTGGAAGCAGTTAAAGTGGTTTTGTTTACTTCCTCAGGAGGAACACAAGGCTTCCCTGCCTCCCAGCATCATGCCTTCCCATGGAGGATGCACTAGTCCTTGATTAACAGTTAGTACCAGCATCGTTGTAAAATGCTGATGGCACAAACTGTGCGGTCTCTGATGATGCAAGCAGAGGCAGTTTTGCTTATGGAGCATCGGAGGCACTCAGTGGCAATCTGACCAGCTTCAGTGCTGCGCTTACAAGTTCTACTGTGAAAAGCTTGTAAGCACTTCACTCCTGCCTAGCAGATCAGGCATCGCTTCACAGTTCAGCCCTGCATGATTGACTCACAGAGTGTTGAGAATACGTGCTTTGGAGCAGTCACATTCAAAAATTTTGATGATATCTTAAGTGACTCACTGTTGAGTCATCCACTCACTATGTTGTTGGTGTAAAGAACTGGTTTGTTCTGAGAAGCTACAACCCTCAAATTACACTAGTTAGACCTTACGTGACATGCGGTATGTGAACCTGAGCTGAACTATTAATTAGAAGTCTGCAAGAATAGTTTTGGAGTACATATACTGTTGCATGACGTTAGCAGAAGTGTCAATGCACATTGCGTGATTATTGTGGCGATTTCTCTGATAAACTCTCAGAAAATAAGGCTGAATTTCTTTATGTTATTTTGGGTTATTGAAATTGTTATACTTGTATGACCATTTACGTCCCTATACTGTGAAACAACATCTTAACCCTGTAACCACCTATAACTTATAGGTACGTCATAGGACGTGTGCCACCTTCTGATGCAGGCTCCAGAGCTGCATCTTTTCTGGCACATAAAAGCGGATTTTGATTAACTGTCATGGCCCCTAACAGCCGCTGGTGAAATCGCGATACACCCACAGGTGTTAACATGTTAAATGCTGCTGTCAATCTTTGACAGCGGCATTTAACGTGATCGCGCCGGAAGCGCATCACAAATCCTGCCATTTGGCGTCCCAGTCACCTGATCGCGGGCCAATTGGTTGACATGACAATCGGGGGTCTGCAGGAAACCCTCATGCTTGTCATTGCTGATCTGCTATGAACACAACTATTGAAGCAAGTAAAAAGTATTAAAAAAAGTTTAAAAAAAGTATAATAGCTCGAATCACCCCCTTTTTGCCCATTCAAAATAAAAGAATTAAAAAAATAAACATATCGTATATACTCGAGTATAAGCCGACCCGAGTATAAGCCGACCCCCCTAGTTTTGCCACAAAAAACTGGGAAAACTTAATGACTCGAGTATAAGCCTAGGGTGAAAAATGCAGCAGCTACCGGTAAATTTCAAAGGTAAAAATAGGTACCAATAAAAGTAAAATTAATTGAGACATCAGTAGTTTAAGTGTTTTTGAATATCCATATTGAATCAGGAGCCCCATATAATACTCCATAAAGTTTGATGTGCCCCATTAGATGCTCCATATTAAAATATGCCCCATATAATCCTGCATAAAGGGTAATAAGGGCCCCATAAGATGCTCCATAGAGATATTTGCCCTATATAGTGCTGCACAAGTGTTATGGCCCCATACAGATGCTCCATACAGCCACTTGCCCCTTATAGTGCTGCACAAGCGTTATGGCCCCATACAGATGCTCCGCACAGCCACTTGCCCCATATAGTGCTGCACAAGTGTTTTGGCCCCATACAGATGCTCCGCACAGCCACTTGCCCCATATAGTGCTGCACAAGTGTTATGGCCCCATAGAGATGCTCCGCACAGCCACTTGCCCCTTATAGTGCTGCACAAGTGTTATGGCCCCATACAGATGCTCTGCACAGCTACTTGCCCCGTATAGTGCTGCACAAGTGTTATGGCCCCATAAGACGCTCTGCACAGCTACTTGCCCCATATAGTGCTGCACAAGTGTTATGGCCCCATACAGATGCTCTATACAGCCACTTGCCCCATATAGTGCTGCACAAGTGTGCCTGATGAAGGTGTGATCGCCGAAACGCGCGTTGGGGTGGAAGCGTGCCTCCAGTACTACAGTCCTCTGTGCGGTGGGTACCTTGCTCCAATAATATCTACTATGTTTGTTTGATAGGCTATGGGACTTCAATTAGGTTAGCACTATAGCGGTTCTTGTATTTACCTATCTTATATGTGAATTGTTGTTATTTGGCTTGGTATTCCTGACTGCAGTAGGATCAAATTATTATTTTTGTTTATTTAGTTTTTTACTATTTGTTTCCTATTTTTGCTTATTTTTTCTACTCTGATAATGTATAAGCCTGTAGGACTGTTATTCCTGGTGGCACCCTTCCTGTTAACTCTATAACAGAGGTTTTTGTGCTGTTACTACCTTCCCTCCTTTCACCTGGTTTTAATATTGTGGTATGCTATTAATAAAGTTTATAGTATTTCTATTTATTGTGTGTGACCATTTGTCATCTTTTTTCTTTCCGCGTTCTCTGAGGACCTGTCTACTCCAGCAGAAGCTAAGTCCTTGCTAGTTCATTTGTTGTTACTGCTTCCTGAATATATTTCTTGTACTGCTAAATTCTAGTCCAGCTCGCTATCATGATATTCCCTTGCTAGCTGGAAGCTCTGGGGGTGCAGAGTTGCACCTCCACACCGTGAGTCGGTGTGGGGGTCTTTTTGCATACTCTGCGTGGTTTTTATAGTTTTTTGTGCTGACCGCATAGTTCCCTTTTCTTTCCTCTGACTATTTAGTGAAGTCTGGCCTCCTTTGCTAAAGCCTGTTTCATTCCTGTGTTTGTGACTTTCCTCTTGACTCACAGTCAATATATGTGGGGGGCTGCCTTTTCCTTTGGGAAATTTCTCTGAGGCAAGGTTAGGCTTCTATTTCTATCTTTAGGGGTAGCTAGCTCTTAGGCTGTGAAGAGGCGTCTAGGGAGAGTTAGGTACGCTCCACGGCTATTTCTATTGTGTCTGATAGGAGTAGGGTTTGCGGTCAGCAGAGTTCCCACTCCCCAGAGCTTGTCCTGATTTCTAGTTTACTCATCAGGTCTTTCTGGGTGCTCCTAACCACCAGGTCCATAACAGGCCCCATACAGATGCTCCGCACAGCCACTTGCCCCATATAGTGCTGCACAAGTGTTATGGCCCCATACAGATGCTCCGCACAGCTACTTGCCCCTTATAGTGCTGCACAAGTGTTATGGCCCCATAAGACGCTCCGCACAGCCACTTGCCCCATATAGTGCTGCACAAGTGTTATGGCCCCATAAGATGCTCCGCACAGCCACTTGCCCCTTATAGTGCTGCACAAGTGTTATGGCCCCATACAGATGCTCTGCACAGCTACTTGCCCCGTATAGTGCTGCACAAGTGTTATGGCCCCATAAGACGCTCTGCACAGCTACTTGCCCCATATAGTGCTGCACAAGTGTTATGGCCCCATACAGATGCTCTATACAGCCACTTGCCCCATATAGTGCTGCACAAGTGTTATGGCCCCATAAGACGCTCCGCACAGACACTTGCCCCTTATAGTGCTGCACAAGTGTTATGGCCCCATACAGATGCTCTGCACAGCCACTTGCCCCATATAGTGCTGCACAAGTGTTATGGCCCCATACAGATGCTCCGTACAGCCACTTGCCCCATATAGTGCTGCACAAGTGTTATGGCCCCATAAGATGCTCCGCGCAGCCACTTGCCCCTTATAGTTCTGCACAAGTGTTATGGCCCCATACAGATGCTCTGCACAGCTACTTGCCCCATATAGTGCTGCACAAGTGTTATGGCCCCATAAGACGCTCCGCACAGCCACTTGCCCCTTATAGTGCTGCACAAGTGTTATGGCCCCATACAGATGCTCTGCACAGCCACTTGCCCCATATAGTGCTGCACGAGTGTTATGGCCCCATAAGACGCTCCGTACAGACACTTGCCCCTTATAGTGCTGCACAAGTGTTATGGCCCCATAAGACGCTCCGCACAGACACTTGCCCCTTATAGTGCTGCACAAGTGTTATGGCCCCATAAGATGCTCCGCACAGCCACTTGCCCCTTATAGTGCTGCACAAGTGTTATGGCCCCATACAGATGCTCTGCACAGCTACTTGCCCCTTATAGTGCTGCACAAGTGTTATGGCCCCATACAGATGCTCCGCACAGCTATTTGCCCCATATAGTGCTGCACAAGTGTTATGGCCCCATAAGATGCTCCGCACAGCCACTTGCCCCATTTGCTTTTGTTGCCATAAAAAAAAAAATCACATACTCACCTCTCCGTCGCTCAGGACCCCGGCACTTTTACCTGCTCCTCGTGCGGCTCCGTCTTCGGCACTGACGTTCAGCAGAGGGCGCGCACTGACTACGTCACCGCGCCCTCTGACCTCAGCGTCACTGCCAGAGGACGATGAAGACAGAGCCGCACTGGAACGAGGAGGGGTAAATATCGCGCTGCGCTGCGCTCCCCCTCCCCGTATACTTACCTGCTCCTGGCGCTGTGTCCCTGCTTCTTCCCCGGCGCTGCATCTTCTTCCTGTATTGAGCGGTCACCGTTACCGCTCATACATTAATGAATATGCGGCTCCACCTCTATGGGAGGTGGAGCCGCATATTCATTTCTGTAATGAGCGGGACCATGTGACCGCTCAGTACAGGAAGAAGCTGCAGCGCTGGAAGAAGCAGGGATGCCCAGGGACCGCGCCGGGAGCGGTTAAGTATAATTACACAGCCCCCGCCCCCCCTCACCTGCAGACCCCCGGGTATGACTCGAGTATAAGCCAAGAGGGGGACTTTCAGCCCCAAAAAATGGGCTGAAAATCTCGGCTTATACTCGAGTATATAAGGTAGTTGATATCGCTGCGTTCAGAAATGACCGATTTATCAAAATATAAAAAGAATTAATCCGATGGGTAAACGGCGTAATGAGAAAAAAATCAAAACGCCAGAATTACGTTTTTTTGGGTTGCCACAACATTGCAATAAAACGCAAATTTGTGAAATGTAAATTTTTTTTGCAATTTCCCACACTTAGAATTTTTTTCCCGTTTTCACATAATAAAATGAATGGTGTCATTCAAAAGTGCAACTTATCCTGCAAAAATTCAAGCCCTAATACGGCTATATTGTAGGAAAAATAAAAAAGCTATGGCTCTTTTGAAAACCAAAAAAAAGGAAAATGGCCATAACGTAAAGGGTTAAACTAAATGTCCACATGAGACTAGCGAGCACCACTTAGACCACAGCTTGTGTTGACAAGAAACACCTCTGAACCTAGAATGACGTAAACTTATGTCATTAAATTGATATTGGTGCCAATAAAAACTTTATTGGTTTCCACAAAAAAAACATGAATCATTATGTCTACTGAAAAACAAAAAAAGTTATATTTGTTAGAATGTGGCGACTTAAGCATGACATTTTTTCCATGGCAGGTTTTTATTGTACAAAGTACTGAAATTGAAAAAAAAAGCATTACGCAGTCAATGGGACAACACAATCAATGACAATGTGTAAGCATTGCTCATGTCGCCTTATCCTTGCTAAATTGCCTTATTATGCAAGCACAGTGACTCGGTGGTTAACAACCATTGTGGCTAATAATAATAATAGCAAATACCTCCAACTAGAAATGTAGCATAGTTTTTCTTATTTCTTTCTGCAGGCATTATTGCAGGACCTTAGGTAACCATGGTTATGACCAATGATGTAGTGAGAGTTA
Source organism: Ranitomeya variabilis (assembly GCF_051348905.1). NCBI lineage: Eukaryota > Metazoa > Chordata > Amphibia > Anura > Dendrobatidae > Ranitomeya > Ranitomeya variabilis. The sequence goes on along the minus strand of NC_135236.1, from coordinate 299,734,868 downwards.
GTAAGCTAGTTGTCATGAACTCTAACTCTCCTTATTGTCTGACAAGACAATAACACAATACACTTGTTCTTCAAGGGGGAACATGGGCATTATGTCCATCTCCTTACACATCTGCCAGGAGTTTCTGCATTTTCCTCCACTCCATTTGTGTGGAAGTACTCCAGTTTCCTCCCTCATTCCAAAGACATCCTGATAAGGAACTTTATAAGGATTGGCAGCACTAATGGGGACAGTGATGATAATGACTGTGGAATATTATGGCGCTATATAAATGAGTAAAATAAATCAAAACATGCTAATTCACTAGGATCAAAACATTTCTCCATCTTCTCCATTCTGTCAGTCTGTGAAAATCGTACCACACTGGGATTTCATCCGAGTGTGGTGTGATGTTTTCCACCCATTGACTTGCATGGCCGAGTGCAGTCTGACTTAAGGATGCAAATCATGCATGCTACAGGTTAGGTTCAAGGAAAAAAAATCGGACATATGCACGGTCTCATAAAATAACATTGGTCTGAGTGCGATCTGATGTGTTGTTGCCCCTAAAAATACAGTCGTCTGCACAAGCTCTTAGAAGAAAATGTTAAGACAATTTACTATAATTTCCAATTTTTGGTATGGACTACAACCCATAGAGAGGCCCAGACACACCATGATTATGTTGACGCCGCAGTGATTTAAGATTCCAAAGCCTTGGTATACACCAGCGGTCTCAAACTCGGCTGGGTATATGGGCCGTATATAGTAACAATTTGAACTTGGGGTCCGCATTCTTTGAAGGATAAAGTGACAATTTTAGTGATACCAATTTTTAATAAATACCTTTTGGACATTTTTGACGTATTGTTAACTTTTTTTAGAGCTTGGGTTGTTATGGATGTTGCGATAACAAATGTGCACTCATATTATAGCTATGTCCCCATATTGTAGTTATGTTCCCAACCAGGTCTCCATATTGTAGTCAAGTCCCCATCCAGGTTCCCATATTGTAGATCTGTCTCCATCCAGGTCCCCATATTGTAGTTATGTCCCTATCCAGGTTCTCACATTGTAGTCATGTCCCCATATCCAGGTCCCTATATTGTAGTAATGTCTCCATATCCAGGTATCCATATTGTAGTTATGTCCCCATCCAGGTCCCTATATTGCAGATATGTCTCCATCCAGGTCCCCATATTGTAGTCATGTTCCAATAGCCAAGTCCCCATATTGTTGTCAAGTCCCCATGCAGGTCCTCATATTGTAGTTATGACCCTAGGTTTGATAGGAGGAAAACAGAAAAAATTGAAGCAAAAAATGTGGTAAATTCTGTACTAATATCCCCCATCCTGGTATATATATGTCCCCAATCAAGATATGCATGGCCCCTTCATCCCTATCCTGGTATGCATGTCCCCCTCATCCCTATCCTGGTATGCATGACCCCCTCATCCCCATCCTGGTATGCATGGCCCCCTCAGAGTACAATGCAATTCCCCCTCATAGAGTACAATGCAGTCCCCTAATGCAATGACCCCTCATAGAGTATAATGCAACACCCCCTCAGAGTATAATGCAGTGCCCCCTTATAGAGTATAATGCAGCGCCCCCTCATAGAGTATAGTGCAACGCCCCCTCATAGAGTATAATGTAGGGCCCCTGATAGAGTATAATGCAATGCCCCTCCTCATAGAGTATAATGCAATGCCCCCTCATAGAGTATAACACAGCCCCCTCATAAAATATAACGCAGCCCCCTCACAGAGTATAAATCAATCCCTCACACACAAACACACAGTATAATGCACCCCCACACACACAGTATAATGCAGCCTCCCACTCACACAGTATAATGCAGCCCCCCCACACAGTATAATGCAGACCCCACTTGTTGTGAATTCTGCTCTTGGGCTCCCTCCGGTGGTTGTAAGTGGTAGCGCTGCTGTCTCTGAATCGCAGCATTTATCAGGTGTGTTCACTTTTTGCAATTTTGACTGGGCTATTTAGTCTTGCTTCACCCTTTAGTCAGTGCCAGTTGTCCATTGTTCCTGGAGGATTCACATCCCTGCCTGGTCTCTTCTGCTTTGCAGTTCATTTCAACAAAGATAAGTTCTGGCCGTGATTTTTGCTGTCCACATGCTGTGGCCTTATTGTTCAGTTCTTTTTCATGTTTTTGTCTTGTCCAGCTTGGTCTGTATAAGGATTTGTTTAGCCAAGCTGGTATCTCTGGAGATGCAGATATACCCTCCATATCTTTAGTTAGCTGTGGAGATTTTGTATTTTCTGGGGTGGATATTTTCTAGTGTTTTAATACTGACTGCATAGTACTCTGTCCTATCCTTTCTATTTAGCTAGAAGTGGCCTCCTTTGCTAAATTCTCATTTCAGTCTGTGTATGTTTTTTCCCTCTCCTCTCACAGTCAATATTTGTGGGGGGCTGTCTAACCTTTGAGGATTTTCTCTGAGGCAAGATAGTTTTCCCTTTTCTATCTTTAGGGGTAATTAGTCCTCCGGCTGTGTCGAGATGTCTAGGGAGCGCTAGGTACATTCCACGGCTACTTCTAGTTGCGGTGTTAAGTTCAGGGTCTGCGGTCAGTACAGGTACCACCTTCTCCAGAGTACGTCTCATGCTGCTCTTAGGCCACCAGACCACAACAGTTCAAGTCAAAATTGCAAAAAGTGAACACACCTGATAAATGCTACGATTCAGAGACAGCAGCGCTACCACTTACAACCACCGGAGGGAGCCCAAGAGCAGAATTCACAACACCCACTACACACAAACACACACATACACACACTACTTACCTCTCCTTGTTCCCTCACTTCTCGGGCTTCTGCAGCTCATCTCATCAGCTCTACTGGCACAGCATGGTGCACAATGAAGTGAGGCCATCATGCGCGCACTGAGTCAGAAGCAGAGGAGGAATGATGGGAGAGTGAGTGTCATCTTATGCTCTCTCCTCCATCACTGTTTTCAACTGTATCGGTGTCTATCATGCCAATAAGTTGAATGCGAGTGGGGGGAGGTAGCTCGACGCCAGACCCCATATCGGCTTGGTCTGCCAGCCCCTAACTCTGGCCCTGCCTGTGGGCCACATAAAGCAGTCTCAGGGGCACCATGTTTGAGACCCCTGCTATAGAGCCTAATTTGAAGTTGAAAGTGTGTCTATATATTGTTGGTGGTAGTTGGTGGCTCGTTTTTCTTCAAGTCCTATCTGAGCAGTGCATGGAGCTGTCATGACTGTTTGAATTCTTGGCGTGTTGTATTTATATGTATATTTCAGGCTTGTAAATGTATTCTGAGCAACTTGCTGAGAGTTGTCTTTATACTTTACCAGGTGAAACTGCTGTACAGTCAAGAAGGCGAGCTACAGTATTTTCCAAATGCCATGCACTGCCAGCATAGAGCTTTAAGAAAATAGTGGTAAGTAGATAATTATACCTTTCCCAACATTAACTCTCTAATACTATGTACAAAACAGCAAACCTAATGCGTCATAGTCAGAAAGTGTCCAATATTTTACACATAGGTATTAAGTCCTTTCTGAGTAAATGTGTAAATAGAAATCTGCCATTCCGTTACTATACATCTGCATCAGCTACAAGAGGAACAGTACAGTCATAATTTTCTCTTAGCTTTAATCCCATAATTTGCTCATAAACATCTCTCTAAAATACAGGAAAGTGTTTCTATAGATGAAAATTATGTCCCTTTACCAATTTTTGTTGTTTATTAGTGATCACAGCAGTATTTTCGTTCAGTTACAGTGCCTACAAGTAGTATTCAACCCCCTGCAGATTTAGCAGGTTTACACATTTGGAATTAACTTGGCATTGTGACATTTGGACTGTAGATCAGCCTGGAAGTGTGAAATGCACTGCAGCAAAAAAGAATGTTATTTCTTTGTTTTGTTTTTTTTTAAATTGTGAAAAGTCTTTTCAGAGGGTCATTTATTATTCAACCCCTCAACCCACCAGAATTCTGTTTGGTTCCCCTAAAGTATTAAGAAGTAGTTCAGGCACAAAGAACAATGAGCTTCACATGTTTGGATTAATTATCTCTTTTTCCAGCCTTTTCTGACTATTTAAGACCCTCCCCAAACTTGTGAACAGCACTCATACATGGTCAACATGGGAAAGACAAAGGAGCATTCCAAGGCCATCAGAGACAAGATCGTGGAGGGTCACAAGGCTGGCAAGGGGTACAAAACCCTTTCCAAGGAGTTGGGCCTACCTGTCTCCACTGTTGGGAGCATCATCCGGAAGTGGAAGGCTTATGGAACTACTGTTAGCCTTCCACGGCCTGGACAGCCTTTGAAAGTTTCCTCCCGTGCCGAGGCCAGGCTTGTCCGAAGAGTCAAGGCTAACCCAAGGACAACAAGGAAGGAGCTCCGGGAAGATCTCATGGCAGTGGGGACATTGGTTTCAGTCAATACCATAAGTAACGTACTCCACCGCAATGGTCTCCATTCCAGACGAGCCCGTAAGGTACCTTTACTTTCAAAGCGTCATGTCAAGGCTCGTCTACAGTTTGCTCATGATCACTTGGAGGACTCTGAGACTGACTGGTTCAAGGTTCTCTGGTCTGATGAGACCAAGATCGAGATCTTTGGTGCCAACCACACACGTGACATTTGGAGACTGGATGGCACTGCATACGACCCCAAGAATACCATCCCTACAGTCAAGCATGGTGGTGGCAGCATCATGCTGTGGGGCTGTTTCTCAGCCAAGGGGCCTGGCCATCTGGTCCGCATCCATGGGAAGATGGATAGCACGGCCTACCTGGAGATTTTGGCCAAGAACCTCCGCTCCTCCATCAAGGATCTTAAGATGGGTCGTCATTTCATCTTCCAACAAGACAACGACCCAAAGCACACAGCCAAGAAAACCAAGGCCTGGTTCAAGAGGCAAAAAATCAAGGTGTTGCAGTGGCCTAGTCAGTCTCCTGACCTTAACCCAATTGAAAACTTGTGGAAGGAGCTCAAGATTAAAGTCCACATGAGACACCCAAAGAACCTAGATAACTTGGAGAAGATCTGCATGGAGGAGTGGGCCAAGATAACTCCAGAGACCTGTGCCGGCCTGATCAGGTCTTATAAAAGACGATTATTAGCTGTAATTGCAAACAAAGGTTATTCCACAAAATATTAAACCTAGGGGTTGAATAATAATTGACCCACACTTTTATGTTTAAAATTTATAAAAATTTAACTGAGCAACAAAACTTTTTGGTTTGTAAGATTTATGCATCTGTTAATAAATCCTGCTCTTGTTTGAAGTTTGAAGGCTCTAACTTATTTGCATCTTATTAAACCTGCTAAATCTGCAGGGGGTTGAATACTACTTGTAGGCACTGTATATGTGTGTCCTTTTTACCCCGTGCGTTTTGATTCCCCGTACAATTTTGTATCTGATAAGTTAAAGCCCGAGGAATCTTTTATCTCCCTATGTAGTGCATTTTAAGCATAATTCTTTGAGCTTTGCCTTCATAAAACCCATTTTGCCTGCCAACACATTATGTTCTTCTCATACAATGATGTGCACTGGGAGCAATGTTCTCCCAACCATCTGTACAACCTGTATAGGGATAATGATGACATTCGTCTACGTGGACAGCATATCCCACAGAACTATTACTTTACTTGTTATTTTACTTAATTCATTTACACATTTTGTAGTCTCAATGAAAAACATCACTAACATTTTTTTATATTCAGATCATATTAGCTTTCGTGACAAATTTCTCCATGAACTTTGACACAGTTCATAAACTGTAACTGAAAACTTCTTAAGAAAGAGGGAGGACGGGAGAGAATTGTTTTTTCTCCAGAAGGGAGTGCCCTTTGTTGAATGTTCTTTTCATGAAGCATGACATATAAAGCAAATAATAAATACATTTATCTTACTCTTACCAAAAAAAAAAGAGATTGCTCTTGTCCATTACTAATTTTGTTGCTCTTTTTTTTTAACCTATTCCAAGTCATCCTTTGTATGAACCAAGACCTATAACTGAACTGCATTTTACTAATTTCTTGTAAGGCAGTAAAGCCATATCCCTGTCTTAGGCCGGGGTCACACTTGCGAGTCTCATATCAATACCCGACACTACCGCCGGCACTCAGGACCGGAGTATGCTGCTGCATGTATTTCTATGTAGCCGCACACTATGGTCCCGAGTGCCGGGTATTGATATGAGAGAGTCGTGCGAGTTTCTCGCATTGCACTCGCAAGTGTGACCCTGGCCTCACACATGCAGTGTTTCTTAAAGGAAATTTGTCAGATTTTGTTTTGCTATGTAATCCGTGAGCAGCACGCTGTAGGGGCCGGGACCCTGATTCCAATCTTGTATCACTTACTGGTCTGCATACTGACATTTTGATAAAATCTCTGTTGCAGACCTACCAATTCTCTGAACACTGACCTTTGTATATCCCCGCTCACACCACTGATTGCCATCTTTCTGTGTACACTGTGCATAGGCAGAAAGCTGCCAGTCAGCAGGAGGACTATATTGCACGAGATAACTAGTCCACAAGTTGTAGCTAGTACAGAAACCATTCATATGACATCTGAGAAACTGTATTTGACCTTGTAGAATGTTATAATTATTGATTTATAAAATACAGATGGTATGTGAAGAAAAAATGGACTCGTGTTCTTTAGTGTGCTGGATGCAATTTTCACCCAGTCTTGGTCTGTGTCTGTTTTTACTATCATCATGTATTCTCTTCTTGTATGTGACACAAAACTGATGAAGGCTTCCCAAGCATCTCCGAGCATTAAGAGATAAACACAGTTTACATCTGTGTGCAGCTTATTTTGTAAATCTCCATGGAAAAGAAAAATAACAGACATATGAAAAGGCTCAGACTAAAATAAATGTTTTCTATCTGTGAAAAAAAAAAGAATGCATACGGGAATCAAATGTTTGGATGGGGCCAAGGATTACATTGCACACTGTTTTTTTTTTAACCCTACTCTCATAGTTTTTCTCCAAGTAGAATATAAAACAAATGCAGATTATTCAAAATCCGTGTACATGAATTTACATTTTTTTGCACGTTGAGTCTCATTTGTCAGTGTGCTATAAATCACATTCACCAGATAACTAGAAAGACTGGAACTATGCCAATGCACCTTAGATACCTGTTGGTCAAATGTCTATTTATCCAACAGCTATCCCTACTCTCCCATAAGCATGAATGCTCAGCTCTGATCAACATTAGCTTTGCCCTAGTTTCTTGCCATTATGACAAATTAGAGAATATACAAATATAATCAAAACATTTACATTAATAATCAAACTAAACACTTTGAGGACTCTTGGGTGCACTGCATGTAGCTGCAGAACTTTAGTTAACGTTACTTGCCTTCCTTTTTATAGAGTAAAGGTACCTTCACACTAAGCGACTTTGCAGCGAGAACGACGACGATCCGTGACGTTGCAGAGTCCTGGATAGTGATCTCGTTGTGTTTGACACGCAGCAGCGATCTGGATCCCGCTGTGATATCGCTGGTCGGAGCTAGAAGTCCAGAACTTTATTTCGTCGCTGATCACCCGCTGTCATCGCTGGATCGGCGTGTGTGACGCCGATCCAGCGATGTGTTCACTTGTAACCAGGGTAAATATCGGGTTACTAAGTGCAGGGCCGCGCTTAGTAACCCGATATTTACCCTGGTTATCATTGTAAAAGTAAAAAAAAAAAACACTACATACTCACCTTCTGATGTCTGTCACGTCCCCCGGCGTCCACAGGGTTACGCGCTGCTGCTCAGAGCTTCCTGCACTGACTGTGTCAGCGCCGGCCGTAAAGCAGAGCACAGCGGTGACGTCACGGTACTGTAACGGTACCTTAACCTTGCTAAGTTCACGTCACCAGTGACCAACTCAGCATTGTCATTCTTTAGGTGTCCTACATGCTACTCTGTGGCCTTTTCTTATATATTTAAACAATTTGGGTGGATATATTTGCATCCGCAGTCCCACCTCGAAGTTTATAGTTTATCCATCTTCATACCATTTTGCAAATTTTGTTAAGTTGTTTGAAATTTTTAAGAACTAAAGCTGATTGCTAAGGTCTGTGTTTATGAATGCTTTTTGCTATCTTTACTACTACTTTTTTGTGACTGCCTCAAAGGGCAGACACTGCCCAAAATGAGATTAGACAGAGGTGACTCAGTTGCCTTCATTAACCCCTTAGTGACAGAGCCAATTTGGTACTTAATGACGGAGCCAATTTTTACAATTCTGACCACTGTCACTTTATGAGGTTATAACTCTGGAACGCTTCAACGGATCCCGATGATGCTGAGAATTTTTTTCGTGACATATTGTACTTCATGTTAGTGGTAACATTTCTTCGATATTACTTGTGGCTATTTATGAAAAAAACGGAAATATGGCAAAAAAATTTAAAAGTTAGCAGTTTTCAAACTTTGAATTTTTATGCCCTTAAATCAGTGAGATATGTCACACAAAATAGTTAATAAATAACATTTCCCACATGTCTACTTTACATCAGCACAATTTTGGAAACAAAAATTTTTTTTCTTAGGAAATTATAAGGGTTAAAAGTTGACCAGCGATTTCTCATTTTTACAACAAAATTTACAAAACCATTTTTTTCTAGGGACCATCTCACATTTAAAGTCACTTTGAGGGGTGTACATGACAGAAAATACCCAAACTTGACACCATTCTCAAAACTACACCCCTCAAGGTGCTCAAAACCACATTCAAGAAGTTTATTAACCCTTTACGTGCTTCACAGGAACTGAAACAGTGTGGAAGGAAAAAATAAACATTTAACTTTTTTTGCAAACATTTTACTTCAGAACCAATTTTTTTTTATTTTCACAAGTGTAAAAAGAGAAAATGAACAACAAATTTTGTTGTGAAATTTCTCCTGAATACGCCGATACCTCGTATGTGGGGGTAAACCACTGTTTTGGCGCATGGCAGAGCTTGGAAGAGAAGGAGTTCCGTTTGACTTTTTCAATGCAGATTTGGCTAGAATTGAGATCGGACGCCATGTCGCGTTTGGAGAGCCCCTGATGTGCCTAAACAGTAGAAACCCCCCACAAGTGACACCATTTTGGAAACTAGACCCCTTAAGGAACTTATCTAGATTGTGGTGAGCACTTTGAACCCCCAAGTGCTTCACAGAAGTTTATAACGTAGAGCCGTGAAAATAAAAAATCGCATTTATTTGCACCAAAATGATCTTTTCTCCCAAAAATTCTTATTTTCACAAGGGTAACAGGAGAAATTAGACCACAAAAGGTGTTGTGCAATTTCTCCTGAGTACGTTGATACCCCATATGTGGGGGTAAACCGCTGTTTGGGCACACGGCAGAGCTTGGAAGAGAAGGAGTTCCGTTTTACTTTTTCAATGCAGAATTGGCTGGAATTGAGATCGGACGCCATGTCGCGTTTGGAGAGCCCCTGATGTGCCTAAACAGTAGAAACCCCCCACAAGTGACACCATTTTGGAAACTAGACCCTTTAAGGAACTTGTCTAGATGTGTGGTGAGCACTTTAAACCCCCAGGTGCTTCACAGAAGTTTATAACGTAGAGCCGTGAAATTAAAAAATCACCTTTTTTCTACAAAAATGATCTTTTCGCCCCCAAATTTTTATTTTCACAAGGGTAACAGGAGAAATTATATCACGAAAGTTGTTGTGTAATTTGTCTTGACTACGCCGATACCCCATATATGGGGGGTAAACAACAGTGGAACCCCCCCCACAAGTGACACCATTTTGGAAACTAGACCCATTAAGGAACTTATCTAGATGTGTGGTGAGTAGGGTTGAGCGACCTTTACTTTTATAGGATCGGGTCGGGTTTCACGAAACCCGACTTTTTCAAAAGTCGGGTCGAGTGAAATCGGCCGATCCTATAAAAAAGTCGGGGTCGGGGTCGGCTGAAACTCGAAACCCAATGCAGTGCATTGGGTTTCCAATGGTTCCCAGGGTCTGAAGGAGCGGAAACTCTCCTTCAGGCCCTGGGATCCATATTTAAGTGTAAAATAAAGAATTAAAATAAAAAATATCGCTATACTTACCCTCTGACGGGCCCTGGTACTAACCGGGAACCTTCCTTCCTTAGAATCAGCCTTCCAGGACCTTGCGGTGACGTCGCGGTGACGTCGCGGCTTGTGATTGGTCGCGCGGCCGCCCATGTGACCGCTCGCGCGACCAATCACAAGCCGTGACGTCACCGAAGGTCCTGGAAGGGCTGATTCTTAGGAAGGAAGGCTGCCGGAAAGAAGCAGGGCGTGTCCGAGGGTGAGTATATACCTAATAGGAATATACTCACCCTCGGCTTCGTTCCGGCAGCCTTCCTTCCTAAGAATCAGCCCTTCCAGGACCTTCGGTGACGTCACGGTGACGTCGCGGCTTGTGATTGGTCGCGCGAGCGGTCACATGGGCGGCCGCGCGACCAATCACAAGCCGCGACGTCACCGCAAGGTCCTGGAAGGCTGATTCTAAGGAAGGAAGGTTCCCGGTTAGTACCAGGGCCCGTCAGAGGGTAAGTATAGCGATATTTTTTATTTTAATTCTTTATTTTACACTTAAATCTGAATTCCGATACCAATTCCCGATATCTTAAACATATCGGGAATCGGTATCGGAATTCCGATTCCAGATTCAGAAGATCGCCGACTTCATGGCCGACCCCACACAGGGGTCGGGTCGGGTTTCATGAAACCCGACTTTGCCAAAAGTAGGCGACTTCTGAAAATTGCCGACCCGTTTCGCTCAACCCTAGTGGTGAGCACTTTGAACGCCCAAGTGCTTCACAGAAATTTATAACGTAGAACCGTGAAAATAAAAAATCCTTTTTTTCCTCAAAAATTATTTTTTAGCCCGCAATTTTTTATTTTCTCAAAGGTAAAAGGAGAAATTGGACAACAAAAATTGTTGACCAGTTTGTCCTGAGTACGCTGATACCCCATATATGGGGGGGACCACTGTTTGGGCACACATCGGGGCTCGGAAGGGAAGTAGTGACGTTTTAAAATGCAGATTTTGATGGAATGGTCTGCGGGTGTCATGTTGCATTTGCAGAGCTCCTGATGTACCTAAACCGTAACCCTAACCATAACCCTAATTGGAAAATGGAAACATTTTTTTATTTTATTGTTTTTTCTTAACTAAGGGGGTGATAAAGGGGGGTTATTTATAATTTTTTCTATTTTGATCACTGTGATAGGATCTCACAATGACCAAAATAAAACAAGAGGAAGAATCTGCGCATGCGCCCACCATTTTCTCACCGGAGGAAGAAGCCGGCGCCAAGAGGGGACGAAGGAGGACCCAAGGACACCGTTAAGTATAACAGGGTCCCTGATCCCCCTATTTTCTGTCCTCTGATGTGCGATCACATTGGAGGACAGAGAAATTAAATGGAAAATTGCGTTTTTTTGCGGCCGCCAGTAAACGGTTAATTACCGGCGATCGCAACCTGGGGGTCGGTAAAAACTGACCCAAATCATGTTCTCTGGGGTCTCGGCTACCCCCGGCAACCGAGACCCGAGAGAAAATCTGACTCTGGGGGGCGCTATACACTTTTTCCACAGCAACGATAATTAACGGCGCTGTAGTTTATGTAACCTTAACTACAGCCGTTAAAAGGCGTATCGACGGTCGTTAAGAGGTTAAAGAAACACTGCCATCAAAGTTTTCATCCTCTTAATATATTGCAATCATCATATTATATAGCACTATATACTTACAATTTCTCATTTTGCCTTTCTACCAAGTTCATTTTTGTCTTTTCCCAGCTCTGGGTAGAAACAGGAAGTCTCTTTTCCTTGCAGAAATCATCCTTTTCTTCAACTCCTGACCCAGCTGCTCCCCCTCCTCCCTGCCAGGGACTTTTGCAGTGACTGATGAGTCATACAGGGAAAATGTACCTCCTATTTCTACATAGAGCTAAGAAGGTTTCAGCTAGTCAGCTGTTAATCACGTGATGTCATAGACCTAATGGAAAAGAGAGGAATTAACTGGGTAGAAAGGCAAAATGAGCAATTGTAAGTACACAGTGCTATATAATATGCTGATTGCAATATGTTAAGAGAATCCAAATTTTGATTGGAGGAGTGCTTCTTTAAAGTTAGTGGCCACATAGGTGGATACACCTGATCCCCTTTAGATGGAAGCCCGACGGAGCCACTGGTAAATGGCTAAAATGTGATGTAAACTCAGCCTATGTCATTGAGCTTTATTTTAGTATTTTATATTCTGTACATATAAGCATACATTAGTACAGTGTTATAACACAAATAAGATTGCATTTCCATTTAAATTTGATCTGTGATTAGATGCTGCTCAAGGGAAAGATAATAATAATAATAATTTTTTTTATATAGCGTCAACATATTCCACAGTGCTTTACAATTCAACAGTTCATATACAAGTCATAAGTACAGTAACAACGTTTAAGGGAACCTGTCACCAGGTTTGGCCGATAAGAGATACGACCATCACCTATCGGGGCTGATATACAGCATTCTATAATGCTGTATATCTGCCCAAACCCAACCTGTAAGAGAAGAAAAATAACTTTTATTATACTCACCTGGGGGGCGGTCTGGTCCAATGGGTGTTGCTGGTCTTGTTCCAGTGCCACACATCTTCTTACGATCCCCGTTCTCCTGCTTGCTTCATGTGGATGATGCGTCCCTTCGTCATCCACATAGTCTCCTCTGCACAGCGCTCCTGTGCAAGCTTACTTCTCTGCCCTGTCAAGGGCAAAGTACTTCAGTGTGCATGCGCTGGGGCTCGTTGACCTTTCCCGCCACCTGCGCACTACAGTACTTTGCTCTGCCCTCAACAGGACAGAGAAGTACGCTTGCACAGGATCGTGGTGTTGAGGAGATGCATCATCCACACGAAGCAAGCAGGAGGGCGGCATCGCAAGAAGAAGGGAGGCGCAGGACCAAGAAGAGCGACACCCACAGGACCAGACCGCCCCACAGGTAAGTATAGTAAAAGTTATTTTTCTTCTTTTGGGGCAGATATATAGCATTATAGGATGCTGTATATCAGCCCTGAAAGGTGATAGCCGTATCTCTTATCGGCCAAACCTGGTGACAGGTTCCCTTTAAAGATAATGAAACAATTAAAGCAAAATAAGATGACTCTGCTAGTGAGAGCTTACAATCTACAATGAGGTGGGGGGAGACACAAAGTACAGGGCTTATTTACAATGATGGTCCAACCATCTGGAGGGAATGAGGGATAGATAAAGGCTACATGCATTAGTCACCAACCAATATTTGTGGTACTTTTGGGAGCGATGGAGTTTGATGGAGGGTTATTTTCAGATAAACAGTGAACGAACTATACTCTATATAAAAGGACTTTGATTAGGGAACGTGATAGGTTGCCCTAAACAGATGTGTTTATAGGGAGCGCCTAAAACTGTATGAGTTGTGGTTAATTCGAATTTATTGGGTTAGAGCATTCCAGAGGATTGGCGCACCTCGGGAGAAGTCTTAGAGCCGGGAGTGGGATGTACGGATTACTGCAGAGGTTAGTCAAAAGTCACTTGTGGATCGTAATGAGATGGTAGGCCGATAAACAGAAATGAGGGAGGAGATGTAGGGGGTGCCGCACTTTGAAGAGATTTGTGGGTGACAACAATGTTATAAGGGCTCTTTGGCAAGTCCATTTCCTTATTAATCTGAGGCTGGTTTCAGACAGTTATATTTCATGGTCTCTATATGGGTATCCTGGCCCTAACTGTTGTTTTTTATTTTTCGGTCAAGTTTTCTATTTTAATATTGAATGCCAAGGAGATGATTGCAGAATATCAGTTGAGAATTTTTGACACTGCATGAAACTACATAAGTAATAAAAATATAGTAATACAAAAAATAGCAGCACAGTCTTCATCAGTGGTGCAATTACTCTCAGAGCAGTATAAAAGAACAAAAATAGAGACATTACTCAAGGGGTTCAAGTGAAAAAATGTAGAGTTTTATTCACCCATGGACATTTCAGATTCTCAACTGACACTTTTTCAAGAACATAGTAATAAACTAATAAACGTTAATCTAAATGACACTTCATACCAACATTGTTTTGTGGCATGTCATTCTGGATATAAACAATTGGGTAATGTTTTTTTTTATCAGTTGTTAACTTTTATGGGACGCTAATTCAAACAATAGAATAAAAACTGAAACTAGAAGGCAGTGTTATTCCTGTAGGGACAATTCGAAAACTGATGGCATGTTTCCAGACATTTTGTCCCAAATGAGCATGTTACAGGTTGGGCCATGAAAAACAGAATCCTATTTTCCTTGTTTGTCCTTTATAGTCCATTGCCTTTGGGATGTCATTCAGCAAAGCTAGAGAAGTGTAAAAAATGCCCAACATATCCTTCCCTGCTAATCAGGTAGTATCCTTAGCCATGAGCAGTAGTGTTGAGCGTGAGTGTATACAGCGTGCCATATATTATTCAATAAAAAACTGGGATAGTGTTGACCTACAGTATGTAGGCACACTAGGGCGCGCTATTAGTAGAAGCAAGAGTTGCAGGTGGACCCGGGCCCTGGAGCCTAGGAGAGGCCAAAATGTTTCTTTAGTGCATATGAATAGCTCAAACATTAAAAACCCAGGATAGTTGGGGCCCTGTTGGAGAATTTGAATTGAGGCCTACAAGCTTGAAATTGCTTAAACCTATGATAGGAAGAGTCTAGCCCCACAAAATACAATAAATAATGAGTGCAATTCAGCACAATCCAAATAGGTACATAACTATAGATAATTCAAAAAAGACTACGGTACTTGTGACAATAAAGGATAACATAATAAATTAAATCTACATAAATTTTATTACGTAAGACACCGCATGACATACAAGAATTAGAAAAACATGTAAGACATAATAAAATAAATGAGTGATAAAAAGAAAGTATCAGCCTGAGAAATCTCGAGCAACGAGTATATTCGCTCATCACTAATAATAAATGATGCACAGTCCCATTCAAAGGCACACAAAACTATTCTGCTGGTCATTTTTTGGACTTTTCTGTACCAACAAAAAGAAGTATGCAAGCTTTGGTATAAAAGTAGTTCAACACATGGACGTGTTCAGACAACCAAAGCTGTTGCAAATATCCAGGATAGGATTATGAGAGGCCAGAGGAAATATTCATGAAAACTAACCCTAGTGGCACATATTCGCTGAATAAATAGTTACTGGTAAGCAGGATCTTCACATGAGCTGCACCAATAGTCACTTCATGACCCAAGAATCGGAGTACAGGTACGTGGATTGTGTGTCTAATATCCATTGATGAAAATGTGAACACATCCATATAGATGGACATTTTCCAGCAATTCTATGTAAAGGATAACAATCTTGAATGTAGTTTCTTTCACAGACATATGAAAAATCATCCGATTTTAATAAAAAAAAAAAATGATTTTTTCATCCATATTGTCATGTATACAATGCGTTCCAAAGTTTTATACAAATGCTAGTTTTCGCTGATTTTCCTAAATGGTCGATGAAAATGAGGCAGTATAATGATTAAATAATCAACCGTTAGAGTAGAAATCAAATTTTATTGGACATACCCTCCAATGATTTAAAAACTAAAAAAACAAACAGAAAATGCACCATTCCAAATTATTATGCACGGCACAATTTTCAAACAATTTATCAGTTGTAAAGAACTGAAAATGGTCATTTGTTGAATTTGCAGCATTAAGATGTCACATTTACTTAAACCAAGAGCTTTTTCAATCATAAACATCCTAACAGGCCAAATTACATGGTAACATAGTACCCTTTCTTTGATATCACCTTCACCATTCTTACATCCATGGAACTTTTGAGTTTTCAGATAGTTTCTACTTGAATTTCTTTACAGGATGTCAGAATAGATTCCCAGAGCTGCTTTTTGGGTGTGAACTGCCTCCCACCCTCACAAATTGTTTTCCTTGAGGATACTCCAAAGGTTCTCAATAGGGTTGAGGTCAGGGAAGGATGTTGGCCACACCATGAGTTTCTCTCCTTTTATGCTCATATTATCCAATGACTCAGAGCTATTCTTTGCTGCATGAGATGTTGCATTATTCATGAGGATGATTTCACTATTGATGGCACAGTTCTTTTTTTGTGCCATGGAATTAAGTGGTCAGTCAGAAACTCTATATTCCTTGCAGGGGTCGTTTTCACACCTTCAGGGACCGTAAAGGGACCTACCAGCTCTCTATGATTCCAGACCAATATATGATTCCACCACCTCCTTGCTGATGTCGCAGCCTTGTTGGGACATGGTGGCCATCCACCAACCATCCACTACTCCATCCATCTGGACCATCCAGGGTTGCACAGCACTTATCAGTAAACAAGACAGTTTTAAACTTATTCTTCATGTATGTCTGGACCCATTTCAACCATTTCTGCTTGAGAGCACTGTGTAGGGTGACCGAATAGTAGATTTATGCACAACTTCAGGTCTGTATGATGATCATGCTTAAGTTTTGTGAAATATCTAATGTTTTCATACCTTGTCCAAGGCATTAGACACTTTTCGGCAACAGATAGATCCTATTTATTTCACATATTACTTGAAGCATGTGGCCTACTTAATAATATGGAACATCCTTCTTATGTAGTTTTCCTTTAATAGGACTCACCCAGCAAACTAATTATCACAGGTGATTGAGATTGCTTTCAGTGACCCAAAGAGCCCTGAGACACATCACCATCCATGAGTTTATTTGAAAAAAAAAATACCCTAACAATTACATCTTAACCCCTTAAAGACCACCAATACGCCTTTTAACGGTGGCAGTTAAGGGTACTTAAACCACAGCACCGTAAATTAACAGCGCTGCGGAAAAAGTTTATAGCGCCCCCCCAGAGTCGGAATTTCTTCAGGGTCTCAGCTGCCGCGGGTAGTCGAAACCCCAGAGAACATGATTCGGGTCAGTTTTTACTGACCCTGGTGTTGCGATCGCCGTCATTAACTGTATAACAGCGACCAAAAAAAAAAAAAGTCAGATTTTCTATTTAATTTCTCTGTCCTCTGATGTGATCGCAATTCCAGCCAATTCTGCATTGAAAAGGTCAAACGGCACTGATCCCTTCCGAGCTCTGCCGTGCGCCCAAAAAGTGGTTTACCCTACATATGGGGTATCGGCGTATTCAGGAGAAATTGCACAACAACTTTTGTGGTTCATTGTCTCTTTTTACACTTGTAAAAATAAAAAAATTGGTTATGAAGTAAAATGTTTGTGAAAAAAGTTAAATGTTCATTTTTTCCTTCCACACTCACAGGGGCCAATCCCGACGCATTTCGAGGGACCCGTCCCTCTTTCTCAAGGTTACGGGTGCTTTGAAACGCGTTGGGTTGGCCCCTGTGAGTGTTCATCAACACGGGCAGGTGATGTCACCGCTAAACCCCCCCCCCCCCGCTCGTTACGCTACTACACGGCGGCGCCATCGGCCGAGGCTGACCGCTGATCACTACAGCTACTAGTGTGCGGGGGATTCATCCCTACGGGAGGACGCTCCCTCATTTTAGACTGCAAGTGCCATCTTTTTCCTTAGCGGCACGGACAGCACAATAGTAACAGGAGCAACCACTCCAGGCACGTGCTAGTGCTACTTCTGGCACATCAGCCACATCACACGGCAGTATTTAAATACTTATCTTTCAGTACCAGTTTCCATCTATTACCTAGCACGGCATCTTAATTGCTTTTTTGTGAATACTATTTACGTTGGCAGGGCTGCACACGTTTGCTGCCAAGGTGCCAGCGGCTTTTGTAATAGGAGTCCAGTGAAGCGCCAGTGTGTTCTTGTGTGACACTTAAATCCAGCTTGCAAAATAATTGTTTGCTGTCCGTACAGTATCCTTATGTCCTTTTTTTATATCCACATGGCATTTCTGTGACTTTGTTTATTTACAGTAATAATTAAACAACGTTAAAAGTCCATTTAAAATTCCAATGTGAATAATTGCATTGGATCAGTTAAAAATGGATGCTATATGGATGGCACACATATGACATCAGTTTTTTTTTTTTTACGCACATATTGAAATCTATAGACGAGTCTCATCCAAAAAGCAGATGAGACTAGCGCGAGCTGTTTTATTTTTTTTACACAGACAGTTCATCTGTGTATATTCAAGTGAATATCCGTTTGCTATCTATGTGAGGTCTACTTTTTATTCACATGGTACTCAGACCAAAAGTATGGTAATGTGCTAATATTTCCAAGTCGAACCAGTAGAAAATACTGCGTGTCTGAACAGAGACTATTGAGTTGTCTTTGTGTACATCTAAACATATATCATTTG
The DNA here is from genome assembly GCF_051348905.1 of Ranitomeya variabilis. Classification (NCBI taxonomy): domain Eukaryota; kingdom Metazoa; phylum Chordata; class Amphibia; order Anura; family Dendrobatidae; genus Ranitomeya; species Ranitomeya variabilis. The sequence continues at coordinate 299,716,545 of NC_135236.1, read as the reverse complement.
TATTACTCATTAGTGTGCAGAGACCCAAAGACAGTGAAGAACACCAAGATGAACCAATATTCAGGAAGCTATAAGGTGTACAGTCACTTGCGGTATATATGTGAAGATGGTTACAAACGTCAAGCTGGTACATCAAATCTTGCCATTTGCCTTATTGATGATAAAACTAATAAAGCAGCCTGGAAATATGGAAATATCTCCTGCATTAGTAAGTACTGATTAAAATTGAGCCAAATAGTCTCTTCCCAGAGAGTTTTTGTAATATTACATATATAAGTACCATTGCAAGTTTTTGTACCATGCTTATTTATAGCTAGGCTCTTTTCACATGTCCATGTTTATGTGCAAAAGTGATCTAGGGTATCAGTTACGCAAGGAAGTGGAGGGGCCCCATTGATTGTTAGGGCTTTGTCTGGCTTTTTTGGAACGGAAATAAAAAAAGTCCTGAACATTTGAACCAGGGGTGGACATATCATTGGTGCAGCCTGTGCAGCCACACAGGGACCCAAAAGGTAAGGAAGCCCACTCCCATCGCCAAATCAGCACACAGTGACTCTTATAGACAGAACTATGCTACTGCAAAGGGTCCATATACTATTCTTGCACATGGGTCCTGTCTCTGTGTCCACCCCTGAGTACAACTTTCTCTTCCAGTCTAAAAAATGGAACACAGATGTACAGTACCTCAGAATCATCAATGGGGCCCCTTTGCTTCCTTGCATACCTGATACATAAGACGACTTTTGCACATGAATTACATTTTAAACAGACATGTATGTGAACAGAGCCTTAAGCTAAGTTCACACTTGCGTTTGGGTGCTCTGCGTAGGGCTGCGTACTTCTTCCCTTCAGATCTGCATGTGTCCTGCATACCTATCTTTAACATTGGGTACACAGGGACATGCGTTGTATGCGGATGCATCCGCATGTGTCATTTTGACGTGCCCGCCGACCACACGTGCCTGCGGTTGACAAGCACGTCAAAATGACGCATGCAGACGCATCCGCATACAACGCATGTCCTTGCATACCCAAAGTTAAAGATAGGCATGCAGGACAACGCAGGACGCATGCGGAAGTAGGCGGAGCTTAAGGGAAGAAGTAGGCAGCCATATGCAGACCAGCAAAATGCTAATGTGAACGCGGCCTTAGTGATGGCAGATTCCGACCTTTAGATCTGTAGATCTGTTCATCCCTGTTGCAATTAAGTGATTTGTGAAAGCAAACCTGAAATGTTCACATTGCCTTGATTCTATCTTAACTGTTTTCCTTTCTTTGTGTCTTATTTAGGGGATCCTTTAGTTCCTATTACTACTCCAAGCAACACAATATCTTCATTCACAACTTCAGGTAAAAACTGCCATTATTAGTAAAGATAGATATGCCAGAAAAATCTAAAAACATCTGTACACAGTCAGGCTAAGTTCACACAAGCGTATATAAAAAAAAGTTCACATTTATTTCCAGAAAGAAAACAGATGATGTTTCATCTGTATTGTCATCCATATACATCCATTTTTATATATTAGCAGTTATTAAAATTTACAAGACTAAAAACAGTGAAATTAAAGACAGTGTAGCCGTAAAATCAGATGCTAAACAGTTGATCTGTATGGAATCCAATTTCTTTGTGGACTGTGTAGGGGTTTCCGTTCTCTGGTACCCACTTGGATACGCACAAGGTGATTACATCAAAACAGAATAAAGTTTACCCTCATTCATAAATTTTACAACTGCAAACTGAAAACTGCCTTTCTTCAGCACAATTACACAGCAAAACAGTCCTTTCTCTGGGTAAGACAAAGAAAATCAAAATGGTCTCACCAACTTCATATTACAGGCACTTCTCAGTCTCTAGCATAGACTGTCCACCATTAACAGTCTTTCTCCAGCGCCAACACAACGCACTCTGCCAAGCTAACCCTGCTGTCTGTTATTGTGCCTGTAAGACTGGAGTATGGGAGTGTCTTTTCCCACCCAGGCTCTTTTGATTGCTCTTAGATCCCGGACCCAAAATTCAGTCGATTATAAACCCTCTCAGTAACCTAGGGCTACAGATACAAACTTTGCTTTACCGAGGCCAGCCGCCTCAGTGATACATACCTATCATCAAGGACCTTACCTCCTGCTTTCCTGCAACTCACAGACTTTAATAGGCAAGTCTTATCTGAAATATGGAATAGATTAGTGCATGCTATTTTTTTTTTTTCACTCCGATATTTGGTTCGTAAAAAAAAAACGATCATGTAACAGCCCTATTGAACAACACTGGTCCATATGCTGACAGTTTTATCAGTACTCACGTGGAAAATAAAAGTTGCATAACTTAGCCTTACTCTTATAAGAGAATGGTTGCAGCCAGGTCTTAATTTACTCATACATTTTAAGGAGGAATAACAAAGGAAATGCACAACACACAAACAAAGAGAGAAAACACTCCAGAATTTTTTGTTTTATTGGGAATGCAATTAGAGATTACAAAATTTTAATCTTGCCTGAAGAAGGAGCCTTTGTGCTCTGAAAGCTTGCAAACATATTATTTTCTGGTTAGCCAATAAAGGTATTACTCCAAGAATACTTTTGTCATCATTGGGCTGAAAAGTATTCACATCGATTTTTCTGACTAACACGGTGCCACAATATAATTTGTTATTGTACATCATTATTCCCATTACAAAATGGAGCGCCAAGTTATATGCCTAATTCCACTCCATTTATTCTTTATGGTGCTGCTAACAAAAGCCTTGCACATTGGTCAGCAGTTCCATAGTAAACAAAATGGAGTAGTGATATATTCTAAAGTGGATAAAAGTTCTAATTCTGCCAGCTGGGGTGGGTCCTAAAGGACGGCCCAGCACACATCATCAAGTTATTTCCTGACATCCCCTTTAAATCTGAATTCACTGCCCCCAGGTCTTTAGGCTTCCCTGTTATTTTACATTATATATGCAGCGCCCCAGAGACCTGGTTGTTGCAGTAACATCGCTCTACCGCTAAGGGGGGTGATGGTACGTCTGATGGCACTGAAGGAGTTCACCTGACCAGGTATCACAGACACCAATACACTTCATAGTCTGGCCTCCAGGGGGAGCTAAGGGTGCTATGTATTAGGCCACTCCTCACAATCTGGTAAAACTGAGGGTTAGATAGAAAGTTAGAGAGAAAGCTGACTGGGTTGGAACCAAGCAACATCCTGTGGCAGAGGGTGTTGCAGGGGAAGATTCAGGGGAACCGCACCTGCATTACATCGCGGCGGTATCTCAAGAAAGGACAAGAAGCGAGGTTTATTGTGGGGAGTGAGAAACGAGATCAAAGCAAAAAGGAGATAACACCAATAGGAGTCGTGCTGTAAGATCGAGGCAACATCCTATTGAGGCGCGTAGCCGGTGGCCAGAACGCCGAGGAAGTATTAGGCTCCAAGCAATACTTCAAACAGAGGCAGGACAGTTGATTTTAGGTTGGCTGTCTCACCAAAATCACCTAAGAAGACATAGGGGGCAACTGTAGGAGAGGGGCGACGCTAGGGTCCCGGAAGAACTCCAGGCCTTCCCATCATACGGGTGCGTCCTATCCATATCATCTGGGGGACGGAGAAGAACATCAGAACAGACATAAGTTGTGGGAAATAACATCAGAAACAGACACAACAGTTGTGAGGACTATCCCGTGGTGCTCAGCAGGGAAGTACTACAACACACACGCGCTAGAAGGTAGGCACAGATTTCCACCTGCAAAGGGAACTCTGGAGGTGCCATCGGACCAGCCGGTCTCTTACAGCCCTGTTAACCGTACTCTGGATTGAGGACCTCGAAGCCTTCAGTAAAGAGGTAAAGAGACTGCAACCCTGTGTCCTCGTTATTCATCGCGACCTGCACCACGCACCACCACTTACAACTTTCATTGGACGCCCCTTAGCAGGGTCACGGACCGGGTCTAGCCACCGTGACAACCCCAGAGCTGAGACAGAGGAGCCCGGTACCGAGTGTCCCCCGTCCATATACTATTTCTGCAAAATCACATTTCATAAAACTCAATAGCAAATTACAGAAAGTGTCTTCTATTTGAGATTTATGAGGCCTTGTTGTTTAATACTGAACAGGAACCAATTGATCAGTTGTTTGCAAAGACTTTAATTTCTGTGAAACTTTTTCTCTAGTATCAAGTTCAAGTCATGTTTCCACTTCATCATCCACAATGAAAAGATTTACAAGAATGCCATCCACTCCAACAGTTAAGATCCCCGAGACACCGCATTCTACACAAGGAAAAGTTACACAAACATCACAAATTCCTGCACGTACTCCCATGATCAGGCTATCCACTGAGAGGCATCACACTACTCCAGGAAGAACACAATCTCCAGGTTAGTTAATAAAATTCCACCTACAAGTTTCTGAATACATCTAATGTATATAAATACATTTATACTGTATACATGTTGCTCAGTGGTTAGCATTGCAGCGCTGGAGTCCTGGGTTCAAATCCCACCAAGAATAACATCTGCGAGGAGTTTGTATGTTCTCCTCATGTTTGTGTGGGTTTACTCCTGATATTCCAGCTTTCTTCCAAACTTCAAAGACATACTGATAGGGAATTTAGATTGTGAGCCCCAATGGGGACAGTGATGATGTCTGTTAAGCGCTGTGGAATTAATGAAGCTATATAAGTGAGTAAAATAAAGAAATAAAAGTCATATACAATTAACACAACAAGTAAAGATAATTCTTTGAATAATAAAAAGATAATGAATTTGCTATTATACGTTGTATGAGTCTCTCGTGGTCATTACCAAGACCTCTGTTATTGTGTATTATGCTTTATTTTTTAGTCTTAGCAACTGAAACCTGTAACTTGTCCTGCTTATGTGTTGGACACACAAGTGTATGATTTTTTTACAGTACAGTTATCAGAACTCTCTTTTGTAGCAAACTGTGCATTTGTACATTCTCAATAGCTTAATTTTCAAGCTTTAAAAATGACCTATCACCAGTTTTAGCATATTAAACTGGACACATCATGAAATAGTGGCTGCATAGCTGAATAAAACATATTTTTAATTTCTCATCTCCATTGCAGAGACATTAGCTAGTAAAGTTTAGATTCTTGGCTAAGGCCAAGTGGGTGTTATCAGAGATCCTTCTTTGAGGGTGCTTACTTTCTCCCCTGCTTGACATGTTTGTAATGACATGAGGCTCTGTTGTACTACCCTTTCTCCCACAGTAACTGCTCTGAAATGAAAGCTGGAGGTGTTTGCAATTACCCTCAACTCAGCTTTACTCTACAAAGTAGGTGCAGAGATCACCAGGACAGCAAGGCTGTGTGCTGTTACATGTCTCAATCAGAGAAGCCTTATTCTAAGCTCCACAGGGGTATGCTATTTTGTTACCCCGTATGAGACCCCCTGCTTATGATTAGTCAGCGCCATGTCGGGAAAAAGTACATAGTCCAAGAGAAGAATCTCTGCTAATAGCCATTTAGACTTAGCATCAATTAGAATGTAAATTTACTTGCTAATGTTTACGCAATAGAGATGAGAAATAAAAATTATGTTTTATTCAGCTCCACTACCACTATCCCATGATGTGGAAAACTCGTTAAAGATCCTTTTGACGACACAGTATTTAATCTTAATTATGCCAGACGTATTATTTCAGTAGGCCCAGGAACATGAACTATTGTTCATATGAGTCTGAACGTTGACTCTTGTTGTAGATTGAATTAATGTTTGCTAATTGTTGAATGGCTGCTGTTTACCTATTGAATCAGTCCTTGCAGCTTATTGTTCTACTGTCCTTGGGAGACAGGGATGCAAGGTAATTGAACATTCAATGTTTGCTAATATGTTGATTACCCATTGTACCAGGACATGCAAACAATGAAGGACAAACTATGCAGATTGATTGAATTCTCAAAAGAGAGTTGACCTCCTGCCACATTCCCCCATTCCTGTGGGGAAATGACTGAATAAGGCTACTTTCACATTTGCGTTTTAATCTGCAGCGTTTAATCCGCAAACGCAAGTACCAGAAAAACGCATAAAAGCGTGTACAAACGCAGCGGTTTTTTAAGTGCATGCGTAAACGCATGCGGCTTTAAAACGCTGCGTTTACATGCTTTTTTATGCGTTTTTCAGGCGTTTGCATTTTTGGTGTGCATGGTGAAAAATTTTACAGGAGAAAAATCTAGATAACCAGACACCGCCAATGGGACTACAGAGGGTGTGTATTATGGGATATGTATATATAGACCCTAGGACTGCTGAAATCTTCGGATTTTGCTCCTGTATCCTGTGTCATGATGGATCTTCACATGGATAGCTTTTACTTCAACCTGGATCTGAGCATCAAGCTTTTTCTTGCGTGTGCGTTTGCTTGGGAGCAACACCGAAACCGTGAAAGACGGAGAAGGACCCTGCGTAGGCGTTTTTGGCAACACCCCATTATAGAACTGCGGGAGAGCTGTGGTGCATATCACACACTGTATGTCGAGCTCAATGACAACACGGACAAATTCCCGAATATACCAAGATGTCGCAAGACTCTTTCCGGGATTTGCTTGCTCGTGTCCAAGGAGCCATCCGGAGACAGGACACCCAGCTCCGTACAGCGATTCCACCAGAGGAACATCTCCTGGTTACCTTAAGGTATGTAATAATTCTAAACAAATGCCAGTCATAATTATTGTTGGTCTAACTTGTATTCTTTGCATTTTTGTAAATTATTTTTTCTTTATTACAGATTTCTTGCAACTGGAGAGAGCTTGTCATCCCTACACTTCCAGTACCGCCTTGGAATTTCCACCCTGTCCGGAATAGTTTTTGACACCTGCCGGGCTTTGTGGAATGTTCTCCGTGAAGAATTTATACCCATACCCAACGAGGACATGTGGATGGCAATAGCTGATAAATTCTGGACTGTGTGTGATTTCCCCAACTGTTTGGGTGCGGTGGATGGGAAGCACATTCGGATTATCAAACCGGCCAGAACGGGATCACAGTTCTTCAACTACAAAAAATATTTTTCAGTAGTTCTCATGGCAATAGCCGATGCGGACTGTCACTTAATTGCCGTGGACATTGGTACTTTTGGCCGTGGCAACGATTCACAAACTTTTAAAAGCTCGGATATGGGCCGACGTGTTTATGGCAAAAATTTTAATTTTCCACAGCCACGACCTCTCCCCAACACTCAAGGCCCACCGATGCCATTTGTAATGGTTGGGGATGAGGCATTTCAGATGAGTGAAAATCTACTGAAGCCCTATTCAAGTAGGGACTTGAACCGCACAAAACGGATCTATAACTACAGACTAACCAGGGCCCGCAGAACAGTAGAGTGTGCCTTTGGGATTATGGTGTCAAAATGGCGCATTCTTGCAACATCCATAAATCTAAAAATGGAGACAGTGGATGAGGTGGTAAAAGCATGTGTGGTACTCCACAATTACATTCTGGCTAAGGAGCAACCCACCATTGAACTTGATGAACAAGTTGCAAACCCTTGCCTGATTAACGGCATCACCCGCGGTCAACTGTTGAAGTTGGCCACATGCGGGACCAATTTGCTGCCTTTTTTGATTCAGACCTTGGACATGTGGCATGGCAGGACAATATGGTGTAAAATGTCCTGTTGGCTTCGGGTCTGTAACAGTTATTTTCAAAATGTTGATAATGTTTGTTGTAATAAAATAATTGTGTTTTATTATCTCCACCATGTCTCCCATGTATTTGCTTTACAAACCACTTTGGGTTTTTGGGCTTAGGCTGTTGACGTCATTGCGTCCTGACTCGGTTCACCAGTAGTTATTTGACGCAGACTGTAGAGACGATGGCTGTTTGGTGCCGTCACATTCTCAGTATTTGTTCATTACTAAACATCAGTATTTGTAAGCCAAAACCAGGAGTGGTTGTTAAATGCAGAGGTGGTGCTTATATTTTTATTTGACTTTTCCTCACATTGATCCACTCCAGGTTTTGGCTTACCAATAGTGAGGTAAAATACTGAGCAAATACTGTCAGTGTGACGGAAGCCTACACAACAGATCAATAGTCATCAAGTCAGGTGTCAGAAATAATGAATTCATGATGCACAAATAAATAGCTCATGAATTTATTATTTCTGACACATGTCCTGTTGAGTATAGATATGCCTTGTATCACCTCCATCGTCCCTTCAGTTTGTGTGAAATAGATTTAATGTACAAAGAAGATAAAATGGAGGTAATACAAGGCATTTATCAACTCAGCAGGTCAGGTGTCATAACTAACGATTTTGTGAAGACACGACCAGTTGAGTATAGTTCAGCTGTGTATTGCCACCATTTTGTTCTTCAGTCTGCGACAAAAAGTCACAGAGAGAAAATACAAGTGTTATTTTTTGGGGCAAACTCATATCTCTATACCAAACACACACAAAGCTTCAGTGTTGTACTAACTAACTACTGGAGCTAGGAGGTGGCCCAAAAAAATGTGTTCGGCGCATTTTTGGATTTGGCGCACGGTGTGTGTTGCCGGCGGCGAAATTCACAATTAACCAAACCTTATTGAGGGCAAAAAACATGATTATTTATTTTAACAAAATAAACTAAAATAAAAAATTATCTGCGCCTGCTTGGGGTTGATTGACGAAAATTGGGGGGGGTGGAGCAGTGAGGGCTGGCTAACTATCGACGATGCAGGGGTGGCTGGAGAAGGTGCAATAAAATTACTGGGGTCTGGAAATTCGGGGATTGGGCTAGACACATGAGAGGGCAGAGACACACTGGAAGGATGAGACATACCAGACATTACAGACACATTGGGAGGTGAGGGGGGAGGGATAGCTATTGTCTTTTGTTTTTTATTGCCTTTCCCTTTTTTGGATCGGCGCTGCGGTCCAGGGAGCCTCGTTGGGCTAATTGGTATTGGACTGGCCGTGGTGGCCGACCTGTCACGGTCCGTGTGCTGTTGTAGTGGCATTCTTGTGGTGGTGGTGGGGAATGCCAGGGCAGGGTCCGGCAGCGGCATTCTTGTGGTGGTGGCGGGGAACGCCAGAGCAGGGTCCGGCAGCGGCATTCTTGTGGTGGTGGCGGGGAATGCCAGGGCAGGGTCCGGCAGCGGCATTCTTGTGGTGGCGGGGAACGCCAGGTCAGGGTCCGGCAGAGGCATTCTTGTGGTGGTGGCGGGTACAGGCCTGGGTCCGGCATCGGCATTCCTATGGTGGCGGGGAACGACAGGCCAGGGTCTTGCAGCTGCCGCATGGTGGTGGCAGTGGACGAGGTCCAAGCAGGAGCAGCAGTTGTCATGATGGTGGCGGTGGGCTGTCCTACTGCACTCGGCATGGTGGTGGTGCTATAATAGTGTCCGGCAGTGCTTGGAATGGAGGTGGCCGTGCAGTGGTATGCAGCAGATGTCAGCATAGAGGTAAAGCGTGACAGTGTGGGCACAGGTGGAAATGCCCTCACTGTCTGCTGAAAATACAGACTCTGCTGCATAGCCTGCACGTAAGCAGCATTGCAGGCCTGCATAACACTAATCTGGAGATCGGGAGTAAGGTGTTCTGACATGCCCTGTTCAATTTGATTAAAAAAATGATGTGCTGGCCTCTGGAGGTCAACTTTCACTTGGGCAAGGGCTGTGGTAACCTCCTGGATACGTGTACTCATATGACTAATGGCAGTATCCAGTCGGTCACCCATCGCCTTGAGTCCCTCGTGGAAGACCGAGCTCAAGTGCAAAAACTCGGGCATGAGTGACCTTCCCGCGGCCCTCTGCCGCTGCCGGGAGGAGCCAAAAAAAAATGGGCAGAGGCAGAGGACTGGGGAAGGGGATCACCTGATGGACCAGCTTCCTGGTCTCCAGTTAGTGTGTCAGGCCCACTTGCTGCAGCGCTGGAGGATGGCTGGGACGGGTCCGTGGCTGACTGATGAAGGACCGCTCCAGAACCTGGGCCAACAGTGGTGCTCCATGTGCTGTGAAAAAAGAATGAAAAAAATGTAAGAACAAACATTTACAAAATGCAAAGTCCTGTGGAATAAAAACAGAGATTAAGGCTGAGGTCACATTAGCAGTATTTGGACAGAGTTTTACCTCAGACTTTGCAAGCCACAATCAGGAGTACAACAGTACGAGCAAAAGTATAATAAAAACATATGCACCCCTTCTGCATTTATCAACCACTCCTGGGTTTGGATTCCAAATACTGATGTAAAATATGAAGGGAGGAAGGAGGTGATACAAGGCATATCTACACTCACCAGGACATGTGTCAGAAATAATGAATTCATGAGCCATTTATTTGTGCATCATGAATTCATTATTTCTGACACCTGACTTGATGACTATAGATCTGTTGTGTAGGCTGCCGTCACACTGTCTGTATTTGCTCAGTATTTTGCCTCACTATTGGTAAGCCAAAACCAGGAATGGAAGTATATGAGGAAAAGTATAATAAAAACATATGCTCCACTTCTGCATTTATCAACCACTCCTGGTTTTGGGTTCCAAAAACTGATGCAAAATATGGACCCAAAAATGCTAGTGTGACGGCAGCCAAATGCATTAAAAAACATCTTTTTTTTCACCAAAAATATACCGTATTTTTCGGACTATAAGACGCACCGGACCATAAGGCGCACCCCAAATTTAGGGTGAAAATTGCAGAAAAATGATTTTTTTATAAGATGGGGGTCCGTCTTATTGTCCGAATTTACAGTATCTTACCTGAGGGCTGGCGGTGGCAGAGCAGGGTCACAGGAGGCATGGTGTCGGCAGAGGTGGGGTGATGCGGTACGGCGTGCACCTAAGCAGGGTCCCTTCCTGCTTAGGTGGGCGACGCCACAGCCTGGTGTTCATGGGAGGGTTGCAGCAGTGGTTACCGGCAGAGGTGCTGGGATGAGGAGGTGCTGGGATGAGGAGGTGCTGGGATGAGGAGGCGCAGTGAGAGGTATGGCGTCAGAGGGGTCCCTTTCCCCGGTGAGGTGATGCAGCAGCCCGGTAAGCAGCAGAGCCGGGTGAATACTGTTGTTAGCGGTGGTAGCGGCCATCTTCCCGAGGCCGCGGGTGCGCAGATGAAGCGCTCTGCTTCCCGGGGCTTCAGGAAAATGGCCGCGGGAGGCCGCGCGTGCGCAGATGGAGATCGCGGCGGCCATTTTCCTGAAGCCAAGAACTTCAGGAAAACGGCCGCCGCGATCCCCATCTGCGCACGCGCGGCATCCCACGGCCATTTTCCTGAAGCCCCGGGAAGCAGAGCGCTCCACCTGCGCACGCGCGGCCTCCGGAAGATGGCCGACACCAACAGGATTCACCCAGCTCTGCTGCTTACCGGGCTGCTGCATCACCTCACCGGGGAAAGGGACCCCGCTCACTGCGCCTCCTCATCCCCGCACGTCTGCCGCCGCACCTCCGCCACCGCACCTCTGCCGCCACGGTAAGCCTGCATTGCGACTATTAGACGCACCCCCCATTTTCCCCCCTTTTTTGGGGGGGAAAAAGTGCATCTTGTAGTCCGAAAAATACGGTACTTACGTTCTCTGGGCAAGGACCCGTCTCAAAAATGCAAGGATGCGGTGGTATTTGTATTTACGGATCCTTGCTCCAGAACCACTAGGAAGCCGGCACTCTTGACGCAGGTCCTTGTTGAAGTGGTCCTTCATCGATCGCCAACGTGTTTTGACTTTAGACACCGTTGACAAAACAAAACATAATAGTTAGGACAATGGTCTTTTGACCGTGGTCACACAACTGTGTGTGCTGAGAAAATGTAATGACTTTCTCTCATCATACACAGTTGTGTGAGCATGGCCAAGGTCTTGGCTGCATCACACTGCATTGCAATACTTATCAAATGCATTTCAGACCCGAGTCGGGGCGTTGTCCCAGCCATCACACAACGCTGTAGCCACCTCATTCCAAAGCCGCCAGATCGTCACGTTGTTGGAGTGCAGTGGATCCCGGGTGTCCCACAACGGGACTCGCTCATGGACCAGGGAGATGAGGTGCTCATTCTCTATGAGGTCCTCATCCCGTTCTGGAACCTAAAAAAAACCCCAGAACATTAATGTTGGAGACATTAACATAAGGAAGAAAGAAAACAGAAGCAGAGAAATGGCATGAATATTAAAAGTTAAAATTAGTGCAGAAGCAACAGGGAAAGAAAGAGAAAAGTACAGAAATGAAGATTCAAGAATTGTAAAGTGAGGATACAATAAACAGTCAGCCAGGTATACTTACACACTGCCGCCGTGCCACCCGACCGTGACCCCGCTGCTCCTGCCCAGTCTCTGCCGCAGTAGAAGAAGAGCTCTGAAAAAAGGAAAAATAATTTGTCATATGTGTAGATGTGACAGTGAATACTTACCAATCTGAGGAGGTGAGTACTCACTTCGCTGACATTTTCCGCTTGTGCAGGCCCAGGCGTTTGATCCTCATCAGAAGAAGAAGAAGACATTCTGACGCATGCAGAAAAAAAGAAATGGAAGAAATTAGGACATGTAGAGGCAGAAAATAGAAAATAAAGGCATTGGCTAGGATATACTCACATTGTTCTGATTGTAGATTCCTTCCTGTCTCTCCTCTGCTGTGTCTGGAAAGCTTCTCTTTCTGCTGCGTAGTGACCTTCTACTGTCCACTCCCTCCCTTTATCACCTTGTATGTGGGGGGTGGCTAATTAGTGTCTAGACATGTTTTTCTCTGGTGCAACGCATGCGTTCACAAACGCAAGCAAACGTATATGCTTGTAAACGCATGCGTTCATATAGACAGCAATGCGTTTTTTTGTCGCAATCCTTACGCAATCGACTGCATACGTTTCCAGGCGGCAAATTGCCGCCTCTAAAAATTACTACATGTTGCATTTCCGCGCCAAACCGCAGACGACAAAACGACGCATGCGTCGTCAAACGCGGCAAAACGCGAACGCTCGCAGACGCATGCGTCCCTAATGTTAAAGATAGGAATACACAACGCATGCGGATATTTGCCGAAGAAACACTGCGAACACAACCGCAAATGTGAAACCAGCCTAAGAGCTGCAAACTATAAAAGTGGGATCTGCCTCTGTTTCCAGATAGACACTACCAAACAATAGTCAAGGTACCATGATTCCATCAAGAGGAATACAGATTTGACATTCTACATGATGTCAGCTTAAGAAACCATGGCTCTAGCTGAAGGAATACAGATCTGCTCCATCGACTATCACTGAACCAATGGAGACATTCGAAGAAGCCAAGTTAGGACCATTCAGTCACCTGGCCCTATGGAGTCATTCAGAGGAGCCAGGTTGGGACCATTCAGTCACCTGGCCCTGTGAAAAAGTTCAAAGAAGTCAGGTTGGGACAATCAGATCACCTGGCCAGGTACCTCAGTGGACTGTCAGCTTCCCAAGCTTGTCATTACCTCCTCTCTGTGAACGCCTGCCAAAATCAAGGTGCCACTGGTGGGGGTAGTCGTCTCTGGAAGCCCCGAAGTCTCAGCTGCTCTTATCTTGGCCAGCCAGCGGAACGCTGAGACTTTGTAATTTGCACAATCTTGTGTATTTGTTGGGACTATTTATATGTTATTGTATGTTGGTGATTCAATAAAGTATTGCCACACTGTTTTACCCTCACCCTGTGTTGTCTGCCAACGGGGTAGAGTGGACATTCAGTTGAATGAGCCCTGGTCATTGCGGTCTTTCTGAAGATAGCCATGCCAGTGGACAAGAGCACCCACTGACCCTTGCGTCTCTACAATCCTCCTTAATCCCTTCCTGTCAATTTTATTTTTTTCCTATCCTTCGAAGAACCATAACTTTTTTATTTTTTGAGTCCACATAGACATATGGAGACTTGCTTTTCATGGGACAAGTTGTACTTTTGAATGACGAAAATCATTTTACTATAAAATGTACTGTAAAAAATTCCAAGTGTGGTGAAATTGCGAAAAAAAATGCAATTCTGATATAGTTTTGTGGGTTTTGCTTTTACAGTGTTCATTGTGTGATAAAAATGATCTGACATCACGACTCTCCAGGTCAGTAAGGTTGTGGAGATTTCAAACTTCCCCATTTTTTTATTATTATTTTAGTGATGAAAAAAAAATTAGAACGTTTTTCAGTAAATTGTGTCACAATTTCTGAGCCACGTAACTTTTTCATTTTTTGGTCAAAACAGCTGTGTGAAGCCTTTTTTTTACAGGTTGAACAGATATTTTTGTTGATACCAAATGGGCAAAGATATGACTCTTTGATTGCTTTTTATTTTACTTTTATATGGCATTGCAGTGTACCAAAAAAAAATATTGGGGGCATTTTTATATATTCTGGTGTAAACAGTGTTTACTGATTTGGTTATTCTTTTTACATTTTGAAGGATTTGACTTTTATGAATGCAGTGATACCACAAATGTATTTTTTATATATATTTTAAGGGTTTTGAAGAATTACTCAACTGTTTTAAATAATCCTCCAGGGATTAGAAAGTTATGATTTTTTTGTATTGCACTTCATTAACTTGTGTTGCTTTTTTCTCTCAAGCATAATGTTGCAGTGTTGTTTTAACAACCAGTTTATGCTCTTTTACAAATTCCTTCCAACTGTTTGCTACCCAGCAATATTTGCACACTATTTTCAGTTTATAGGAATTCCTCTGTGAGTACAACAGTTTGGAGCAGAGTTTTAGAGAGGGAAATGTCCTTCTATATACTGCTTGAATATTGTGTTCTTTATTCTTGCTAAGCAGCAATTGAAAGGAGCTTATAAAAGAGCATGAGCTGGGCTTTGAAACCGCACTGCAGCATGTTGTTTAGAAGTGAAGGAGGCAAAATAAGGCAATGAAGTAGATTATAAAAAAATCCAAACATTTGCAATGCCTGGAGGATAAATTAAAAATAAAAATTTAGTCTTTATCTGATACAGTTAAGCAAGTTGTAGATGAAATGATCTCGAAAAAGGTAAAGTTAAAGATGATACATTTACTGTGTATTTTCGGCAAGATCTTAATTAATCTACCTGTATTACTTGGGCTCCACACTTATACAGTGACACATGTGAACATAAATACCGTATAAATACCGTAAGTCTTTAGAAATATAAATATTTTTTCAGGAAAACAGTTTACACAAACATTATTACCCAAGGAGACTGTGAAGGCAGTAACAGAGCAAACCACTGTTTCATCAAGTACAGAAGCGATTATAACAGAAAATACTGGTGTTACAGCAAAGGTGAAAGAAAGCACTGCGACCCCTTTCATAATTCCTGTGCAAACTACAAACCTTATAGGTGAGTTGATAAATTTTAAAGCAATAACTTAAAAAATGTTTTTCAATCTTTTTTCCTTGCAGTGTTAGGCCGGCGTCACACTTAATGTATTAAAAATCGGTCTGATTCTCTCGGCCGAGAGTCGCACGGGTGTTCTCCATATGGTCATCTGTGTGTAATCCGTTTGCAATGCGATGATGCGATTTCCTCGCATCTAAGTATCCGTATGACATCCGTATGCAATGCGATTTTAACATGAGCTTTTACATATAGCGGCTCTCTGTCATTTACACATCGTTTTAAAATTAAATATTCTTCAAAACACACACACGCACACACAGACACACACACACACATATATATATATATATATATATATATATATATATATATATATACACACACACACTGCTCAAAAAAATAAAGGGAATACTTAAACAACAGAATATAAACCCAAGTAAATCAAACTTCTATGAAATCAAACTGTCCACTTAGGAAGCAACAGGTGGAAATTATTGGCAATTATCAAGACACACTCAATAAAGGAGTGGTTCTGCAGGTGGGGACCACAGACCACATCTCAGTACCAATGCTTTTTGGCTGATGTTTTGGTCACTTTTCAATGTTGGTTGTGCCTTCACATTTGTGGTAGCATGATACGGACTCTACAACCCACACAAGTGGCTCAGATAGTGCAGCTCATCCAGGATGGCACATCAATGTGAGTTGTGGCAAGAAGGTTTGCTGTGTTTGTCAGCGTAGTGTCCAGAGGCTGGAGGCACTACTAGGAGACAGGCCAGTACACCAGGAGACGTGGAGGGGGCTGTAGGAGGGCAACAACCCAGCAGCAGGACCGCTACCTCAGCCTTTGTGCAAGGAAGAACAGGAGTAGCACTGCCAGAGCCCTGCAAAATGACCTCTAGCAGGCCACAAATGTGCATGTGTCTGCACAAATGGTTAGAAACCGACTCAATGAGGATGATCTGAGTGCCTGACGACCACAGATGGGGGTTGTGCTCACAGTCCAACACCGTGCAGGATGCTTGGCATTTGCCACAGAACACCAGGATTGGCAAATTCACTACTGGCACCCTGTGCTCTTCATAAATGAAAGCAGGTTCACACTGAGCACATGTGATAGACGTGACAGAGTCTGGAGTCGCCATGAAGAGCGATCTGCTGCCTGCAACATCCTTCAGCATGACGAGTTTGGCAGTGGGTCAGTAATGCTGTGGGGTGGCATTTCTTTGGAGGGCTACACAGCCCTCCATGTGCTCGCCAAAGGTAGCCTGACTGCCATTAGGTACTGAGATGAGATCCTCAGACCCCTTGTGAGAACATATGCTGGAGCGGTTGGCCCTGGCTTCCTCCTAATGCAGGACAATGCCAGACCTCATGTGGCTGGAGTGTGTCAGCAGTTCATGCAAGATGAAGGCATTGGAGCTATGGACTGTCACACCCGTTACCCAGACCTGAATCCAATTGAACACATCTGAGACATCATGTCTCGCACCATTCACCAACCTCACATTGCACCACAGACTGTCTAGGAGTTGGCGGATGCTTTAGTCCAGGTCTGGAAGGAGATCCCTCAGGAGACCTTCCGCCGCCTCATCAGGACCATGCCCAGGCATTGTAGGGAGATCATACAGGCACGTGGAGGCCACACACACTACTGAGCATCATTTCCTTGTCTTGAGGCATTTCCACTGAAGTTGGATCAGCCTGTAACTTCATTTTCCACTTTGATTTTGAGCATCATTCCAACTCCAGATCTACATGGGATATTAGCTGTGATTTACATTGATCATTTTTAGGCTTTATTGTTCTCAACACATTCCACTATCTAATGAATAAAGATTTAGAACTGGAATATTTCATTCAGTGATATCTAGAATGTGGGATTTTAGTGTTCCCATTATTTTTTTGAGCAGTGTATATTAGACAGATAGATACATTAAAAGCTGGCAAATGATCTGCCGCGTACAGTATAATCACAGAGTGACAGGTTACAATAGACACAACGTGGGACCCAACAATGGACAGGTATGGGCATATTGTTGGTTTATTATTTTACTTTTATTACAGGAGAACGAGGGCATCGGGGAATTAGGTGTGGCAGTAAGTATGGTTTAATTTAGAACATTAAAGGAGTCTGTGTCTTTATTTCAATTAAAGGATTTTTTACTGGGTGTCTATGTTTTCTTAACAATTTGACTATGGGGTTAGTAATGGGCACGTCTTATTGATGCCTCTCTATTACTAACCTCGGGGCTTGATGTCACAGAGGTGACATCAATCCCCACAACTATTACCCCACTTGCCACCGCTACAGGGCAAGTGGGTAGAGTGAGGCTAAGTGCCAGAATTGGAGCATCTTAGAGTATGTGCACACGTCAGGATTTCTTGCAGAAATTTTCCTGACAAAAATCCGGAAATTTCTGCCAGAAATCCGCATGCGTTTTTTGCACTTTTTTTTCTGCGTTTTTGGCGCGTTTTTTTTTTTTTGCGGAAAATTTGCGGATTTTTTGCATTTTTCTCCTGACACTCCAAAATCATGGGAAATCCGCAAAAAATCTGCAAAAAGAATGAACAAGTTCATTCTTTTTGCGGATTGCGTTTTTTTTGCGGAAAAAAACGCAACATCTGCACAAAAATTGCAGAATGCATTCTAAATGATAGGATGCATAATGTAAGCGTTTTTTGTGCAGAATTATAGCGTTTTTATCGGGGAAATCCGCAAAAAAATGCTAAAATTCCTGAAGAAATCCTGACGTGTGCACATACCCTCACAGATGCGCCTTTTCTGGGGCGGCTGAGTGCTGATGTTTTTAGCCGTCGGGGGGTCAATATCAATGGCCCCTTCCTAGGCTATTATTATCAGGCAGAAGCAGTCTGCATAGCCTTTGCTGGTTATTAATTCTAGGGGGACCCCATGTCATTTTTGTGGGGGGATTCTCTATTTTAATAGCCAGTAAAGGCTAAGTATGCAGCTGTGAGTTGATATTAACAGCCTGGGATGCTCCATGGGTATTACCCCCTTTCCAGGCTATAAACATCTGCCCCCAGTCGCTGGCTTTCCCTTTGCTGGTTGCCAAAATTGCAAGGGAGCCCACGGCCTTTTTTTCCGTAAAATAATTTTTTATTAATTAAATACATGTCCAGTAATTTGCACACACTGTACTAATTGTATTTGTCAGTGACATTTATATATCTACCTATTCTATATGTATTTAATGTATGTAATCCATCTCTTCAATCCTGTCGGCTGCTGCAGTGATTTTACAGAAGCTGACAGATGAATTACCGGCTTTTCTTCCATCTATCTTCCTGTGCATTATAAATATATATACATATATATATGTGTGTGTCACTGACATGTATGTACATATATATTCTATGTGTATATTTCTATTCTATCTTTTCTATTCTAACCTGTCAGTGTGATTTTACTGTACACCGTACATGAATTACTGGCTTTTCAAAGGACACCGGTGCGTAAAAAACAGACAGCACTCACTTGCTGCGAGTGCTGTGCATTTTTTTCTCTTGCATTGGCGAGACTTAGCCGATATACGCATAAAATCGCAGCATGCTGCGATTTCTCTCGCACATAGAAAACACCTGAGAAAAAAATGGTGATGTGAGCTTCCTCATAGATTAACATTTGTCAGAGTGCTATGTGATGTTTTCTCACATAGCACTCATCTGTATTATATGCTAGTGTGACGCTGGCCTTAAAGGGGTTAGTTGGAACTTTTTAACAAAAAATATCCTATGGGACTGAGTACTTATCAGCAGGTAGTTGCTAACTACCTTTGTGTCAACTAACCTGTGCCGATCTCTGCCAGCTCAGAGCGGCCATCAACCGCTCCTGTCAGTGATTCTCCTGCTTTCTGTGATGCTACTAGGCATCACTGCCAACACGTTGAATGACAGAAGGCTTCCTGTTGTTCTAGGTTGAGATGGCTGTAAATTAATTTGATGCCCTGTCGATAGAGCAGATCAGAAAAGAAAGAACTGCTCGGACAACATGATGTCAAACAAAGAAGAATTGAAACCAGGGGGAAAAAAAGGTTTTGGAAAACCGAAGTATAGCTATTGTTGATGTGTTCAGTATGCACTTATTAATATGAAAAATTTCAAACTAATACCTTTAAAATGTACCTTTTATTTTACCAATTAAAACAGACACAGCAAAAAAAACAATAGTAACGCCTTACCAGGCTGAAAAGGTCAGAATCAATATAATGGTATGCTAGGGGAACCACGATAGAGCCTCGGTAACCCTAATAATCCCTAGTACACCCCTAACTTACCTTGGAGGTTGGTACCCTACCTTGAATGCAAATGTACACTCACCGGCCACTTTATTAGGTACACCTGTCCAACTTCTTGTTAACACTTAATTTCTAATCAGCCAATCACATGGCGGCAACTCAGTGCATTTAGGCATGTAGACATGGTCAAGACAATCTCCTGCAGTTCAAACCGAGCATCAGTATGGGGAAGAAAGGTGATTTGAGTGCCTTTGAACGTGGCATGGTTGTTGGTGCCAGAAGGGCTGGTCTGAGTATTTCAGAAACTGCTGATCTACTGGGATTTTCACGCACAACCATCTCTAGGGTTTACAGAGAATGGTCCGAAAAAGAAAAAAAATCCAGTGAGCGGCAGTTCTGTGGGCGGAAATGCCTTGTTGATGCCAGAGGTCAGAGGAGAATGGGCAGACTGGTTCGAGCTGATAGAAAGGCAACAGTGACTCAAATCGCCACCCGTTACAACCAAGGTAGGCCTAAGAGCATCTCTGAACGCACAGTGCGTCGAACTTTGAGGCAGATGGGTTACAGCAGCAGAAGACCACACCGGGTACCACTCCTTTCAGCTAAGAACAGGAAACTGAGGCTACAATTTGTACAAGCTCATCGAAATTGGACAGTAGAAGATTGGAAAAACGTTGCTTGGTCTGATGAGTCTCGATTTCTGCTGCGACATTCGGATGGTAGGGTCAGAATTTGGCGTAAACAACATGAAAGCATGGATCCATCCTGCCTTGTATGGAGCATCTTTGGGATGTGCAGCCGACAAATCTGCGGCAACTGTGTGATGCCATCATGTCAATATGGACCAAAATCTCTGAGGAATGCTTCCAGCACCTTGTTGAATCTATGCCACGAAGAATTGAGGCAGTTCTGAAGGCAAAAGGGGGTCCAACCCGTTACTAGCATGGTGTACCTAATAAAGTGGCCGGTGAGTGTAGGTGATAGTACCAAACTCCGGAGTAGAACCAATGTCCAAGATAATTACAATGCTATGATGCCTATCTCCTTAATACCATTTGAATGACCAAAAAGCAGATATCATCCCAAAAAAGTATGATTATCAAACAAAAAGCAGCACTTCTGGGATTACCAATGGGGATTGTACTATCATAACTTGCCCTCCGGTATTCCTAATCAATTGTCCCTACTTTGGCACCCTATCTTGTACGCAATGTGGTGCCCCTGCTCAATGGCGGCTCACCCTCACTTCCCCTATAAATTATCCTTTCCAACTATCTGTCTGATCAGGGAAACATAGAGAGAAGTGAGTTATGGGGAGGATAAGTTCAATTTTTTCCTACGATTAAGCAATGTCCTTTTACTTGGTGTTTAGGATCTATATAATTGCTTCATGGTAATTGCTCAATTATCAAATGTAATAAATACATAACTTCCCACATGACTACTTTACATCAGCTCAATTTTTTAAGCAATCATTTTTTGTTACAGTAGCATGTTATCAGCATCTACAGTTTACACTGGCGATGT
The DNA here is from genome assembly GCF_051348905.1 of Ranitomeya variabilis. NCBI lineage: Eukaryota > Metazoa > Chordata > Amphibia > Anura > Dendrobatidae > Ranitomeya > Ranitomeya variabilis. The sequence continues at coordinate 299,695,520 of NC_135236.1, read as the reverse complement.
GCTGCTCAGAACAATGATTTCTGTTCCCACATAAACAATCCAATCGTTCGATGAATATGCAGCATTTTGCTTGTTTAGTATAATACACCCCATAGTACTCCACATAGTATAATGTGCACCACAGTCCTCCATATTGTAAAATGCATACCCCATAGTCTGTTGTGAATTCCGCTCTTGGGCTCCCTCCGGTGGCTGTAAGTGGCACTTTTGTGAGTTCTGCTCTTGGGCTCCCTCCGGTGGTTTTGAGTGGTATGGCTGCTTCTTGGATTTAGCATCAGCAGCTGCTTCCACTGATCGTCTTTCTGGCTCGGCTATTTTAGTCTGGCCTTATCCCTCAATCAATGCCAGTTGTCAATTGTTCCTGCTTGGAGTCACGGCTCTTTTGGATTTCCCTGACACTCTGACCTGTTCAGCAAAGATAAGTCCTTGCTTGTCCTTTTGCAGTCCACTTGTTGTGGACTTTATTGTTCAGCACATTCTATGTTTTTCTCATTTGTCCAGCTTATCAGTATGGATCTATTCAGCTAAGCTGGAAGCTCTGGTCAGCAGATTTTGCCCTCCACACCTTTAGTCAGGTGTGGAGATTTTTGCATTCTCTGCGGTGGACTTTTTCTAGTTTTTATTACTGACCGCACAGTGTTCTGTCCTGTACTATCTATCTAGCTAGAAGTGGCCTCCTTTGCTACATCTTGTTTCATTCTACGTATGTAATTTCCCTCTCCACTCACAGTCATTATTTGTGGGGGCTGTCCTATCCTTTGGGGATTTTCTCTGAGGCAAGATAGCTTTCCTGTTTCTACCTTTAGGGGTAGCTAGTTCTCCGGCTGTGAAGAGGTGTCTAGGGAGAGACAGGAACATCCCACGGCTACTTCTAGTGTTGTGTTAAGATCAGGAACTGCGGTCAGTATAGTTACCACCTGCTCAGAGCTAGTCGCATGTCGCTCCTAAATCACCAGTCCATAACAGTACAACTGGCCAAAAATGAGTTGAATGTATCTCAAAAGAAGGAAAAGAAAAAGAGTTCTGAGCCATTTTTTTTTTTCTTTAGTCTGTTTTGTCTTTTTCCTTCCTCTTAATCTCTGGGTGGTTCAGGATTTGGGCGTGGGCATGGATGTTCAGGGTTTGTTTTCTCGTGTGGATCAGCTTGCTGCAAGAGTACAGAGTATCCAAGATTATGTTGTTCAGACTCCGGCTTTAGAGCGTAGAATTCCTACTCCAGATTTGTTTTATGGGGATAGATCCAAGTTTTTGAACTTTAAAAATAACTGAGGGGCGCATGCGCGGACTCTGACAGAGACGGACATGCTCTGCTGAGCTCCGCGACCCGACATCTATTTACACCCTCCTAGAGTGCCGTGATCGGGGAAATCTTACCACCGCTGAGTTCCTTCTGCTCCACGGAGGTCGGTAGCGTGCAATGCCTAGGAAAGGTAACGCTACTCAAACGACAAGCCGCACTATAACGGAGCTCCTGGCGGGCGGTGGCGCGGGAAAGATGGCCGCTTCGTCCTCTTCCCTGCCAACTCCCGCTTCCTCACAAGCAGGCAGCACCGACACAGGGACTGATGAATCCCGCAAGGCAGGAGAATCTCCCATATCCACTGCGACTTTAACTAAAACCCTCCAGGACACATTTAGAACTGAACTTAAGTCTGCTATGCAGTCCATTGCTAGCCAGCTACAAGATATTGCCCAGCGCACCTCAAATTTGGAGGAGAAGATGGACGCCACTGCAGACGCTCTGGAGGAAGATCAAGAAACTCTCAGGTACCATGCGGATCGTATTAATGAACTAGAACTGAGAAATGAAGACCTAGAGAACAGATCTCGCAGGGGCAACATTCGCATACGTGGGCTGCCCGAATCCATTACTGCGCTTAAAGAGACAGCGGCTGCATTATTTGCCGCGCTTTTGCCAGATATGGACCCTCTGCTTTTACATATCACAAGGATCCACAGGTCACTTGGTAGGCAGCGCTCCTCTGATATTCCAAGAGACGTGGTCCTTAAAATGCACTATGAGGAATCTCGGGATCTAATCTTAAATGCTGCACGCCCTCTTTCATCACTACCCACCCTCCCCGCCTCAGTACGCTTATATGCTGATGTTGCTCCAGCCACGCTTTCCAGAAGGAGAGCTCTTAAACCTGTTACCACTGCACTACAAACGGCGCAAGTTAAATACCGCTGGGGATATCCATTTTCACTATCCTTCACCCATGAGAATAAGCTACACACCTGTCGCTCACTGGACGAGGGAAAAAAGGCATTAGAACTTTCCGGTATCCCATTCTCAGATTCTACTCAACCTTTGCCGCAAAGGAAATCACGACCTGTCAGAGAGTGGTCATCAGCTCCCACAACCAGGAGCCAGTCTACACGTGTTACATGACTGTTCTACAGGTGTGCTGACCCGACTTCGCCATGATACTCTGCTGAATATGCTCTATCTCTTGCGCGTTTAATATAACAGTAGCAACTGTATTACGTTTCTCTACGGTTCTGAATAGTCTCCATTCCAATAGCTCCCCGATTACGGAGTCTTATATTGCTGGCCCGATCCCTCATTATTTCCCTCCCCCCTTTTTTTTTTTTTTTTTTTTTTTTCTTTTCTCCCTTTTCTTACCCCCCCCCCTCCCGCCAGGGCCTACTATTACAGGGGTTTGATGTCTGGGTTTCCCACATGTCACCCACCCTTGGTGATTACTGGATTTTACGGTAATATGAATCTCCAGATCACCATATCTTTTGGACATTGGTTCCAAGTTTCTGTATTTGTTTACATGTTATGTGTCTGTGTTCCCCTTCCTTTTGTTCCCTTCCTACTGTTTCCTCCTACAGGTATACAAAGTTGGTCATTCATTAATATTGATTTGAGTTACCATTTGGGTTGGTCGAGGGGCGCGCTCACTGTGTCTGGGATTTGGGCAACAATTGTTCTGACTTCCTATGTGTAGAGTTTTCTCTCATAATGTCAGAGGTCTCAATTCGCCAATAAAAAGGAAAAAAGCCTTCCTAGATTACCATAAGCATAAACCCGATATCCTTTGCTTACAAGAAACCCACTTCTCTAACACTTCCTCTCCTAAATATTTTGATCCCCATTATTCCCGTTTTTTTTTAGCCTCGTGGGACCGTAAGACTAGGGGAGTAGCCATATTTCTTAAGAACAGCTTTCCATTTCAACTAACTAGCTATTTTTCAGATCCTGAAGGTAGATTTCTAATATTGCAAGGGACGCTACAGGGCCACAATCTCTGCATTATAAATAGTTATCTGCCGGCCGGCTCTCAGTTTGCGGCGTTCAAAATAATCCTGTCTAAACTCTCCTCCATCTCCTACCACCATTTGATATGGTGCGGAGACTTTAATTTCACTTTAAACCCGTCTCTAGACAGTAAGGGTACCGTCACACATTGAAATTTCCATCGCTACGACGTTACGATTCGTGACGTTCTAGCGATATCGTTACGATATCGCTGTGTCTGACACGCTACTGCGATCAGACACCCTGCTGAGAATCGTACGTCGTAGCAGATCGTTTGGAACTTTCTTTTGTCGCTTGATCACCCGCTGACATCGCTGGATCGTTGTGTGTGACAGCGATCCAGCGATGTCTTCGCTTGTAACCAGGGTAAACATCGGGTAACTAAGCGCAGGGCCGCGCTTAGTAACCCGATGTTTACCCTGGTTACAAGCGTAAACGTAAAAAAACAAACAGTACATACTCACCCGTCGGTGTCCTTCAGGTCCCTTGCCGTCTGCTTCCTGCTCTGAGTGCCGGCCGGAAAGTGAGAGCAGATCACAGCGGTGCTGCGCTCTGCTCTCACTGTACGGCTGCACTCAGAGCAGGAAGCAGACGGCAAGGGACCTGAAGGACACCGACGGGTGAGTATGTACTGTTTGTTTTTTTACGTTTACGCTGGTAACCAGGGTAAACATCGGGTTACTAAGCGCGGCCCTGCGCTTAGTTACCCGATGTTTACCCTGGTTACCCGGGGACTTCGGCATCGCTCCAGCGCCGTGATTGCAACGTGTGACCGCAGTCTACGACGCTGGAGCGATGATTATACGACGCTGCGACGTCACGAATCGTGCCGTCGCAGCGATGAAAATTTCAATGTGTGACGGTACCCTTACTCTTTAAAAAGATCAGATATCTCTAAGTCCGACAGGAAAAAGGTTCTTCGCATGCTGGCTGGGAGTCGGTTGGTAGACATATGGAGGGAACTCAATGGTTCAACTAGAGGATACACATATTTCTCTCCAGCTCATGGATCTTATTCGCGAATTGATCTTCAGGTGACTGCGGCTGCATCCCTCCCCACCGTTTTATTCTCACGCCATGTCCCATCCTCGTGGTCCGACCACGACGCGATCCTATCTGTTTTTCAATTTAACATTATCTCTTCCAAACTCTATAAATGGAGGTTAAATGAATCCCTATTAGTTGACCCGGCGACATCTACCCAGGTTATGGATGAATTAAAACTCTTTTTCCAATCCAATTTGAATGCAGACTCCTCCCCGGGCAATATATGGCTTGCCCATAAGAAATTCATCACTGGTTCATTAATTAAAATAGCGTCTACTAGGAAGAGGTGCAGATCTGAACTTCAAAGTCGATTGGAAACAAAACTATTTAAACTCGAACAAGCAAACCAGATGTCTACGTCCCGCTATTTAATTAAACAAATACATGATGTTAAATTTCAATTAGACGCGATCCTAACCACTAGAACAGAAAAAGCTTTAGCGTGGACTCGAGCCACCTTTTACAAACAAGCTAACAAACCCACTAAACTGCTGGCCCGTCAATTACGTTCAAAAGAACTTATAAATTCTATATCCTCCATCAAAGTAGAATCTGGACATATTTCGGCCCATCCTGAGACTATCTATAAAACATTTTATGAGTATTATCAGAAGCTCTACTCCTCTCCTAGGGATCCTCCTCCACATCTCCTACAATCCTTCCTACAGAACTTATCCCTCCCTGTCTTATCGACGCAACTGGCCCAACAATTACAGTCTGAAATTCTACCAGAAGAAATTGATTCTGTCATTAAAAAGTTGAAGTCGGGGAAGGCCCCCGGTCCTGATGGACTAACTTCCATGTATTATAAAAAATTTAAAGCTCTACTCTCACCCCATATTGCAGCCTTTTGTAATGCCCTTTTAAATGGCTCTCAGATGCCTCCCGAATTTTATTTAGCCCATGTGACAGTTATCCCTAAACAAAAAAAAGATCACCTGCTTGTTAAAAATTACAGACCTATATCCTTGTTAAATATTGATCTCAAAATTTTTACATCAATTATTACTGATAGACTTAATAGGTTTCTTCCCTCATTGATACATCGAGACCAAGTAGGTTTCATCCCCCTGAGACAGGGACCAGATAATATTAGGAGAAACCTTAACATTATCCACTCTGCAAACCGTTCTCGCAAATCACTCATGATGATTGCCCTAGATATAGAAAAAGCTTTTGATTCCCTTTCCTGGCCATACCTCTTCTCAGTCTTAAACAAATTTGGCTTCCCCCAAAAACTAATTTCCTGTCTTCAGCTAATTTACAACCATCCGACTGCGTATCTTAAACTCCCGACCACCAACCCTTCCCCTATAATAATCCAACGCGGTACACGCCAGGGGTGCCCCCTTTCACCAGCTCTATTTGCTTTAGCTATGGAGCCCCTGGCAGAATCTATTAGGAACAACCCAAATATACTGGGGCCCACTAATCTCGGGGACCAATACAAGGTCAGCCTCTTTGCTGATGACCTCCTCCTGTCTTTAATTAACCCATATTCGACCCTCCCTAATCTATTCTCCCTCCTTCACACTTTTGAAAAAGTGTCAGGCCTTAAAATTAATGTTGAAAAATCCGAGGCTTTATTTGTCAATACCCCCAAAGCAGATCAAGATAATCTTATAGCTCAATTCGGCTTTAGTAAGAAAGATCACTTTTTAACCTACCTCGGAATCAACCTAACGCCTCATAAGTCGTCCCTGTACAAATGGAATTACCCCCCTTTAATTAGCAAGTTTCAGGCTGACTTAGCTCGGTGGTCCACTCTGAACCTGTCATGGCTGGGCCGCTTGCATGCCATTAAGATGATATCGCTTCCACGATTCCTATATCTATTTCGTTCCCTCCCAGTCGCAGTACCATTGAGTGCCCTGCGAGACATTCAAAAACTCATTTCAAAGTTTATCTGGAGGGGTAAGAGACCAAGGATCAAACAAGGCATCATGTTTTTACATAGAAAGTTGGGAGGACTCTCACTTCCCAATTTAATATTATATTTTAGGGCGGCCCAGATAGCTCAACTAGCTAATGTTAACGCCGGCACGAGAAGCCCTAGATGGGTTTACTTAGAATCCTTTCTTTTGCGTCCTTTCTCTCTCCCTGGTCTCCTGTGGTCCACTGGTAAAATCCCGCAAATTATTTCCGAAACTGCCCCCTTTTCTGCGCACTCCCTGATTCTTTGGAGAAAAGAGAGATTTAAATTTGGTTTACAATCTAAATCATCTCCACTTACCTCTTTATTTTATAATCCCATGTTCCTACCGGGCTTGGAGCCTGCTCTCTTTTCATGGTGGATATTGAAGGGCATCACTACATTCAAACAACTCTGCTCCCCCTTAAATATCTTACTCAGTAGACAAGAATTCACCCAAAAATTTGAACCTCCATTTAGGGAAGCTTTCCGTATAAATCAAATTCTTCATTTTGCCGGGCAGTCCCTACCACATGGGTCTCCTTTTATTGCTTCGAGTTTTGAGCAGAAATGTCTTCTCGATCCTATGGGAAGGGGAATGATCTCTTTAGTGTACTCTGCTTTTACTACCACTGGTAGGGATATAAAATTAAAATTTATGTCACAGTGGGAAGAGGATTTGGGTCTGATCTTGCCCCTAGAGGTGTGGCATGGGTGTTGCGATACATTAACAAAGGGTTGCTATCAGACCTCCTTAGCTGAAACATCGATTAAACTTCTTCATAGAGCCTATTATGTGCCAGTGAAACTCCATGCCATCCACCCGCATGTACCTAACACTTGTTTTAGAGGCTGTAATTCTCCAGGCGACTTGCTACACACTTGGTGGAGCTGTCCGGTCGCTGTGGCTTTGTGGAGCGAGATCAAGTCAATAGTTGACAGAATATACGGAGGAGCGGTCTCCTTTGATCCTACAGTATTTTTACTGGGAGCAAGATTTCCCGGTTTCTCTAAAAACCTACATAAACTAGTGACTATTATCTGCATGGCGACTAAAATTCATATTGCTGCTAGATGGAGAACTAATTCACTCTCCATCTCACTAGTCAAAGATAGAATTAACTCTATCCTACTATATGAACGTATCCAAGCAACCAGGAACGATGAATGGAGTACCTTTTTCCGGGTATGGGAACCTTGGCTTGGTCTCGACTCTGATGCTTCTTTAACTCAAGCACTCACGCTTTCTCCATAATGTTTGTTTGATTATATTTTATCTTATTCCTTTACCTTTTTGTATCTATAGACCTTGCTCAGAATAGTTTTAGGTTAGACTCTGCACATTTATGGTTGTTCACTCGCCGGACCCACTGGGCGCCGTTCTTCTCCTCGTACATTTTTACGTACTTAACTGGAGTCATTCTCAATTTGTTGGATATACCTATGTACCCTTTCCCTGTGTGTCATCCCCCTTGTTCGTCAGGTCTGTCCGTCTTTATTAGTTCTGTCTACCTAAGCCAGAATTACAATTAACATTCTGCAAATATCTTGTTTTTCATAGACACTTCCTGTTCATTTTCATTAAGACTTGTTTATATTCTGTTGTATTCAAAACTTTCAATAAAATTCATTGAAACTAAAAATAACTGCAAATAGTTTTTTGCTCTGAAACCCCGTTCCTCTGGAGATCCCATTCAGCAAGTTAAAATAGTTATTTCTCTGCTGCGTGGTGACCCTCAGGACTGGGCATTCTCCCTTGAGTCAGGGGATCCGGCATTGCTTAATGTAGATGCATTTTTTCAATCGCTCGGATTATTGTATGACGAACCTAACTCTGTGGATCATGCGGAAAAAACCTTGTTGGCCCTGTGTCAGGGTCAGGAAACGGCAGAATTATACTGCCAGAAATTTAGAAAATGGTCTGTGCTTACTAAATGGAATGAGGACGCTCTGGCAGCAATTTTCAGAAAGGGTCTTTCTGAAGCCCTTAAGGATGTTATGGTGGGGTTCCCCACGCCTGTTGGTTTGAGCGAATCTATGTCTCTAGCCATTCAGATTGATCGGCGCCTGCGCGAGCGCAAAGTGGTGCACCATATGGCAGCGTCCTCTGAACAGAGTCCTGAGCCTAAGCAATGTGATAGGATTTTGACTAGAGCAGAACAGCGGGGATACAGACGTCAGAATGGGCTGTGTTTTTACTGTGGTGATTCTGCTCATGCTATTTCTGATTGCCTTAAGCATATTAAGAGGGTCGCTAGATCTGTTACCATCAGTACCGTACAGCCTAAATTTCTCCTGTCTGTGACCCTGATTTGCTCATTGTCATCCTTTTCTGTCATGGCATTTGTGGATTCAGGCGCTGCCCTGAACTTAATGGACTTAGAATTCACCAGGCGCTGTGGTTTTTCTTTGCAGCCTTTGCAGAGCCCTATTCCTTTGAGGGGTATTGATGCTACACCGTTGGCCAAGAATAAACCTCAGTATTGGACTCAGCTGACTATGTGCATGGATCCAGCACATCAGGAAGATTGCCGTTTTCCTGTGTTGCATAATTTACATGATGTTGTTGTACTGGGTTTTCCATGGTTACAAGTACACAATCCAGTGCTGGATTGGAAATCTATGTCTGTGACTAGTTGGGGTTGTCAAGGGGTACATAGTGACGTTCCTTTGATGTCAATTTCCTCTTCCCCCTCTTCTGATGTTCCTGAATTTTTGTCAGATTTCCAGGATGTATTTGATGAGCCCAAGTCCAGTTCCTGTTGTGAACTCTGTGTTCAGGCTCCCTCTTGTGGTCACTGGTGGTATGGTGTGACTTTTGCTTTGGGCTCCCCCTGGTGGCTTTGTCTGTTATCCTGCTAGTCTCTGGCTATCAGCTGGTTCGTTATCCTCTAGGAGGTTCCTATATAGCTCTGTTTTACTTCCACTTGTTGCCGGCTGTCGATGTAATCAGTGCTACTCAGATTCCTTCTAAATTTGGACTGTAAAGTGCCAATTGAAATAGACTTGTCAACCTTCCTAGTACGTTTAGAGCATGCCGATATAACATGAGCAGAATCACCACAATAGAAGCATAACCCATTTTTACGCCTATAATTCTGCCGCTCGCTTCTGGACATAATTCTGTCACATTGCATTTTCTCTGGCGTCTCTTCAGAAGATACCGCCAAATGGTGCACGGGTTTGCGCTCCCGCAAACGCCGATCAATCTGAATTGCCATTGTCATGGACTCATTCAGACCTGTAGGCACAGGGAACCCAACCATAACATCTTTAACGGCATCAGAAAGGCCCTCTCTGAAATTTGCCGCTAAGGCGCACTCATTCCACTGAGTAAGCACAGACCATTTACGAAATTTTTGGCAGTATATCTCAGCTTCATCTTGCCCTTGAGATAGGGCTATCAAAGCTTTTTCAGCTTGAATCTCCAAATTAGGTTCCTCATAAAGCAACCCTAAACCCAGGAAAAACGCATCCACATTGAGCAACGCAGGATCCCCTGGTGCCAATGAAAATGCCCAATTTTGAGGGTCACCTCGCAGCAAAGAAATTACAATCTTAACCTGCTGGACAGGATCTCCTGAGGAGTGAGGTCTGAGAGAAAGGAATAATTTACAATTATATTTGAAATTCAGAAACCGAGATCTATCTCCGGAAAACACCTCTGGTGTAGGGATTTTAGGTTCAGAAATAGGAGTATGCATAACAAAATCTTGTAAATTTTGAACCTTCGTAGCAAGATTATTTAAACCTGCAGCCAAACTCTGAGGATCCATCTTTAAACAGGTGAGCTCAGAGCCATTCAAGGATTATAAGGAGAGAAAGGCAAAGGGAGTAATTAGAGCTGAAATACAACTGATCCAACTATGGAGCAAGCATAGGGAAAAAGAAAAAAAAAAGAAAAATTTACAGACTTCCTTTTTCTCTCCTTTCTTCTGCCAATAAGTTTAACACATGGCCGGTCATACTGTCATGGTTCCCAATGGCAAGGGAACGTAAGAAACATATAAATAACGAACGAGCTCTCGGGTGATGGAAACTCGAGTTGACCGTGAGCTAAATCTACCACACAACTAATAGTAGCCAGGGAGCATACCTACGGCTTCCTAAATGCCACGCGCCAGCCGGAGGACTAACTAAGCCTGGTAGAGGAAGAAACAGACCTGGCTTACCTCTAGGGAAATACCCCAAAAGATGATAGCAGCCCCCCACATGTAATAACGGTGAAATAAGAGGAAAAGACATACACAGTATGAAAGTAGATTTAGCAAAGAGAGGTCCACTTACTAGATAGCAGAAGGATACAAAAGAGGACTTCACGGTCAACTGAAAACCCTTTCAAAAAACCATCCTGAAATTACTTTAAGACTCCTGTGTCAACTCATGACACAGGAGTGGCAATTTCAGCCCGCAAGAGCTTCCAGCTACAGAGAATTACAAAACTGCAAACTGGACTAAAGATACAAAACAAAAGGACAAAGTCCACTTAGCTGATCAGCAGACTAGTAGCAGGAACATGCAACCGAAGGCTCTGGTTACAATGATGACCGGCAAGGAAATGACTGGAGAGCAAGGCTAAATAGGAAACTCCCAAACGCTGATGGAAGCAGGTGAACAGAAGCAGCAAAGTGCAAACAAGTCACCAGTACCACCAGCAACCACCAGGGGAGCCCAAAAAGCGGATACACAACAGCATAGACCCCTGCTCTATTTTTTGCTTTCTAGTACTAGTGGGCCTCTTTTGCTGAATCTGATTTCATCCCTATGTATGTGCCTTCTTCTTACTTCACCGTTAATATTTGTTGGGGGCTTCTATATCTTTGGGGATTATTTCTCTGGAGGCAAGCGAGGTCTTTCTTTCTCTTTAGGGGTAGCTAGTTCCTCAGGCTGGCTCGAGACGTCTAGGAATTTTTTAGGCACGTTCACCGGCTACCTCTAGTTGTGTTGGATAGGTTCAGATTTGCGATCAGTCCAGTTACCATCTCCCTAGAGCTCGTCCTTAGTTTAATCACTTGCTGATCTATTTGTGATCCTCAGCCACTAGGGATCATAACAAGTTCCCTTCCTCCACATAGGGACTGTGATTGTGCTATTGACTTGATTCCTGGCTGTAAGTTCCCTAAGTGCCGACTTTTCAATCTGTCTGTGCCAGAGCATGACGCCATGCGGAGCTATGTTAAGGAGTCTTTGGAGAAGGGGCATATTCGGCCGTCTTCGTCACCATTGGGAGCGGGATTCTTTTTTGTTGCCAAGAAGGATGGCTCCTTGAGACCCTGTATTGATTATCGCCTTCTTAATAAGATCATGGTCAAATTCCAATACCCTTTACCTTTGCTTTCTGATTTGTTTGCTCGGATTAAGGGGGCTAGTTGGTTTACCAAGATTGACCTTCGAAGGGCATATAATCTTGTTCGTATTAAACAGGGTGACGAATGGAAAACTGCATTTAATACGCCCGAAGGCAATTTTGAATACCTTGTGATGCCTTTTGGGCTTTCTAATGCTCCTTCTGTATTTCAGTCCTTCATGCATGATATTTTCCGCAATTATCTTGATAAATTCTTGATTGTGTATTTGGATGATATTTTGATTTTTTCCGATGATTGGGAGTCTCATGTGAAGTAGGTCAGGATGGTATTCCAGATCCTTCGTGATAATGCCTTATTTGTGAAGGGGTCTAAGTGCCTATTTGGAGTTCAGAAGGTCTCTTTTTTGGGGTTTATTTTTTCTCCTTCGTCTATAGAAATGGATCCTGTTAAGGTTCAAGCCATTCATGACTGGATTAAACCCACATCTGTGAAGAGCCTTCAGAAATTTTTGGGCTTTGCTAATTTTTATCGCCGTTTCATTGCCAACTTTTCTACTGTGGTTAAGCCCTTGACCGATTTGACGAAGAAAGGCGCTGATGTGACGAATTGGTCCTCTGCGGCTGTTGAGGCCTTTCAGGAGCTTAAACTCCGATTTACTTCTGCACCTGTGTTGCGTCAGCCGGATGTTTCTCTTCCTTTTCAGGTTGAGGTTGACGCTTCTGAGATTGGGGCAGGGGCCGTTTTGTCACAGAGGAATTCTGATGGTTCCTTGATGAAACCGTGTGCCTTCTTTTCCCGAACGTTTTCGCCTGCGGAACGCAATTATGATGTCGGCAATCGGGAGTTGTTGGCTATGAAGTGGGCATTTGAGGAGTGGCGACATTGGCTTGAGGGAGCCAAGCACCGCTGTCATGATCTCAATGGCAAGAGAACATAGCATAGGCATATATAGGAACTAGCTCTTGGAAGATGGGAACTGAGCTGACCATGAACTAAACCTAACGCACAACTAGCAGTGGCCGGGTAGCATGCCTACGTTGATTCTAGATGCCCAGCACCAGCCGGAGGACTAAATAATGCTAGCAGAGGAAAATATCAGTCCTAGCTCACCTCTAGAGAAATACCCCAAAAGGAGACAGAGGCCCCCCACATGTATTGGCGGTGAATTAAGATGAAATAACAAACGTAGTATGAAAATAGGTTTAGCAAATTTGAGGTCCACTTACTACATAGCAGAAGACAGAAAGGACACTCTCATGGTCAGCTGAAAACCCTATCAAAACACCATCCAGGAATTACTTTAAAACTCTGGCATTAACTCATAACACCAGAGTGGCAATTCCTATTCACAAGAGCTTTCCAGACACAGTAACGAAACTACAGCTGTGAACTGGAACAAAAATGCAAAAACAAACATGGACAAGAGTCCAACTTATCTAGTAGTTGTCTAGGAGCAGGAACAAGCACAGAGAGGATTCTGATAACATTGTTGACCGGCAAGAAACTAACAGAGCAGCAAGGTTATATAGCGACTCCCACATCTTGATGGGAACAGGTGAACAGAGAAGATGAAGACACCAGCTCAATTCCACCAGTAGCCACCGGGGGAGCCCAGAATCCAAATTCACAACAGTACCCCCCCCTCAAGGAGGGGGCACCGAACCCTCACCAGAACCACCAGGGCAATCAGGATGGGCCCTATGAAAGGCACGAACCAGATCAGAGGCATGAACATCAGATGCATTCACCCAAGAATTATCCTCCTGGCCGTATCCCTTCCACTTGACCAGATACTGGAGTCTCCGTCTGGAAACACGAGAGTCCAAGATTTTCTCCACAACGTACTCCAACTCACCCTCAACCAACACCGGAGCAGGAGGCTCAACGGAAGGCACAACCGGTACCTCATACCTGCGCAATAATGACCGATGAAAAACGTTATGAATAGAAAAGGATGCAGGGAGGTCCAAACGGAAGGAAACAGGGTTAAGAATCTCCAATATCTTATACGGGCCGATGAACCGAGGCTTAAACTTAGGAGAAGAGACCCTCATAGGGACAAAACGAGAAGACAACCACACCAAATCCCCAACACAAAGCCGAGGACCAACACGACGGTGGCGGTTGGCAAAAAGCTGAGTCTTCTCCTGGGACAACCTCAAATTGTCCACCACCTGCCCCCAGATCTGATGCAATCTCTCCACCACAGCATCCACTCCAGGACAATCCGAAGATTCCACCTGACCAGAGGAAAATCGAGGATGAAACCCCGAATTACAGAAAAACGGGGACACCAAAGTGGCAGAGCTGGCCCGATTATTGAGAGCGAACTCCGCCAATGGCAAAAAAGCAACCCAATCATCCTGGTCAGCAGACACAAAACACCTCAGATATGTCTCCAGGGTCTGATTAATCCGCTCGGTCTGGCCATTCGTCTGAGGATGGAAAGCGGACGAAAAAGATAAATCTATGCCCATCCTAGCACAGAATGCCCGCCAAAATCTAGACACGAATTGGGTCCCTCTGTCAGAAACGATATTCTCAGGAATACCATGCAAACGAACAACATTTTGAAAAAACAGAGGAACCAACTCGGAAGAAGAAGGCAACTTGGGCAGAGGAACCAAATGGACCATCTTAGAGAAACGGTCACACACCACCCAGATGACAGACATCTTCTGAGAAACAGGCAGATCTGAAATAAAATCCATCGAGATGTGCGTCCAAGGTCTCTTAGGAATAGGCAAGGGCAACAATAATCCACTAGCCCGAGAACAACAAGGCTTGGCCCGAGCACAAACGTCACAAGACTGCACAAAGCCTCGCACATCTCGTGACAGGGAAGGCCACCAGAAGGACCTTGCCACCAAATCCCTGGTACCAAAAATGCCAGGATGACCTGCCAACGCAGAAGAATGAACCTCAGAGATGACTCTACTGGTCCAATCATCAGGAACAAACAGTTTATCAGGTGGGCAACGATCAGGTCTATCCGCCTGAAACTCCTGCAAGGCCCGCCGCAGGTCTGGAGAAACGGCTGACAATACCACTCCGTCCTTAAGGATACCTGTGGGCTCAGAGTTACCAGGCGAGTCAGGCTCAAAACTCCTAGAAAGGGCATCCGCCTTAACATTCTTAGAACCCGGTAGGTATGACACCACAAAATTAAACCGAGAGAAAAATAATGACCAGCGCGCCTGTCTAGGATTCAGGCGCCTGGCGGTCTCAAGATAAATCAAATTTTTGTGGTCAGTCAATACCACCACCTGATGTCTGGCCCCCTCAAGCCAATGGCGCCACTCCTCAAAAGCCCACTTCATGGCCAAAAGCTCCCGATTCCCAACATCATAATTCCGCTCAGCGGGCGAAAATTTACGGGAAAAGAAGGCACAAGGCCTCATCACGGAGCAGTCAGAACTTTTCTGTGACAACACTGCCCCAGCTCCGATCTCAGAAGCGTCGACCTCAACCTGAAAAGGTAGAGCAACATCAGGCTGACGCAACACAGGGGCAGAGGAAAAACGGCGCTTAAGCTCCCGAAAGGCCTCCACAGCATCAGGGGACCAATCAGCAACATCAGCACCCTTCTTAGTCAAATCGGTCAATGGCTTAGCAATATCCGAAAAACCAGCAATAAATCGACGATAAAAGTTAGCAAAGCCCAAAAATTTCTGAAGACTCTTAAGAGAAGAGGGCTGCGTCCAATCACAAATAGCTTGAACCTTGACAGGATCCATTTCAATGGAAGAGGGGGAAAAAATATATCCCAAAAAGGAAATCCTCTGTACCCCAAAAACACACTTAGAACCCTTCACACACAAAGAATTAGACCGCAAAACCTGAAAAACCCTCCTGACTTGCTGGACATGAGAGTCCCAGTCATCCGAAAAAATCAGAATATCATCCAGATACACAATCATAAATTTATCCAAATAATCGCGAAAAATATCATGCATAAAGGACTGGAAAACTGACGGAGCATTTGAAAGACCAAAAGGCATCACTAAATACTCAAAGTGGCCCTCGGGCGTATTAAATGCGGTTTTCCACTCATCCCCCTGCCTAATTCGCACCAAATTATACGCCCCACGAAGGTCAATCTTAGAGAACCACTTGGCCCCCTTTATGCGAGCAAACAAATCAGTCAGCAACGGCAATGGGTATTGATATTTAACAGTGATTTTATTCAAAAGCCGATAATCAATACATGGTCTCAAAGAGCCGTCTTTTTTTGACACAAAGAAAAAACCGGCTCCTAAGGGAGATGACGATGGACGAATATGTCCCTTTTCCAAGGACTCCTTTATATATTCTCGCATAGCAGCATGTTCAGGCACAGACAGATTAAATAAACGACCCTTTGGGTATTTACTACCCGGAATTAAATCTATGGCACAATCGCACTCTCGGTGCGGAGGTAACGAACCAAGCTTGGATTCTTCAAAGACGTCACGATAGTCAGACAGGAACTCAGGAATTTCAGAGGGAATAGATGATGAAATGGAAACCACAGGTAAGTCCCCATGAGTTCCTTTACATCCCCAGCTCAACACAGACATAGCTCTCCAGTCGAGGACTGGGTTGTGAGATTGCAGCCAAGGCAATCCTAGCACCAAATCATCATGTAGATTATACAGCACCAGAAAGCGAATAATCTCCTGGTGATCCGGATTAATACGCATAGTTACTTGTGTCCAATACTGTGGTTTATTATTAGCCAATGGGGTGGAGTCAATCCCCTTCAGAGGAATAGGAGTCTCCAAAGGCTCTAAATCATACCCACAGCGTTTGGCAAAGGACCAATCCATAAGACTCAAAGCGGCGCCAGAGTCGACATAGGCGTCCGTGGTAATAGATGACAAAGAGCAAATCAGGGTCACAGATAGAATAAACTTAGACGGTAAGGTGCAAATGGAAACAGATTTATCAAGCTTTTTAGTGCGCTTAGAGCATGCTGATATAACATGAGTAGAATCACCACAATAGAAACACAACCCATTTTTCCGTCTAAAATTCTGCCGCTCGCTTCGGGACAGAATTCTATCACACTGCATACTCTCTGGCGACTTCTCAGTGGACACCGCCAGATGGTGCACTGGTTTGCGCTCCCGCAAACGCCTATCGATCTGAATAGCCATTGTCATGGACTCATTCAGACTCGCAGGCACAGGGAACCCCACCATAACATCCTTAATGGCATCAGAGAGACCCTCTCTGAAAGTCGCCGCCAGGGCGCACTCATTCCACTGAGTAAGCACAGACCATTTACGGAATCTTTGGCAGTAAATTTCCGCTTCATCTTGCCCCTGAGATAGGGACATCAAAGTTTTTTCTGCCTGAAGCTCCAAATGAGGTTCGTCATAAAGCAACCCCAAGGCCAGAAAAAACGCATCCACATTGAGCAACGCAGGATCCCCTGGTGTCAATGAAAAAGCCCAGTCTTGAGGGTCGCCCCGGAGCAAGGAAATCACAATCCTGACCTGCTGTGCAGGGTCTCCGGCAGAGCGAGATTTCAGGGACAAAAATAATTTGCAATTATTTCGAAAATTCTGAAACCCAGATCTATTCCCCGAGAAAAATTCCGGCAAAGGAATTCTCGGCTCAGATACAGGTGCATGACAAACAAAATCTTGCAAATTTTGTACCTTCGTGGCGAGATTATTCAAACCTGCAGTTACACTCTGAAGATCCATTACAAACAGGTGGACACAGAGCCATTCAAAGATTAGAAGGAGAGGAAAAAAAAAAAAAAAAATTTCAGCAGACTACTTATTTCTCTCCTTTCTCAGCCAAGGATTTTAACCCTTTAGTGGGCCGGTCAAACTGTCATGATCTCAATGGCAAGAGAACATAGCATAGGCATATATAGGAACTAGCTCTTGGAAGATGGGAACTGAGCTGACCATGAACTAAACCTAACGCACAACTAGCAGTGGCCGGGTAGCATGCCTACGTTGATTCTAGATGCCCAGCACCAGCCGGAGGACTAAATAATGCTAGCAGAGGAAAATATCAGTCCTAGCTCACCTCTAGAGAAATACCCCAAAAGGAGACAGAGGCCCCCCACATGTATTGGCGGTGAATTAAGATGAAATAACAAACGTAGTATGAAAATAGGTTTAGCAAATTTGAGGTCCACTTACTACATAGCAGAAGACAGAAAGGACACTCTCATAGTCAGCTGAAAACCCTATCAAAACACCATCCAGGAATTACTTTAAACCTCTGGCATTAACTCATAACACCAGAGTGGCAATTCCTATTCACAAGAGCTTTCCAGACACAGTAACGAAACTACAGCTGTGAACTGGAACAAAAATGCAAAAACAAACATGGACAAGAGTCCAACTTATCTAGTAGTTGTCTAGGAGCAGGAACAAGCACAGAGAGGCTTCTGATAACATTGTTGACCGGCAAGAAACTAACAGAGCAGCAAGGTTATATAGCGACTCCCACATCTTGATGGGAACAGGTGAACAGAGAAGATGAAGACACCAGCTCAATTCCACCAGTAGCCACCGGGGGAGCCCAGAATCCAAATTCACAACACACCGCATAGTGGTCTTGACCGATCATAAGAATCTGATTTACCTCGAGTCGGCCAAGCGGCTGAACCCTAGATAGGCTCGATGGTCCCTGTTTTTCTCCCGTTTCGATTTTGTGGTCTCATATCTTCCGGGATCTAAGAATGTTAAGGCGGATGCCCTCTCTAGGAGTTTTTTGCCTGATTCTCCTGGAGTTCTTGAGCCGGTTGGCATTCTTAGGGAAGGGGTGTGTTATGGACCTGGTGGTTAGGAGCACCCGGAATGACCTGATGAGTAAACTCAAAATCGGAACTAGCTCTGGGAAAGTGGGAACTCTGCTGACCGCAAACTCTACTCCTATCGCACACACTAGAAATAGCCGTGGAGCATACCTAACTCTCCCTAGACGCCTCTTCACAGCCTAAGAGCTAACTACCCCTAAAGATAGAAATAGAAGCCTAACCTTGCCTCAGAGAAATTCCCCAAAGGTAAAGGCAGCCCCCCACATATATTGACTGTGAGTTAAGAGGAAAGTCACAAACGCAGGAATGAAACAGGTTTTAGCAAAGGAGGCCAGACTTCACTAAATAGTCAGAGGATAGAAAAGAATACTATGCGGTCAGCATAAAAAAACTACAAAAACCACGCAGAGTATGCAAAAAGACCCCCACACCGACTCACGGTGTGGAGGTGCAACACTGCACCCCAGAGCTTCCAGCTAGCAAGGAAATATCATGATAGCAAGCTGGACTAGACTTTAGAAGTACTAAGAAATATATTCAGGCAGCAGTAACAACAAATGAACTAGCAGGGACTTAGCTTCTGCTGGAGTAGACAGGTCCTCAGAGAAGTCCAAGAGAGATCTGAACCAATACTGATACATTGACAGCTGGCATCAAGTAACAATCTGAGTGGAGTTAAATAGGGAAGTAAGCATAGCAATAAACGAGAGCAGCTGATAAAGCCAACCTCAGTGACCAGCAGTTCCGCTCGAAGCCACCAGAGGGAGTCCAAGAGCAGAACTAACCAAAGTACCATTCATGACCACAGGAGGGAGTCCGAGAACGGAATTCACAACAGTACCCCCCCCTTGAGGAGGGGTCACCGAGCCCTCACCAGGGCCCCCAGGCCGATCAGGACGAGCCAAATGAAAGGCACGAACTAAATCGGCAGCATGGACATCAGAGGCAACAACCCAGGAATTATCCTCCTGACCATAGCCCTTCCACTTCACCAGATACTGAAGCTTCCGTCTCGAAATACGAGAATCCAAAATTTTTTCCACCACATACTCCAACTCCCCCTCAACCAACACCGGAGCAGGAGGATCAACGGAGGGAACCATAGGCGCCACGTACCTCCGCAACAACGACCTATGGAACACATTATGGATGGCAAAAGAAGCTGGAATGACCAAACGAAATGACACAGGGTTGAGAATTTCAGAAATCTTATAAGGACCAATAAAACGAGGCTTAAACTTAGGAGAAGAAACCTTCATAGGAACATAACGAGAAGACAACCAAACCAAATCCCCAACACGAAGTCGGGGACCAACACAACGACGGCGGTTAGCGAAACGTTGAGCCTTCTCCTGGGACAACGTCAGATTGTCCACTACGTGAGTCCAAATTTGCTGCAACCTGTCCACCACAGAATCCACACCAGGACAGTCAGAAGGCTCAACCTGCCCCGAAGAAAAACGAGGATGAAAACCAGAATTGCAAAAAAAAGGCGAAACCAAAGTAGCCGAACTAGCCCGATTATTAAGGGCGAACTCAGCCAATGGCAAGAAGGTCACCCAATCATCCTGATCAGCAGAAACAAAGCATCTCAGATAGGTTTCCAAAGTCTGGTTGGTTCGTTCGGTTTGGCCATTTGTTTGAGGATGGAAAGCCGAAGAAAAAGACAAATCAATGCCCATCTTAGCACAAAAGGACCGCCAAAACCTAGAGACAAACTGGGAACCTCTGTCCGACACAATGTTCTCCGGAATGCCATGCAAACGAACCACATGTTGAAAAAATAATGGCACCAAATCAGAGGAAGAAGGTAATTTAGGCAAGGGTACCAAATGGACCATCTTAGAAAAGCGATCACAAACCACCCAGATGACAGACATCCTTTGAGAGATAGGAAGATCTGAAATAAAATCCATTGAAACATGCGTCCAAGGCCTTTTCGGGACCGGCAAGGGCAAAAGCAACCCACTGGCACGAGAACAGCAGGGCTTAGCCCAAGCACAAGTCCCACAGGACTGCACAAAAGAACACACATCCCGTGACAAGGAAGGCCACCAAAAGGACCTAGCCACCAAATCTCTGGTACCAAAAATCCCAGGATGACCAGCCAACACCGAGCAATGAACCTCAGAAATAACTCTGCTAGTCCATCTATCAGGGACAAACAGTTTCTCTGCTGGACAACGGTCAGGTCTATCAGCCTGAAACTCCTGCAGCACCCGCCGCAAATCAGGGGAGATGGCAGACAGAATTACCCCCTCTTTGAGAATACCAGACGGCTCAGGGACTCCCGGAGAATCAGGCACAAAACTCCTAGAAAGGGCATCCGCCTTCACATTCTTAGAACCTGGAAGGTATGAGACCACAAAATCGAAATGGGAGAAAAACAGCGACCATCGAGCTTGTCTAGGATTCAACCGCTTGGCAGACTCGAGATAAGTCAGATTTTTGTGATCCGTCAAGACCACCACGCGGTGCTTGGCTCCCTCAAGCCAATGTCGCCACTCCTCGAATGCCCACTTCATAGCCAGCAGCTCCCGATTGCCAACATCATAATTACGCTCAGCAGGCGAAAACTTCCTAGAAAAGAAGGCACATGGCTTCATCACAGAGCCATCAGAACTTCTTTGAGACAAAACAGCCCCTGCTCCAATCTCAGAAGCATCAACCTCGACCTGAAAAGGGAGCGAAACATCTGGCTGACGCAACACAGGGGCCGAAGAAAAACGACGTTTCAGCTCCTGAAAAGCCTCAATGGCCGCAGAGGACCAATTCACCACATCAGCACCTTTCTTTGTCAAATCAGCCAAAGGTTTAACCACTCTAGAAAAATTAGCGATGAAGCGACGGTAAAAAATAGCAAAGCCCAGGAATTTCTGGAGGCTCTTCACAGATGTAGGTTGAGTCCAATCATAAATGGCCTGAACTTTAACAGGATCCATCTCAATAGTAGAAGGGGAAAAAATGAAGCCCAAAAAGGAAACCTTCTGAACTCCGAAGAGACATTTAGACCCCTTCACAAACAATGAATTAGCATGAAGGACCTGGAATACCATTCTGACCTGCTTCACATGAGACTCCCAATCATCCGAAAAGACCAAAATATCATCCAAATATACAATCATGAATCTATCCAGATACTTTCGGAAGATGTCATGCATAAAGGACTGAAACACAGATGGAGCATTTGAAAGCCCGAATGGCATTACCAGGTACTCAAAATGGCCCTCGGGCGTATTAAATGCTGTTTTCCATTCATCGCCCTGTTTAATACGCACAAGGTTATACGCCCCTCGAAGATCTATCTTGGTGAACCAACTAGCCCCCTTAATCCGAGCAAACAAATCAGACAGCAGAGGCAAAGGGTACTGAAATTTGACCGTGATTTTATTGAGAAGGCGGTAATCTATACAGGGTCTCAGAGAACCATCCTTCTTGGCCACAAAAAAGAACCCTGCTCCCAATGGTGATGAAGACGGGCGAATATGCCCTTTCTCCAAGGACTCCTTTATATAAGTCCGCATAGCGGCGTGCTCTGGCACGGATAAATTGAAAAGTCGGCCCTTAGGAAACTTACTACCAAAAATCAAATTTATAGCACAATCACAATCCCTATGAGGGGGTAGGACACTGGATTTGGGCTCATCAAATACATCCTGGTAATCCGACAGAAACTCAGGGACTTCAGAAGGAGTGGAAGCAGAAATTGACACCAATGGAACATCGCCATGTACCCCTTGACAACCCCAACTAGACACAGACATTGATTTCCAATCCAATACTGGATTATGAACCTGTAGCCATGGCAAACCCAACACGACCACATCATGCAAATTATGCAACACCAAAAAGCGAACATCTTCCCGATGTGCAGGAGCCATGCACATGGTGAACTGAGTCCAGTACTGAGGTTTATTCTTGGCCAACGGCGTGGCATCAATTCCCCTTAATGGAATAGGATACTGCAAAGGCTCCAAGAAAAAACCACAGCGCCTGGCAGACTCCAAGTCCATCAAATTCAGGGCAGCGCCTGAATCCACAAATGCCATAACCGAGTAGGATGACAAAGAGCAAATCAGAGTAACAGACAAAAGAAATTTAGGCTGTACAGTACCAATGGTGACAGACCTAGCGAACCGCTTAGTGCGCTTAGGACAATCAGAGATAGCATGAGTGGGGTCACCACAGTAAAAACACAACCTATTCTGACGTCTGTGTTCTTGCCGTTCAGTTCTGGTCAAAGTTCTATCACATTGCATAAGCTCAGGCCTCTGCTCAGAGGACACCGCCAAATTGTGCACAATTTTGCGCTCGCGCAAACGCCGATCAATTTGGATGGCCAAGGACATTGATTCATTCAGACCAGCAGGCGTGGGGAATCCCACCATAACATCCTTAAGGGCTTCAGAAAGACCCTTTCTAAAAATTGCTGCCAGGGTACACTCATTCCATTGAGTAAGCACAGACCATTTTCTAAACTTCTGACAATATATCTCCGCTTCATCCTGACCCTGACACAAAGCTAGCAAAATTTTCTCTGCCTGATCCACTGAATTCGGTTAGTCATAAAGCAATCCAAGCGCCAGAAAAAACGCATCTACATTAAGCAATGCATGATCTCCTGGCACAAGGGAGAATGCCCAGTCTTGAGGGTCGCCACGCAACAAAGAAATAATAATTTTTACTTGCTGAATGGGGTCACCAGAGGAGCGGGGTTTCAAAGCAAGAAACAGTTTACAATTATTTTTGAAATTCAGAAACTTAGATCTATCCCCAGAAAACAAATCAGGAATTGGAATTCTAGGCTCTAACATCTGATTCCGAACTACATAATCTTGAATGCTTTGTACCCTTGCAGTGAGATGATCCACACAAGAGGACAGACCTTGAATATCCATATCTACACCTGCATCCTGAACCACCCAGAGGTTAAGGGGAAAAGAGAGACAAAACACACTGCAAAGAAAAAAAATTGGTTCAGAACTTCTCTTATCCCTCTTTTGAGATGCATTAACACTTTATGGGCCAGCTGTACTGTTATGGACCTGGTGGTTAGGAGCACCCGGAATGACCTGATGAGTAAACTCAAAATCGGAACTAGCTCTGGGAAAGTGGGAACTCTGCTGACCGCAAACTCTACTCCTATCGCACACACTAGAAATAGCTGTGGAGCGTACCTAACTCTCCCTAGACACCTCTTCACAGCCTAAGAGCTAACTACCCCTAAAGATAGAAATAGAAGCCTAACCTTGCCTCAGAGAAATTCCCCAAAGGTAAAGGCAGCCCCCCACATATATTGACTGTGAGTTAAGAGGAAAGTCACAAACGCAGGAATGAAACAGGTTTTAGCAAAGGAGGCCAGACTTCACTAAATAGTCAGAGGATAGAAAAGAATACTATGCGGTCAGCATAAAAAAACTACAAAAACCACGCAGAGTATGCAAAAAGACCCCCACACCGACTCACGGTGTGGAGGTGCAACACTGCACCCCAGAGCTTCCAGCTAGCAAGGAAATATCATGATAGCAAGCTGGACTAGAATTTAGCAGTACTAAGAAATATATTCAGGCAGCAGTAACAACAAATGAACTAGCAGGGACTTAGCTTCTGCTGGAGTAGACAGGTCCTCAGAGAAGTCCAAGAGAGATCTGAACCAATACTGATACATTGACAGCTGGCATCAAGTAACAATCTGAGTGGAGTTAAATAGGGAAGTAAGCATAGCAATAAACGAGAGCAGCTGATAAAGCCAACCTCAGTGACCAGCAGTTCCGCTCGAAGCCACCAGAGGGAGTCCAAGAGCAGAACTAACCAAAGTACCATTCATGACCACAGGAGGGAGTCCGAGAACGGAATTCACAACAGGGGTGATTCTTTCTGCCATCTCCCCTGATTTACAGCGTGTGCTTCAGGAATTTCAGGCTGATAAACCTGACCGCTGTCCTATGGGGAAGCTGTTTGTTCCTGATAGATGGACAAGTAAGGTAATTTCTGAGGTCCATTGTTCGGTGTTGGCCGGTCATCCTGGGATTTTTGGTACCAGAGATTTGGTTGCTAGGTCCTTTTGGTGGCCTTCCTTGTCGCGGGATGTGCGTTCTTTTGTGCAGTCCTGTGGGACTTGTGCCCGGGCTAAGCCTTGCTGTTCCCGCGCTAGTGGGTTGCTTTTGCCTTTGCCGGTCCCTGAGAGGCCCTGGACGCATGTTTCCATGGATTTTATTTCGGATCTTCCTGTGTCCCAGAAGATGTCTGTTATCTGGGTGGTTTGTGACCGGTTCTCTAAAATGGTCCATTTGGTACCTTTGCCTAAATTGCCTTCCTCCTCTGATTTGGTTCCATTGTTTTTTCAGCATGTGGTTCGTTTGCATGGCATTCCGGAGAATATTGTGTCTGACAGAGGTTCCCAGTTTGTCTCTAGGTTTTGGCGGGCCTTCTGTGCTAGGATGGGCATTAATTTGTCTTTTTCTTCGGCGTTCCATCCTCAGACAAATGGCCAAACTGAGCGAACTAATCAAACCTTGGAAACCTATTTGAGATGCTTTGTGTCTGCTGATCAGGATGATTGGTTGGCTTTCTTGCCGTTGGCCGAGTTTGCCCTTAATAATCGGGCCAGTTCGGCTACTTTGGTTTCGCCTTTCTTTTGTAATTTTGGTTTCCATCCTCGTTTTTTCTTCAGGGCAGGTTGAGCCTTCTGATTGTCCTGGTGTGGATTCTGTGATGGACAGGTTACAGCAGATTTGGACTCATGTGGTAGACAATTTGACGTTGTCTCAGGAAAAGGCTCAACGTTTTGCTAACCGCCGTCGGTGTGTTGGTCCTCGGCTTCGGGTGGGGGATTTAGTCTGGTTATCTTCTCGTCATGTTCCTATGAAGGTTTCTTCCCCTAAGTTCAAGCCTCGGTTTATTGGTCCTTATAAGATTTCTGAGATTATCAATCCAGTGTCTTTTCGTTTGGCCCTTCCAGCCTCTTTTGCCATCCACAATGTTTTCCATAGATCTTTGTTGCGGAGATATGTGGTACCCGTTGTTCCCTCTGTTGATCCTCCTGCCCCGGTGTTGGTTGAGGGGGAGTTGGAATATGTGGTTGAGAAAATTTTGGATTCTCGTTTTTCGAGGCAGAGGCTTCAGTATCTTGTCAAGTGGAAGGGTTATGGCCAGGAGGATAATTCTTGGGTTGTTGCCTCCGATGTCCATGCCGCCGATTTGGTTCGTGCTTTTCACTTGGCTCGTCCTGATCGGCCTGGGGGCTCTGGTGAGGGTTCGGTGACCCCTCCTCAAGGGGGGGGGTACTGTTGTGAATTCCGCTCTTGGGCTCCCTCCGGTGGCTGTAAGAGGCACTTTTGTGAGTTCTGCTCTTGGGCTCCCTCCGGTGGTTTTGAGTGGTATGGCTGCTTCTTGGATTTAGCATCAGCAGCTGCTTCCACTGATCGTCTTTCTGGCTCGGCTATTTTAGTCTGGCCTTATCCCTCAATCAATGCCAGTTGTCAATTGTTCCTGCTTGGAGTCACGGCTCTTTTGGATTTCCCTGACACTCTGACCTGTTCAGCAAAGATAAGTCCTTGCTTGTCCTTTTGCAGTCCACTTGTTGTGGACTTTATTGTTCAGCACATTCTATGTTTTTCTCATTTGTCCAGCTTATCAGTATGGATCTATTCAGCTAAGCTGGAAGCTCTGGTCAGCAGATTTTGCCCTCCACACCTTTAGTCAGGTGTGGAGATTTTTGCATTCTCTGCGGTGGACTTTTTCTAGTTTTTATTACTGACCGCACAGTGTTCTGTCCTGTACTATCTATCTAGCTAGAAGTGGCCTCCTTTGCTACATCTTGTTTCATTCTACGTATGTCATTTCCCTCTCCACTCACAGTCATTATTTGTGGGGGGCTGTCCTATCCTTTGGGGATTTTCTCTGAGGCAAGATAGCTTTCCTGTTTCTACCTTTAGGGGTAGCTAGTTCTTCGGCTGTGAAGAGGTGTCTAGGGAGAGACCGGAACATCCCACGGCTACTTCTAGTGTTGTGTTAAGATCAGGAACTACGGTCAGTATAGTTACCACCTGCTCAGAGCTAGTCGCATGTCGCTCCTAAATCACCAGTCCATAACAATAGTCCTCCACATAATATAATGTGCCCCATAGTCCTCCATATAGTATAATACACTCCCCATAGTCCTCCATATAGTATAATACACATCCCATAGGCCTTCATATAGTATAATACACTCCCCATAGTCCTCCATATAGTATAATCCACATCCCATAGTCCTCCATATAGTATAATACACTCCCCATAGTCCTTCATATAGTAAAATACACTCCTTATAGTCCTCCATATATTAAATTATATATTAAAATACACTCCTCTGTCCTCCATATAGTATAATACACTCCCCATAGTCCTCCATATTATTATTATTATTATTTGTATAGCACCATTGATTCCATGGTGCTGTACATGAGAAGGAATTACATACAAATTACAGATATCACTTACAGTAAGCAAACTAACAATTACAGACTGGCGAGGACCCTGCCCTTGTGGGCTTACATTCTACAGGATGGTGGGGAAGGAGATAGTAGGTCTAGGGTTGTAGGTCTAGGGTTGCAGGAGCTCCGGTGTTGGTGAGGCGGCAGCGGGGTCAGTGCAGGCTGTAGGCTTTCCTGAAGAGATGGGTTTTCATGTTCCTTCTGAAGGATCCGAATGTGGTTGATAGTCGGACGTGTTGGGACAAAGAATTCGAGAGGATGGGGGATACTTGGGAGAAGTCTTGGAGGCGGTTGGGTGAGGAACGAATAAGTGTGGAGGAGAGAAGGAGGGCTTGGGGGATCGGAAATTACGTGAGGGAAGATATCGGGAGATTAGTTCAGAGATATATGAAGGAGACAAGTTACAGATGGCTTTGTAAGTTAGTACTAGTAATTTGAACTGGATACGCTGAGGGAATGAGAGCCAGTGAAGAGATTTGCAGAGGGGGGAAGTGGAGGAGTAGCGAGGAGATGAATTAGTCAGGCAGCAGAGTTAAGGATTGACTGGAGAGGTGCAAGGATGTTAGCAGGGAGGCCACAGAAAAGGATGTTGCAGTAGTCAAGGCGGGAGATGATGAGGTTATGCACAAGCATTTTGGTAGATTGATGGTTGAGGAAAGGATGGATTCCGGAGATATTTTTGAGCTGGAGGTGACAGGAGGTTAAAAGAGCTTGGATGTGCGGTTTGAAGTACAGGGCAGAGTCAAGGGTTACTCCGAGGCAGCGGACTTCCACTATGGGGGAAGTGTGATGTCATTTATTGCGATAGATAGGTCAGGTAAGGAAGATCTATGAGATGGAGGAAAGATAATGAGTTCAGATTTGTCCACATTGAGTTTGAGGAAGCGAGAGGAGAAGAAGGAGGATATGGCTGATAGACACTCCGGGATTCTGGACAGCAGAGAGGTGACGTCTGGGCCAGAAAGGTAGATCTGAGTATCATCAGCATAAAGGTGGCACTGGAATCCATGGGACTTTATGAGCTGTCCGAGGCCAGGTGTATAGATTGAGAAGAGTAGGGGTCTTAGAACAGAGCCTTTGGGTACTCCAACAGAGGGTGGGATGAGGAGGAAGTGTGGGAGTGGGAGAGGCTGAATTGTGCGGTTGGAAAGGTATGAGGAGATCCAGGATAGGGTGAGGTCTTTGATGCCAAAGGAGGAGAGGATCTGTAGTAGAAGGCAGTGGTCAACTGTGTTGAAAGCAGAGGACAGGTCTAGAAGGAGAAGTACAGAGTATTGTCCTTTAGCTTTGGCTTTAAGTAGGTCATTAGTAATTTTGGTCAGGGCTGTCTCAGTTGAGTGATGGGGGCAGAAACGAGATTGTAGATTGTAAAAGAGCAAGTTAGATGAGAGGTGGGAGGAAAGTTCAGTGTGGACGTGCTCAGGAGTTTGGGAGCGAATGAGAGCGGCGACATTGGGCGATAGCTGGACATAGCAGTTGGATCGAGGGTTGGCTTTTTAAGGATAGGCGTGATTGTGGCATGTTTGAAAGCAGAAGGGAAGGTGCCAGAAGTTAGTGATAGGTTGAAGAGGTGGGTTAGGGATGGAATAAGAGTGGCGGTGAGATTGGAGAGGAGGTGGGATGGGATGGGGTCGAGCGCACAGGTGGTGAGGTGCGATTTGGAGAGGAGACAATTAAGCTCCCTTCAGTGATGTTGGATAGGGAGGGTATGGGGTTTTGGCATTGATCTGGTATACAAAGGGGTTGTGGTGGTTGAACAATGAAGACTTGCCTTGTTTGGTCGATCTTATTTTTAAAGTGTGTGGCAAAGTCCTCAGCAGAGATGAGGGAGATTGGAGGGGGCAGTGGGGAGGGAGTTAAAGGTTTTGAATAACTGATTAGGGTTGTAGGATAGGGAAAATACCAGGGTTGTGAAGTAGGCCTGTTTAGCAGAGGTGAGGGCAGATTTAAAAGCGAGTGTTGCTTGTTTGAATGCAGTAAAGTCGTCTTGCGAATGTGTTTTCCAATGCCGCTCTGCAACCCTGGACACTTGCCGGAGCTTTTTAGTGATGTTATTGTGCCAGAGTTGTCACACTCTGCCATGAATGAGAGGGGCAACCGTGTCAATAGCTGATGCGAGAGTGGCATTGCAGAAAGCAGTGGTACTGTCTGTGTCATTGAGTGAGGAAATGGATGCCAGTGGTAGGATAGCGTCAGAGAGTGTGTGGGTGTCTAGGTGTCCGAGGTTTCTGCGGGGGAGCGCATGTTGGTGGACATAGGTGACCGGTGAGAAGGACAGGGATGAGAAAATGAGCAGTTGGTGGTCAGCTAGAGGAGAGGAGAGGTGGTGAAGTTAGATAGAGAGCAGATATGGGTGAAGATCAGGTCTATTGTATGTCCGTCTGTGTGGGTGGCTGCGGAAGACCACTGAGTATGTCCAAAAGATGAAGTAAGGGACAGAAGTTTGAAGGATGTTGACTGAAGGGTATCAGTGGGGATGTTGAAGTCATCCATGATGATGGTGGGAATGTCAGCAGAGAGAAAGTGAAGAAGCCAGGGGGACAATTGGTCAATAAAGGCAGTGGCCAGGCCCGGAGGTCAGTATATGAGGGCTACTTGGAGGTTGGAGGGAGAGTAGATGCGGACAGAGTGGACTTCAAAAGAGGGGAGGATAAGGGAGGGTAGAGGTGTTATTGGGTTAAAGGTGCAGTTAGAAGAAAGGAGAAGACCCACTCCTCCACCATGTGGGTTGCCGGGGCGAGGGGTGTGGGTGAAGTGGTCAGAGGGTGCTAGCCATGTTTCTGTGAGGCCAACGAAGGCAATATTGTGAAAGAGAAAGAGGTTGTGAATCACATGAAGCTTATGCAGATTGAACGGGCATTCCAGAGTGTTCCAGAGAGAAGGAGCAGGGGAGGGGGCATCAGGGGCACAGGTTTTATGTTGGAAAGAATGCGGTAGTTCATATTAGATAGGGAGCGGTAGGAGGGGGTAGTAATGGGAGTCATAAGCTGTGGGGGTCCAGGGTTGGGAGATATGTCACCAACAGTGAGAAGCAGAGAAATGGAGAGCAGGTGGGAGAAGAACAGTGGGCAGCTTGTTTTATGTTTTATTAGGACAGACTTGAGGTTGAGGAGCAGGTCAGCAGAGGAGGACAGGTGAGTAGGTAAGAGGGAAGGGGAGATGATTTTTTTGGTTAATGGGTGCTGAGGTTTGTGGGTAGCGAAGGAGAGAGAGGATTAGTGGAGCAAACACTGTAAGGGCATATGTAAACATGAAGGAGTAAGATGGGTTAATAGAAAAGCTAGATCCAAGTAATAAGAAGTGCTTACTCAGCAGACATACCCAAAAGAGACAGATACATAGAGTGGGGTCCTGACTCCTGCTGTGACTAACTACCATTAAAATAACTGCACCTCACGATACTTTTGCTCCCAGGAGACGTGTGCCTGACCCGCACACGTACCTCCTAGAATGCTACAAAATTTCTAGGACTAAGTAGAGGATTAGGTGAAAGGGATTGTGGGACCTGATTTGCGATAAATTAGCAATTGGCCAACAGACCGGGGGAGGTTACATGTTCAAAGGCACTGGGCCTTGCTACATCCATATGCTGTAACACCTTGCACCAGATAACATCTCCTGTGGCCCCAGCAAGGATACACAGCAGTGAGTACAATGCAACAAATGGATTTATTAAACAAAAACAAGACAAAGGTCAGCATAGTACAGAGTCCCAAAGGAAAACTCAAAAGATGAAACTAAATGTAACTAAGCTGATAGAGGTACGGACTGAATAAACGAACTAGTCGCTAATACACATTAAAGAAGAGGAGTGGGTCAGAAGACCCGGAGACGACCCAGAATTCACAAATAACAATATATAAATAATCTTTATTAATAGAATAATAGCAAACAGGTAGGGGCATAGCGCCGCATGGCGTACAGAGACACCGCACAGTCGTGTATAAATACCAAGGGCGCACGGAGGTGGGAAATCAAACACCCATATACCAATCAAAAGATCAGCAGAGAACCATACATTCCCCATATAGGGGATAAAATAAAGTATAATATACGTAACATGGATGCACTATCCCAAAATTGATGATGGAGTGTAAAAAGTGCCAATTACCTCTTGGTAGGATGTGAGACTTCCAGGGTCCGTGCGCCCACCCCGACGCACGTTTCAGTAACACACCTTCAGAAGTAGAACACAATTGTGAAGTTGAACGAAATTTATTGGTTATTTTACATTTTTGTGGAAAATCAAAAACTGAAAAGTGGGGCGTGGAATATTATTCAGCCCCTTTAACTTCTTTCTGACTTCGGACGGGATAGTACGTCCGAGGTCAGATCCCCCGCTTTGAAGCAGGGCTCCGCCGGTGAGCCCGCATCAAAGCCGGGACATGTCAGCTGTTTTGAACAGCTGACATATGCCCGCAATTGCGGCGGGTGAAATCACGATTCACCCACCACTATTAACTAGTTAAATGCCGCTGTCAAACGCTGACAGGGGCATTTAACCGGCGCATCCGGCCGCCCGGCCGGTAATGAGCGCATCGCCGACCCCGTCACATGATCAGTTTTAGTATTTCGCTAACCTAGTAAAAAAGCCAATCAAAAAACAAGTGTGATAATGCACTTTTTTTGCAATTTCACTGCACTTGGAATTTTTTTCCCGTTTTCTGGTACACGACATGCTAAAACCAATAATGTCGTTCAAAAGTACAACTTGCTTCGCAAAAAATAAGCTATCACATGGCCATATTGACGGAAAAATAAAAAAGTTATGGCTCTGGGAAGAAGGGGAGCAAAAAACGAACAAGGAAAAATGGAAAATCCCAAGGTCATGAAGGGGTTAACTTAATACTTTGTTGCGCCACTGTTTGCTGTGATTACAGCTGCAAGTCGCTTGGGGTATGTTTCTGTCAGTTTTGTACATCGAGAAACTGAAATTCTTGCCCATTTTTCCTTGGCAAACAGCTCGAGCTCAGTGAAGTTTGCTGGAGATCGTTTGTGAACAGCAGTTTTCAGCTCTTTCCACAGATTCTCGATTGGATTGAGTTCTGGACTTTGACTTGGCCATTCTAACCCCTGGATACGCTTATTTGTGAACCATTCCATTGTAGATTTTGCTTTATGTTTGGGATCATTGTCTTGTTGGAAGACAAATCTCCGTCCCAGTCTCAGGTCTTTTGCAGACTCCAACAGGTTTTTTTCAAGAATGGTCCTGTATTTGGCTCCATCCATCTTCCCATCAATTTTAACCATCTTCCCTGTCCCTGCTGAAGAAAAGCAGACCCAAACCATGATCCTGCCACCACCACGTTTGACAGTGGGGATGGTGTGTTCAGGGTAATGAGCTCTGTTGCCTTTACGCCAAACATATCATTTGGCATTGTTGCCAAAAAGTTAGATTTTGGTTTCATCTGACCAGAGCACCTTCTTTCTCATGTTTGGTGTGTCTCCCAGGTGGCTTGTTGCAAACTTTAAACAACACTTTTTATGGATATCTTTGAGCAATGGCTTTCTTCTTGTCACTCTTCCATAAAGGCCAGATTTGTGCAGTGTACAACTGATTGTTGTCCTATGGATAGACTGTCCCACCTCAGCTGTAGATCTCTGCAGTTCATCCAGAGTGATCATGGGCCTCTTGGCTGCATCTCTGATCAGTCTTCTCCTTGTTTGAGATGAAAGTTTAGAGGGACCGCCAGGTCTTGGTAGATTTGCAGTGGTATGATACACCTTCCATTTCAATATGATCTTTTGCACAGTGCTCCTTGGAATGTTTAAAGTTTTGGAAATCATTTTGTATCCAAATCCAGATTTAAACTTCTGCACAACAGTATCACGGACCTGCCTCTTGTGTTCCTTGGTCTTCATGATGCTCTCTGTGCTTCAAACAGAACCCTGAGACTATCACAGAGCAGGTGCATTTATACGGAGGCTTGATTACAGACAGGTGGATTATATTTATCATCATTAGGCATTTAGGACAACATTGGATCATTGAGAGATTCACAATTAACTTCTGGAGTGAGTTTGCTGCACTGAAAGTAAAGGGGCTGAATAATATTGCACGCCCCACTTTTCAGTTTCTGATTTTCCACAAAAATTTAAAATAACCAATAAATTTCCTTCAACTTCACAATTGTGTTCCACTTGTTGTTGAT
Source organism: Ranitomeya variabilis (assembly GCF_051348905.1). NCBI lineage: Eukaryota > Metazoa > Chordata > Amphibia > Anura > Dendrobatidae > Ranitomeya > Ranitomeya variabilis. Next base: position 299,662,589 of record NC_135236.1, on the reverse strand, counting down.
TCTTCACCAAAAATTTACATTTGGTATCTTTATGTTTGAAGCATGATATGTGGGAAAAGGTTGAAAAGTTCCAGGGAGCCGAATACATTCGCAAGGCACTGTATTGTACCGTTAAAGGGAATGTTAAAGGATGATAAGCAGTAGATGACAGCAAGCAGATATTGTACCTGTGTGAAGAGAGGAGATGGATGTTAATTCCCGGCCGTTGAAATAACTGCACTTCATGATACTCTAGCTGCCGTGATACTTTGCTGCCGGAAGACGCGTGCCTGACCCACACGCATGCCCCCCTAGAATGCTACTAAATATACTCCATATAGTATAATGCACTCCTCAGTCCTCCATATAGTATTATACACTACCCATTGTCCTCCATATAGTGTAATACACTCCCCATAGTCCTCCATATAGTATAATACACTCCCCATAGTCCTCCATATAGTATAATACACTCCTATAGGCCTCCATATATTAAAATACTCTTCAGTCCCTCATATAGTATAATACACTCCCCATAATCCTCCATATAATATAGTACACTCCCCATAGTCCTCCATATAGTATACCACACTCTCTATAGTCCTCCATATATTAAAATACACTCCTCACTCCTCCATATAGTATAATACACTCCTCATAGTCCTCCATATATTAAAATACACTGCTTAGTCCTCCATATAGTATAATACACTCCTCATAGTGCTTCATATAGTATAAAACACTCCTCAAAGTCCTCCATATATTAAAATACACTCTTCAGTCCTCCAAACAGTATAATACACTCCTCATAGTGCTCCATTATAGTATAATGCACCGCCATAGTCATCTATGTAGTACAATTCACTTCCCATAGTATAATGCACCCCATAGTTCTTCTTATTGTATAATGTATTCCCCATAGTCCTCAATACAGTATAATGCAGCCCACATATAGTATAATGCTGCCACCCTACAAAGTATAATGCAGCCACCCCACAGAATATAATGTAGCCCCGAGTATAATGCAGCCCTGCAATACAATATAATGTAACCCCCCATAGAATATAATGCAGCGCTCTCATATAGTATAATGCAGCCCCCCACAGAATATAATGCAGCCCCCCATAGAATATAATGCAGCCTCTCATAGAATATAATGTAGCTCCATCATAGAGTATAATGAAGTGCCCATACAATATAATCTAGCCCCCACTGAATATAATGCAGCCCCCATAAAATACAATGTAGCCCCACAAAGTTTGCTGCAATCACCCCTCATAGAATATAATAAATTCAATACATAGAATACATTTAATATATAGAATATAATGTAGCCCCCCACAGAATATAATACAGCCCTCCCCCATAGAATCTAATACAGCACCCCATAGAATGTAATACAGCCCTCCCACATATAATGTAATACAGCCCCCCATAGAATGTAATACAGCCCTCCCCATAAAATCTAATACAGCCCTTCCCCATAGAATCTAATACAGCCCTCCCCATAGAATCTAATACAGCCCTCCCCATAGAATGTAATACAGCCCCCATAGAATATAATACAGCCCCCCATAGAATGTAATACAGCCATTCCCCATATAATCTAATACAGCCCTCCCCATAGAATCTAATACAGCCCTCCCCATAGAATGTAATACAGCCCCCATAGAATGTAATACAGCCCTCCCACATATAATGTAATACAGCCCCCCCCATAGAATGTAATACAGCCCTCCCCCATAAAATCTAATACAGCCCTTCCCCATAGAATCTAATACAGCCCTCCCCATAGAATCTAATACAGCCCTCCCCATAGAATGTAATACAGCCCCCATAGAATGTAATACAGCCCCCCATAGAATGTAATACAGCCATTCCCCATAGAATCTAATACAGCCCTCCCCCATAGAATCTAATACAGCCCTTCACCATAGAATCTAATACAGCCCTCCCCATAGAATCTAATACAGCCCTCCCCATAGAATGATATACAGCCCCCTATAATCTAATACAGCTATCCCCCATAGAATCTAATACAGACCCCTTAGAATATAATACAGCCCTCCCCCATAGAATCTAATACAGCCCCCATAGAATATAATACAGCCCTCCCCCATAGAAACTAATACAGCCCTCACCCATAGATTCTAATATTTACATAGTTACATAGTTACATAGTTATTAAGGTTGAAGGAAGACTTTAAGTCCATCTAGTTCAACCCATAGCCTAGCATGCCCTAACATGTTGATCCAGGGGAAGGCAAAAAAACCCCATGTGGTAAGAGTAAGCTCCATCATGGGGAAAAAAATTCCTTCCCGACCCCACATACGGCAATCAGACTAGTTCCCTTGATCAACGCCTTATCAAGGAATCTAATATATATACCCTGTAATATTATACTTTTCCAGAAAGGTATCCAGTCCCCTCTTAAATTGAAGCAATGAGTCACTCATTACAACATCATACGGCAGAGAGTTCCATAGTCTCACTGCTCTTACAGTAAAGAATCCGCGTCTGTTATTATGCTTAAACCTTTTTTCCTCCAGACGTAGAGGATGCCCCCTTGTCCCTGTCAGCGGTCTATGATTAAAAAGATCAGCAGAAAGGTCTTTGTACTGTCCCCTCATATATTTATACATTAACATAAGATCACCCCTTAGTCTTCGTTTTTCCAAACTAAATAGCCCCAAGTGTAATAACCTATCTTGGTATTGCAGACCCCCCAGTCCTCTAATAACCTTGGTTGCTCTTCTCTGCACCCGCTCCAGTTCAGCTATGTCTTTCTTATACACCGGAGACCAGAACTGTGCACAGTATTCTAAGTGTGGTCGCACTAGTGACTTGTATAGAGGTAAAATTATGTTCTCCTCATGACCATCTATGCCTCTTTTAATGCATCCCATTATTTTATTTGCCTTTGTAGCAGCTGCCTGACACTGGCCACTGAATATGAGTCTGTCATCCACCCATACACCCAGGTCTTTTTCATTGATGGTTTTGCCCAGAGTTTTAGAATTAAGCACATAGTTATACATCTTATTACTTCTACCCAAGTGCATGACCTTACATTTATCCCCATTAAAGCTCATTTGCCATTTATCAGCCCAAGCTTCTAGTTTACATAAATCAGCCTGTAATATAAAATTGTCCTCCCCTGTATTGATTACCCTGCAGAGTTTAGTGTCATCTGCAAATATTGAAATTCTACTCTGAATGCCCCCTACAAGGTCATTAATAAATGACCTTGTAGGTAATACAGTCCCCCCATAGAATACAATACAGCACCTCATAGAATCTAAAACAGCACCCCATAGAATGTAATACAGCACTCCCCATAGAATCTAATACAACCCCCATAGAATGTAATACAGCCCCCCATAGAATGTAATACAGACCTCCCCCATAGGTGACTGACTGTGGGCCCCTGGGGGAACAGGGGCCCTAGGCAGCTGCCTGGACTGCCTGCCGCTAATGCCAGCCCTGTAGGTACTACATTACATTCGAAGTGACTTTGAGGGGCCTATATGACAGGAAATAAGAAAACCCATTCAAGAAGTTTAACCTTTCAGGTGCTTCACAGGAATTTTTGGAATGTGGAAGGAAAAAATGAACATTTAACTTTTTTTCTCAAAAATTTTACTTTAGACACATTATTTTTTATTTTTACAAAGGTAGCAGGAAAAAATTGTTCCTATAATTTGATGTACAATTTCTCCTGAACATACAGATACCCCATATGTGGGGTAAAACCACTGTTTGGGCGCATAGGATGCCTTGGAATGGAATTTGACTTTTTGAATGCAAAGTTTTCTGGAATAGTTAGCTGATGCCATTTCGCTTTTGGAGGACCCCTAATTTACCTAAAGAGTGGAACCCCCCTCACAAGTGACACCATTTTGGAAAGTAGACCCCTCAGGAAACATATCCAGATGTGTGGTGGTGAGCACCTTGAATCCCAGGTGCTTCACAGAAGTTTATAAAGTTGAGATGTGAAAATTTAAAAAAATTACATTTTTCACACAAAAATGTTAATTTAGCCCCAATTTTTTTTATATTTACAAGGGTAACATGAGAAAAAGCACAATACAATTTGCTGTGCACTTTCTCCTGAGTGCGCATATACCCAATTTGTGGAAGAAAACTACTGTGTGGGTGCACGGTAGGGTTCAGAATGAAAGAAGCGCGATTTGAATTTTTAAATGTAAAATTTGCTGGAATCAATAGCGCACCCTATGTTGAGTTTGGAGAGCCCCTGATGTGCCTAACGAGTGGAAACCCCTCACAAGTGACCCCATTTTGGAAACGAGACCCCTCAAGGAATTTATCTAGATGTGAGGTGAGCACCTTGAAACCCCAGGTACTTCACAGAAGTTTATAACATTGAACCATGAAAATAAAAAAAATCTAATTTTTTCCCACCAAAATGTTCTTTTTACTACAATTTTTATTTTAATTTTCACATGGTTAACCCCTTAACCCCCAAAGCTTTTTTCGGTTTTGCATTTTCGTTTTTCTTCCCCTTCTTCCCAGAGCCATATCTTTTTTTATTTTTCCATCAGTATGGCCATGTGAAGGCTTGTTTTTTGCGGCATGAGTTGTACTTTTAAATGACACAATTGTTTTTACAATGTCCTGTACTAGAAAATGGGAAAAAAATTGCAAGTGCCGTGAAATTGCAAAAAAAAGTGCAATCCCACACTGATTTTGTTTGGCTTTTTTACTAGGTTCACTAAATGCTAAAATTGACATGCGATTATGTTTCTCCAGGTCATTCCAAGTTCACTGACACCAGACATGTCTAGGTTTTTTTTTATCTAAGTGGTGAAAAAAAATTCCAAACTTTATAAAAAAAAAATTGCTCCATTTTACGATACCCGTAGCATCTCCATTTTTCATGATGTCCAGTTGAGTGAGGGCTTATTTTTTGCGTGCCGAGCTGGCGTTTTTAATGAAATTATTTTGGTGCAGATACGATCTTTTGATCACCCGTTATTGCATTTTAATGCAATATCGCAGCAGCCAAAAAAACTTAATTCTGGCGTTTTTACTTTTTTTCTTGCTACGTCGTTTAGCGATCAGGTTAATCCTTTTTTTATTGATAGATTGGGCGATTCTGAACGCGACGATACCAAATATGTGTATGTTTGATTTTATTTTTATTGTTTTATTTTGAATGGGGCGAAAGGGGGGTGATTTGAATTTTTGTGATTTTATTTTTTTATATTTTTAAAAACATTTTTTTTACTTTTGGCATGCTTCAATAGTCTCCATAGGAGACTAGAAGCTGCCATAACCTGGTCAGCTCTGATACATGGAGGCGATGTTTGTTTTAGCCTCAGATCTTACATTTTCACATGGGAATGTGGGTAAAAAATGGCACCAAAATTTGACACACAATTTCTGCTGAATGTGGAAATAGCCCATATGTGGCTGTAAAATGCTGCTAAGTGACACGGCAAGAAGGGAAGGAGCGCTACTTGACTCCTGGAACACAGATTTTCCTAGAATAGTTTGCGGACTTCATATATAGAGACCCTAAGTCCTCCCTCAAGTGACCCCATTTTGGAAATTACATCCATTTGGGAATTTTTCTATAGGTGTAGTGACAACTTGACTCCATAGCTGTTTTCCAAAAACAAGGAGCAGTGGATGTTGTAGAGTGAAAATTGCAAATCTGCCATTGAGGTGCCCGTATGTTGTAGTGCCCGTACGTTGTAGTGCCCAGTACATTATGAAAAAAACAAAAAGGATGGCCTAGTTCTAGTATCAAGAGAGAAAACCAATGAATTGCAAAAAAAGACCTACAAAATATTCTTTACTGACAATAATTAAAATTAGGACTAGGAACCACACATAACAAACAACCGATGGCAGGGAACCCAAAAATAGGATCAGATAGTTGTTAAATACAGATACCGTAATCACTAAAAAGGAAAAGGGCTAGGGAAGATAGACGTGCCTCACCCTACTAAATTCCCTTCCTTGCAGCAGAGGTTGGCACCCTGGGATACGATATGACGCCCCCGCCAGTGGGATGTGTTCCCTGCCATTGGTTGTTTGTTATGTGTGGTTCCTAGTCCTAATTTTAATTATTGTCATTAAAGAATATTTTTTAGGCCTTTTTTTGCAATTCATTGGTTTTCTCGCCCAGTACATTATGCTCAGCTTGTGCTTCTGGAGACATGCACTCTTAATTTTAAGGGGCTGTGCACTACTTGGACAACTCCTTCTTGATCTAAATGTTTAGCACCGATAAAATAAAAACCTATGATCAACTCCCTTGCCGGTGCTGTTCAACCGGTGTCAGCACAAGTGGTATCGGGGTTCTCATACGGTTGTTGTTACATGTGACCCCGGTACCCAATCAGCACCGGTGACACAGTCCCTGCATTTGGACAAATCACACATGAAAAGAAAGTCTGGGCTGCAGCTGCTCTCACTTCCTTTTCATGTTCAATTCAATAGGCGAGGGCAGTGATGCTAGTGGTGATTGGGCACTGGGGTCACGTTTCACAACAGCATTACATGAGCCCCGGGGAGAGAGTGTGCCGACACCGCGGAAATGGCACCAGTGCGTATAAGCTTTTTTATTTTATAGGGGCCAAGTGTGGGGTATGAGAACAAGTTGTCCAAGTCATGGACAACTCCTTTAAGAGAACTGTCATCACTACAGAAATGCCAAACATGTGGACTCTAAATGTGGTTTTGGCACAATGGGGCATTTAGATTTCCAAATGACGTGATTCAGAAGAAACCCCTGACGGTTCCATTCACTATAATGAGGCAGCAGGGTAATTCTGGACTCTGGCTGACCTCTGATCAGATGTGATCTTCTTTTCAGAAGTGCAAAAAAACTGTGGCTGACCGTGCTTTTGTGCACGCTTGAAAAGATGGACACAGTGTCTTTATCTGCCTTATTGTAGAGAATCTTCTGTATGGTTTTTTGTTGGAATCATGTTGTCATGTTGTTACAGAACTGCAACACAGATCTAGAATAGAAGGGGGAAAACTGACCCTGCACTGAGTGGGTGACCCATTCCTTGCGAATAGACCCACCTAGGTTAATCTCAAGCGAAGACCTATAGATAGGGGGAAGGAGGTACCTAAAAGATCTAAGGACTGGGTATAAAAACAGGTCACCTCCTAATAGAAAATACAGAGAAGGCTGCAGAAACCAACAGAAACTAAGGATAGCAGAACCGGGGGTCCCAGAACTGCACAATATCAAAACACAGAAAGCTATCAAAGCACTTAGCCAGAACTCTAGCGGATTAACACTGTTGTCCAGCAAGGACTGGGAGGCAGGTGCTGGGTAATAAAGGGTGATACAATCACCTGACCTAAGACAACCCAGCACCAGGAGAAAAATACCAGCAGCCAGAAAACCACAACAAGATGGCGAAGGTCAAAAACAAAACAGATTCTAACAGTACCTCCCCTTTTACGAGGATCCTCCGGATCCTCTTTGCCAAGCCTTATTCAGAAATCTCCTGTGAAAAGCCTTAGTCAGCCTTGAGGCCGTGACCTCCTCAGCTTTCACCCAGGAATTATCCTCGGGACCAAAACCCTTTCAGGACACGAGATACTGCAACCTTCCTCTGTGCCACCTGGAATCTAAAATGCGTGAAATCTCAAACTCGCCATCCTCATCAACTGGAGGAACAGTCGGCATCCCCTCCTTATTTGGTGTGTTAACTTTCTTCAGTAACGATACATGAAAAATGCAATTCATTCTCCAGGATGAGGGGATGTCTAATCTCACCGCTGCCAAGCTGACAACCTGAACCACTTTGAAGCATCCTACAAACTTAGGCCCCAGTTTTTTAGAAGGGATCTTCAAACGCAGATTCCTAGAGGACAACCAGACCATGTCCCCAACTGCAAACAACGCCTCCCTTCTTTTCTTGTGAAAATATTTCTTTGACCTCCTATTTCCCTTTTTCAGATTATGGCGTACATTGGTCCAAACCCTGTCCAAATTTCCAGAAAAACTCTTCTCCTCAGGCACCGCTGCCCCAACCTTTGAAAATGGACCGAAAGATGGATGCCTCCCTGTACAGCAAAAAAAAGAGAACACCCAGCCGTGGAAGACGTATGATTATTAAGAGCAAACTCAGCTAGTGATAGATATTCCGACCACATCTCCTGATTGTCTGCTACAAAACATCTCAAAAACTGCTCGACGTCCTGGTTCTTCCTTTCGGTCTGTCCATTGGACTCCGGATGATAACCTGACGAAAATGAACCTTTAATCTGTCACAAAAAGCACGCCAAAAGGGAGCCACAAACTGTGGTCCTCTATCAGAAACAATGTCCGTGGGAACCCCATGGAGCCTGACAATCTCTTTCACAAATGCCTTAGCTAGAGTCTTGGCGCAGAGTAATTTATTGAACGGGATCAGATGACACATCTTACTAAACCGTTCCACAACAACCCAGATGACAAAAAAAAAACAGAGACCATCAGATTAGTGATAAAATCCATAGCAAGATGTGACCATGGCGAACTAGGAACTTCCAAAGGGCACACCAACCCTGCAGCCGGGGCATGTGAGGCCTTCGACCTAGCGCACACAGTACACTGACGCACCCACTTGATGAGTTCTCTTTGCCACGTTGGCCACCAGAAACTTCGACCGATCGACTTTCTAGTTTCTGAAATCCCTGGATGACCAGCCAACCGAGACTCATGACATTCAGCAAACAAAGCTCTCCGCAAGGTTCTAGGCACAAATAATTTACCATACGGAGTGTTAGTTGGTGCAGCATTCTGGGCCTCTAGGATGCTACTCTCCAACTCAGAACCCAATGCTGCCACCACCACCCCTTTCTGCAAAATACATTCCTCCTTCTCAGCATTAACTGCTGGAGAGAAACTACGAGACAAAGCATCCGCTTTAACATTCTTTGTCCCAGGGATATATGTTATGGAGAAATGAAACCGGGCAAAAAAACAGTGCCCACCTAGCTTGACGGGCATATCAAACGTTTAGCAGCATCCAAATATATCAGATTCTTATTATCAGTAAAAACCTGTATTGGATGTCTAGCCCCCTCCAAAAAATGTCGCCAATGCTCAAACGCGAGTTTAATAGCCAGCAACTCTCTGTTCCCAACATCATAGTTGAGCTCAGTCTCCGAAAATTTTTTAGAAAAGAAAGCACAGGGATGCACCCCATCCTCTCCCTCCTGGGACAGCACTACCACCACCCCTATTGAAGAGGCATCAACCTCAACCAGAAATGGCTTCGTCTCATCTGTCCGGATCAAATCAGGAGCAGAGCTAAACTTCTCCTTGAGATTCTCAAAAGCTTTAACAGCCTCAGAGAACCATTGGACAGTATTAGAACCCTTCTTGGTGAGATCAGTTATAGGTTTAGCGATCACAGAAAAATTCTTTATGAATTTTCTGTAATAATTAGCAAAAACTAAAAATCTCTGAACCGACTTCAAACATTCAGGCCTAGGTCACTCCAGCACTGCCTGAACCTTCACCCGGGTCCATCTCAAACCCATCACTGGAGACAAGGTACCCCCAAAAACTAATTTTCTGTACAGCAAACTCGCACTTCTCCAATTTAGCAAAGAGTGAATTTTCGCTCAAAATCTGTAGAACTTCGCGGACTTTCTGCCAATGCGACTCCAGGTCAGGTGAATAGATCAAAATATCATCCAAATAAGCAATAACACTCCTACCGATCAATGACCTCAGAATGTCATTATTGAAATTTTGAAAAAACGCAGGCGCATCGGTAAGTCCAAAAGGCATCACTAGACACACAAAATGACCTTCCGGGGTATTAAAGGCTGTTTTCAATTCATCGCCCTCCTTCACCCGCAGCAAATTATATGCCCAACGAAGGTCAATCTTAGAGAACCATTTTGCTCCGGTTAGTTGGTTAAACAAATCCGGAATTAGCGGCAACGGGTAAGGATTGCGCACAGTGATCTTATTAATCTCCCTAAAATCCAGACACGGCCTAAGGCCCCCATCCTTCTTTTTGACAAAAAAGAATCCTACAGCCACATGGGACTTAGAGGGTCTTATATGACCTGCAGCTAAACTAGTCTGTAGGTATTCCTTTAAGGCCACCCTCTCGGGAATCGTCAGATTAAATAAATGACTCTTAGGAAGTGTGGCACCTGGGACGAACTCAATAATGCAGTCGTAATCTCTATGGGGTGGTAAAGCTTGCAACTCAACCTCCGAAAATACTGTACCCTCCAGAAATCCTGAATGGCTTCAGGTAGCTCCTTCTTCACAACAGCAGCAATGTGAACATTACAACAATTACCATAACACCCCTGACCCCAGGACCTTATAGTACTAGACGACCAGTCCAGCAAAGGATTGTGCATTTTTAACCAGGGTAAACCCAGGACAAGGTAAGGTAATTACCAGGCAAGGTAATTTAGCAAGGAGAAACAAGTCTATACACTCCTGATGTTCCATATTCACAATAAGTGGGAACCTGGTAACCTTTCGAGAAATACACCCATGTTCCAGAGGAGTGTTATCAATAGCCACAACAGGAATGGGAGATGACAATGGTTCAGAATCAAACTTATATTTGTCTAGCAATTGTTGATCAATCAAATTAAGTGCAGAACCACAATCCACCATTATCTGCAAATCAATGGAATGACCATGATATGTGGTATTACCAAAAAAAAACCTCCTGCGGACCGTAAGAACGCAATACGAACCGGAGTGTTACTCCTACTGACCTTTTTATTTCTTTCCTTATGTGAACCTCACATTGCTTAATAAAATGGTCAGCCTTACCACAATACAAGCATGGCCCTTCAGAAAACCTCTTCTCCCTCTCCTAGGAACGAGAGGACATCGCCACAAGTTGCATCGGTTCTCCGCTGTCAACGGGGCTATCCTGAGAGACTGGGTCCAGCATTATAATAGCCTTCTCTTCATTCTCTCTGCCTCTCAATCTTCTATCAACACGGATAGCTAACTGTATTGCAGTTTCCAAAGTATCAGGTGCAGGATATGCAATGAGCAAATCTTTAACTCTTTCACTCAAACCTGATAAAAACTGACTCTTGAGCGCTGGTCATTCCACCTGACCTCTGAGGACCATCATCTGAACTGGGTGCAATAACTCTCAGCATTAACAGAACCCTGTTTAAGCCATCTGAGCTCTGCCTCAGCTGATGTGACCCGATCAGGATCATCATATAACAACCCCATAGCAGAAAAAAATGGTTCTACTGATGTCAAACAAGGATCATCAGGATGTAATGAAAATGCCCAGATTTGGGGTCCACTTCGCAATAAAGACATAATAATCCCCACACGCTGTAATTCACTCCCTGAGGATCTGGGTCTAAGCTGGAAATATAGTAAACATGCATTTTTAAACATTAAAAATTCTTGCCGTTTACCAGAAAAAAATTCAGGTAATCCTATCTTAGGTTCTTCAGAGCATGCTCCAGAGCAATTACTCATGTCCTGTTGCGGTCGGCTACTTCCAAAGTTAACCCTTGCAAGCGTTGAGCAAGTCCTTGGACGCTGAACATATTGAAGGAATACAGGAAAGGATTTTTTTTTCATATGTGTGGCTGGACAAACTGTTACGGAACTGCAACAAAGAACTAGGATAGAAGGGGGAAAACTGACCCTGCACTGAGACTAGGCTGATACCCTACGATGGAGTGGGCGACCCATTCCTTGCGAATAGACCCACCGATGATTCTAGGTTAATCTCAAGCGAAAACCTATAGATAGGGGGAAGGAGATCCCTAAAAGATCTAAGGACTGGGTATAAAAACAGGTCACCTCCTAATAGAAAATACAGAGAAGGCTGCAGAAACCAACAGAAACTAAGGATAGCAGAACCGGGGGTCCCAGAACTGCACAATATCAAAACACAGAAAGCTATCAAAGCACTTAGCCAGAACTCTAGCGGATTAACACTGTTGTCCAGCAAGGACTGGGAGGCAGGTGCTGGGTAATAAAGGGTGATACAATCACCTGACCTAAGACAACCCAGCACCAGGGGAAAAATACCAGCAACCAGAAAACCACAACAAGATGGCGGAAGGTCAAAAACAAAACAGATTCTATCACATGTATGTCAGAGATTTACATGGATACTCCGGTATTAGAGCTCAGTGAAGAGCACAGGATAAATGTGAGCCGAGTCTTACTGCCATATTTGGGAGGCAGAATGAATAAATCAACAGCAGGTGAATAATTGGTTTTATTTATTTTATGCCATTCCTTGTGCGGTATAAGTGATTAGTTTACTTTGGGTCAGTGTGATTACAGTGATACCAAATTTATATCAGTTTTTTATGTTTGGCTGCTGACACACACTAAAAGATGTTTTTTTTGCAAAAAGAAGTTTTTACATTGCCATATTTTGAGAGCTATAAATTTTCTCTATTTCTACCATCAGTCATGTGAAGCCTTGATTTTGTGGGAGGAGTTGACATTTTTATTGGAAACATTTTCGAGCACATAACATTTTTTGTTCAATTTCTATTCTGATTTTTGGGAGGCACAATTAGCAAAAAACTGCAATTCAGGAATTGTTCTTTTTTTTAATGCTGTTCCTCATGTGGTAAAATTGATAAAGCTGCTTTATTCTTCAGGTCAGAACAATTACAGCGATTCCACATTTATATCTTTTTTATGTTTTGCTGCTTTTAGACAAAACTATTTTATTGAAATAATTGTTTTTGTATCACTGTATTCTGAGAGCTATAGCTTTTTATTTTTCCTCTGATGGAGCTGTAGAGCATAGATAGTTTTTTGCGGGACAAAATTAAATTTTCAGCTATACCATTTTTATTTACATTAATCTTTTTAATCTCATTTTATACCACTTTTTGTTTGGTGGTATGATGAAAAAGCATAGTTTTTTGCCTCGTTTTTTATATTTTTATGGTATTCATTGAAGGGGTTAGTTAGTGTGACAGTTTTATAGATCAGATCGTTCCAGATGCAGCGATACAAAATATGTGGACTTTTTTGGTTTATTTTTTTATTTTACATAAAGAAACATGATTATGAGTATAATAGTTTTTCTTTTTTCTGTATTTTTTTTAAATATATATTTTACAATTTTTGTTTACATTTTTTCTTAGTCCCTGTATGGTACTTTAACTTTTATCACTCTGATTGCTTGTATAATGCATTGCATTATACAAAACCCCCTAGATGAATTCCTTAAAGGGCCACTGTCACCCCCTCCAGCCGTTATAAACTAAAAGAGCCACCTTGTGCAGCAGTAATGCTGCATTCTAACAAGGTGGCTCTTTTAGTTTTTGCTTCTGTTATTCCCTCAATAAAGCGTTTTATAATTTCCCCTAAATATCTGTCTTTGTACCTGGAGGCGGGTCTGAAGCCTCTTCTGTGAAGCGCCCAACTGCCGTCACTCATCTCTTCTGGGGCGATGGTCGCCGCCCCCTGCGCACTGTTCTTCTTAAATCCGGCGCCTGCGCTGTGCGTGCCTGCCTGGGGCAGGCGCAGTGTTCATTGGCCGTCATAGCTCAGATGCCGGGTGCCTGACTGCGCCTGTGCGGGCAGTGCGGCCACCCTGTTACTGAATCCCCGCCCCGCACTGTGTTATGCATTATGCACAGTGCGGGGCGAGGATTCCTGGGCAGATTCCTGCACAGACCGACGCTGGAAGGCGGGGAACCTGGGGGAGCGTCTGACAAGCGCAGTGCGCATGCCCAGGAATCCCAGCCCCGCACTGTGCATAATGCATAACACAGTGCGGGGCGGGGATTCAGTAACAGGGTGGCCGCACTGCCCGCACAGGCGCAGTCAGGCACCCGGCATCTGAGCTATGACGGCCAATGAACTCTGCGACTGCCCCAGGCAGGCACGCACAGCGCAGGCGCCGGATTTAAGAAGAACAGCGCGCAGGGGGCGGCGACCATCGCCCCAGAAGAGATGAGTGACGGCAGTTGGGCGCTTCACAGAGGAGGCTTCAGACCCGCCTCCAGGTACAAAGACAGGTATTTGGGGAAAATTATAAAACGCTTTATTGAGGGAATAACAGAAGCAAAAACTAAAAGAGCCACCTTGTTAGACTGCAGCATTACTGCTGCACAAGGTGGCTCTTTTAGTTTATAACGGCTGGAGGGGGTGACAGTGGCCCTTTAAGCAGTGATGTTTCCAATATGGGGTCACTTTTGGGGGTTTCTGCTGTTCTGGCGCCACTAATTGGCTAATGGAGCCCACAATCTATTCAAACGAATGTACGTTCTAAAATCCAAGCAGCACTCCTTCCCATCTGATCCCTGCCATGTGCTCAAACAGTAGTTTATAACCACATATGGGGTACTGTCACATACAGCAAAAATTGAATAACAAATTATGGGGTCCATTTTCTCATATTACCTCTTGTGGAAATTAGAAGATTGGTGCTTAAATAATATTTTAGTGGAAAAAAATATTTTTTATTTTCATATCTAAATGCTATAAAATTTAAATTTTGGGGTCAATTTTCTACTGTTACCCTTTTAAATTAAAAAAAAAAACAATTGGGGTAAAAACATTTTTGTGCGAAAAATTTGATTTTCTATTTTCACGGCTCTATGTTATAAAATTCTGTGAAGCCTCTGTGTTGTTTCAAAGTGCTCACCACACATCTAGATGGATTCCTAGAGGTGTCTATTTTCCAAAATGGGGTCATTTCTGCTGTTTAGCATGTTGGGTGCTCTGCAAATATGACATGGCATTCACAATCTATTGCGGACAACATTTTTGCTCTAAAAATCAAATAGCACTCCTTCCTTTCCAAGCCCTGCCATGTGCCCAAACAGCAGTTTTTGACCACACATTTGAAATTCTCATGTTCTGAAGAAATTGCGGAACAAATTATGGGATCTGTTTTTTCTTATTATTCATTGTGAAAATTCAGAATTTTCACAATGGATAATACAACATTTTAGAAGAAGAAACGTAATTTTCTTTTTCACATCCACATTTTAAAAAGTTCTGTGAAGCACCTACAGGTTCAACAATCTCAGCACAGCCCTAGATGAATTCCTTGATAAGTCTAGTTTTCAGAATGGAGTCACTTGTGGGGTTTCTGCTGTTTTGGTACCTCAGGGGCTCTGTAAATGAGACATGGTGTCTGCAATCTATTTCAGACAAATTTACTTTCCAAATACCAAATGTCGCTTTTTCCCTACTGAGCTCTGCCGTGTGTCCAAACAGAACTTTTTGACTACAAGTGGGGTTTTGCCACGCTCAGAAGAAAGTGAGTAACAAACCTTGGGGGTTTTCTGCTATTTGGGCTCCTTTAGGGCCATACAAATGAGACATGGTGCCCGCAATCTATGTCAGCCAAATTTGTGTTCCACAATTCAAATGGTGCTCCTTTCCTTCTGAGCCCTGCAATTTGTCCAAACATAAGTTTTTGACCACATGTGGGTATCAGCACGCACGAAGAAACTAGGTAACAAACTGTGTGGTCCGTTTTCTTGTGCTATTCCTTTCAAAAGTGAAACAATGTGACTAAAGCAACCTTTTAGAATAAAAATTGCAATTATTTTTTTTTTTCATTTGATTTTCTATTAATTTCTGAGTAGCACCTAAAGGTTTTAAAAAAAGTTCCTGACAGCAGTTTTAAAATATTTGAGGGGTGGGGTGTATGAACCCTTCTAACAAAATTAAATGACGTTTGAAAAATGATACAGATGTAAAGTAGACATATGGGTAATCTTACGGTATTAATTATTCTGAACAGTATGACTAACTGGTTTAAGGATATAAACATTGAAAGTTTGAAAATTACGAATTTTTCAAAATTTTCACTCAAATTAACAATATTTTCACATCGCAAAACATATCTACCTAAATTTCCAACGAACATAAAGTACAATGTGTCATAAAGAAACAATCTCAGAACCAATGGGATACCTGGAAGGGTTCCAAGGTTATTACCATATAAAGTGACACTAGACAGATTTAA
Source organism: Ranitomeya variabilis (assembly GCF_051348905.1). Classification (NCBI taxonomy): domain Eukaryota; kingdom Metazoa; phylum Chordata; class Amphibia; order Anura; family Dendrobatidae; genus Ranitomeya; species Ranitomeya variabilis. Next base: position 299,646,656 of record NC_135236.1, on the reverse strand, counting down.
AAAATTTGGCCTGGTCATTCAGGTTAAAATTTGTCCTAGTCACTAAGGAGTTAAAGGGAAGGTACCGCGTTTGTAGATCATTAATAAATCAATGTAATGTAGCATAACATGCTGTTATAACCAAGTTTTGATTGCATTTAAAACATATTTTGTGTGTTATAGAAGTTTAAAGAAGGCACTGGGGCTGACATCTTGCTTTCACAGTAGCAGCACAACACTTTCAGTGTCATAATACGGCAGCCCATGGTCATAGGAGATAATAGACGGATGCCGACCCTATCTATTATAATGGAGCTGTCACTGCTGTGAACTGGGCATGCCTCTGTAGGCTACTCAATTCATAGTAGTGGGAGCGATCTGCTGCCATTTTCATGGATGGAGCCCTCGGCTGTCGACTGTGCTCGATTTGTCTCCTGTAATTAAGATCTTCTGACAGAAGCAATACTGCTTTCAGCAGAACAGATCCTACATTGACAGGAGTAAAATGCAGGAGAAAAACGCAGGCAGAGCATCAGAGACTGCAAATACATCAAGGAGTGTACGATCAGCATTATCGGAGCAGGAGCTCTGACTCATCCCTCAGTAAGATAAGTTCCTGCTCAGATAATGCTGCTCCATACACACCAGATGTCTTCCTCCGGTCCACGATGCTGCTGAGTCCACTGTCTTCTGCTCCTCTGTAAACAAGCTTTGGGTTCAATGCAGTAACTGCAGGTGATAACAGATCACAGGGCAGTCACCTACAAAATGGCACTGCCTTGTGATGCTACTCTTCATTCTGCCCCAGGGATACTAGACCACCCAAAAGGGGAGGGAAATGATGATGTCAGCAGTTACTGCCCCAATTTTCCAGCTAACAGTAAAGCTGGTAAGTCTTACTATAGCTGCTTGAGGTCTAAAATGGAAAATGCTCCCCCTAGTGGTAATTATATATATTTGTAAGAAAATATACTATATAATATTTTTCATATAGAAATGGTTGCAAACATTGCATTAGTACATTTTAAGTACTATTTTATGCTTAATTTCACACAAAAACAACAAGAACACTGGTGCCACCTTCCCTTTAATGTAGATTTAATTAATGTGTTTCTCTATAAATTTGGATAGTTTCTTATATAATAATACTTTACGTTAATTTTATATTTATTATATTGCAGATAACCAAAAAAGTACTTGGCAGAAAACTGAAACAATAGCAACGGGTATGAGAAACTTTCTATATACTTAGTTATTCACAGGATATGTCGTGAACAAGTCTATAATATGTATTTCTGTTCTGTTAGCAGTAGGTTCCTTTGTGTTCATAATACTCCTGGTTGGAATAGTCATCCTTATCGTGCACTGCAAAAAGAGACGGTAGGTCAATTTTATTGATTTAATCCGTACATAGAGGCATGCAAATAGTGTCATACATAACAAAATCAGTACATTTTTATTTTAAAGGGAACATGTCACCCCCAAAATCGAAAATGAGCTAAGCCCACCAGCATCAGGGGCTTATCTACAGCGTTATGTAATGCTGTAGATAAGCCCCCGATGTATCCTGAAAGATAAGAAAAAGAGGTTAGATTATACTCACCCAGGGGCGGTCCCGGTTCTGTTCTGGTCCGATGGGTGTCGCGGTCCAGTCTGGGGCCTCCCATCTTCTAACGATGACGTCCTCTTCTTGTCTTCACGCTGCGGCTCCGGCACAGGCGTACTTTGTCTGCTCTGTTGAGGGCAGAGCAAAGTACTGCAGTGCGCAGGCGCCTGGAAAGGTCAGAGAGGCCCGGAGCCTGCGCACTGCATCGGACCAGAACAGAACCGGGACCGCCCCGGGGTGAGTAAAATATAACCTCTTTTTCTCATCTTTCAGGATACATCGGGGGCTTATCTACAGCATTCCAGAATGCTGTAGATAATCCCATGATGCCGATGGACTTAGCTCACCTTCCATTTTGGGGGTGACAGGTGCATCCATAAATTTTGGTCTTAAGGCTCACAGCATGGCGCTAATGGGGCAACAATGTTTAGGAATACACCAAACAGCCTTTAACCAACAAAGGAGAAGGATTCTCTATAGGTTGAACTACGCAGTGATATGATTTAAGCAGGGATTTGTGGATACTTTATGGATGATTATGGTGTGCATTATACTACAGTGGGGGAAATAAGTTTTCGATCCCTTGCTGATTTTTCCAAGTTGCCAAAAAAAGTATATAATTTATACAATGTGATTTTCTGGATTTTATTTTTTATATTCTGTCTCTCAATGTTAAAATTAACTTACCCTTAAAATTATAGACTGTTCATGTCTTTGTCAGTGGGCAAACTTACAATATCAGCAAGGGATCAAATACTTATTTCACCCACTGTGTGTGTATGGATGACTATGGGCTGTGCATTATACTTTATGGATGATTATAGATGTGCATTATACCTTATGGATGGCTATGGGGTGCAGTGCATTATACTTTATGGGTGACTTTGGTGTGTATTATACTTCATAGATGACTAAGGGTGCATTATATTTTATGTATGGCTATGGGGGTGTATTATACTTTATGGATAACTATTGGGGTGCATGATACTTTATGGATGACTATGGGGTGCATTATACTTTATGGATGACTAAGGGCTGTGTATTATACTTTATGGATGACTATGCGGTACATTATACTTAATGGATGACTATGAGATTCATTATACTCTATGGATGACTATGGGGTGCATCATACTTTATGGATGAATATGGGGTGCAGTGCATTATACTTTATGGATGACTATGGGGTGCATTATTCCATATGGATGAATATGGTGTGCCATTATACTTTATGGATGACTATGAAGTGTAGTGCATTATACTTTATATATGACTATGGGGGTGTATTATACCATATGGATGACTATGGGGGTGCATTATACTTTATGGATGACTATGGGGTGCATTATACTTTATGGATGACTATGGGGTGGATTATACTTTATGGGTGACTATGGGCTGTGCATTATACTTTATAGATGACTGTGGGGTGCATTATACTTTATGGATGACTGTGGGGTGTATTATACTTTATGGATGACTATGGGGTACATTATACTACATGGACAACTATGGGCTATGCAATCTACTATATAATTGTCTAAGAGGTACTTCCGTCTGTCTGTCTCGGATATTCATTGGTCGCGGCCTGTGTCTGTCACGGAAATCCAACTCGCTGATTGGTCGTGGCAAAACAGCCACGACCAATCAGCGACGGGCACAGTCTGGCGCCAAAATGGCTGCTCCTTCCTCCCCACAGTCAGCGTCCATTATCCCCTCCAGTCAGCGCTCACACAGGGTTAATGGCAGCGCTAATGGACCGCGTTATGCCGCGGTGTAACGCACTCCATTAACGCTACTATTAACCCTGTGTGACCAAATTTTTACTATTGATGCTGCCTATGCAACATCAATAGTAAAAAGATCTAATGTTAAAAATAATTAAAAAAAAAAAAAATAATTATATACTCACCTTCCGCCGCCTTTCCCGCTCCTCGCGACGCTCCGGTGACCGCTCCATGCAAGTGGCAGGTTCCGGTGCTAAGGATGGTATGCGACAAGGACCTGCCATGATGTCACGGTCATGTGACCGCGACGTCATCACAGGTCCTGCGCTCATACCAACTCTGGGAACGGAAGCTGCCGTGTGCACCGCACACAGGGCCAGGACTTCAAGGGGCCTTCGGAAGGTGAGTATATGTTTATTTTTTATTTTAAGTCTGTATACTACGTGGCTCTGTGCTGTGTACTCCGTCGCTGTGCAATATAATACGTGGCTGGGCAATATACTACGTAGCTGGGCAATATACTACGTGGCTGGGCAATATACTACGTGACTGGGCAATATACTACGTGGCTGGGCAATATACTACGTGGCTGGGCAATATACTACGTGACTGGGCAATATACTATGTGGCTGGGCAATATACTACATGGCTGGGCAATATACTACGTGACTGGCAATATACTACGTGGCTGGGCAATATACTACATGACTGGGCAATATACTACGTAACTGGGCAATATACTACGTGGCTGGGCAATATACTATGTGACTGGGCAATATACTACATGGCTGGGCAATATACTACGTGGCTGGGCAATATACTATGTGACTGGGCAATATACTACATGGCTGGGCAATATACTACGTGGCTGGGCAATATACTACGTGGCTGGGCAATATACTACGTGGCTGGGCAATATACTACGTGGCTGGGCAATATACTACGTGGCTGGGCAATATACTACGTGACTGGGCAATATACTACGTGGCTGGGCAATATACTTCGTGGCTGGGCAATATACTATGTGGACATGCATATTCTAGAATACCCGATGCGTTAGAATCGGGCCACCATCTAGTATATTATATAGAGGGCCATCCGATGCATTATACTATGGGACTATGTGCAGTACATTATACTTCTGCTATGGTGCCCCATGCCTTCAATGTACGCCTTTGGTGAGTATAATGGTATATTTTATTCTGTACATACAGCTCTGGCAAAAATTAAGAGACCACTGCACAGTTTTATAAAAAAAAGAAGGGCTCAATTCTGGCTTTACTAGCAGAGGGACACAGTGAGCGTCATGATGCCTCCATCCTTAAAATTTCTAAGACGGCAGTCCATTACAACAAGGTCAAGCAGCAGATATTGGGGACAAGAACAGTTCGTAACAGACTCCTAGAGGCAGGACTCAAGTTATGTAAAGCTAGAAAAAAGCCTTTCATCAATGAGAAGCAAAGGAGAGCCAGGCTGAAGTTTGCCAAAGACCATAAGGATTGGACCATAGAGGACTGGAGTAAGGTAATCTTCCCTGATGAGTCTAATTTTCAGCTTTGCCAACAACTGGTAGTCTAATGGTTAGACGGAGACCTGGAGAGGCGTAAAAGTCACAGTGTCTTGCACCCACTGTGAAATTTGGTGGAGGATCGGTGATGATCTGGGGATGCTCCAGCAAGGCTGGAATTGGGCAGGTTAATCTTTGCGAAGGACGTATGAATCAAGCCGCATACAAGGTTATCCTGGAAAAACAGTGGATTCCTTCTGTTCAATCAATGTTCCCCAACTCTGAGGACTGGTTTTCCAGCAGGACAATGTGGTATGCCACACAGCTAGGTCAATCAAGGTGTGGATGAAGGACCACCACATCAAGTCCCTGTCATGGCTAGCCCAATCTCCAGACCTGAACCTCATTAAAAACCTCTGGAATGTAATCAAGAGGAATATGGATAGCCACAAGCCATCAAACAAAGAACTGCTTTAATTTTTATACCAGGAGTGACATAAGGTCACCCAAAAGCAGTGTGAAAGACTGGTGGAAAGTATGTCAAGACACATGAAAGCTGTGATTAAAAATCAGGGTTATTCCAGAAAATATTAATTTCTGAACTCTTCCTGAGTTAAAACATTAGTATTGTTGTTTCTAAATGATTATGATCTTGTTTTCTTAGCATTATTTGAGGTCTGCAAGCAAAGCATTTTTTTGTTATTTTGACCATTTCTCATTTTCGGAAAATAAAGACAAAATTTATTGCTTGGAACTTCGAAGACATGTTGTCAGTAGTTTATAGAATAAAAGAACAATTTACATTTTACTCAAAAATATACCTATAAAGAGAAAAATCAGACAAACTGAAAATTTTGTAGCGGTCTATTAATTTTTGCCAGAGCTGTGTATGTATATATATATATATATATATATATATATATATATACACTCACCGGCCACTTTATTAGGTACACCTGTCCAACTTCTTGTTAACACTTAATTTCTAATCAGCCAATCACATGGCGGCAACTCAGTGCATTTAGGCATGTAGACATGGTCAAGACAATCTCCTGCAGTTCAAACCGAGCATCAGTATGGGGAAGAAAGGTGATTTGAGTGCCTTTGAACGTGGCATGGTTGTTGGTGCCAGAAGGGCTGGTCTGAGTATTTCAGAAACTGCTGATCTACTGGGATTTTCACGCACAACCATCTCTAGGGTTTACAGAGAATGGTCCGAAAAAGAAAAAAAATCCAGTGAGCGGCAGTTCTGTGGGCGGAAATGCCTTGTTGATGCCAGAGGTCAGAGGAGAATGGGCAGACTGGTTCGAGCTGATAGAAAGGCAACAGTGACTCAAATCGCCACCCGTTACAACCAAGGTAGGCCTAAGAGCATCTCTGAACGCACAGTGCGTCGAACTTTGAGGCAGATGGGCTACAGCAGCAGAAGACCACACCGGGTACCACTCCTTTCAGCTAAGAACAGGAAACTGAGGCTACAATTTGTACAAGCTCATCGAAATTGGACAGTAGAAGATTGGAAAAACGTTGCTTGGTCTGATGAGTCTCGATTTCTGCTGCGACATTCGGATGGTAGGGTCAGAATTTGGGGTAAACAACATGAAAGCATGGATCCATCCTGCCTTGTATGGAGCATCTTTGGGATGTGCAGCCGACAAATCTGCGGCAACTGTGTGATGCCATCATGTCAATATGGACCAAAATCTCTGAGGAATGCTTCCAGCACCTTGTTGAATCTATGCCACGAAGAATTGAGGCAGTTCTGAAGGCAAAAGGGGGTCCAACCCGTTACTAGCATGGTGTACCTAATAAAGTGGCCGGTGAGTGTATATATATATATATATATAATATATATATATATATATATATATATATATATATATATATATATATATATATATACATACATACAGTATATGGGGGTGCCCCGCTCCAAATCTTGCACAGGAGCTCATCAGATTCTAGTTATGCCACTATATGCTGGATTTATGACTTATAGTCAAGTAAATACACAAAGATGTCATCTGTATAGATACCACATGTTGACCGCTTATATCTCTGAATATATCATTAAAGGGAGCCTGTCACTAGGTTTGGCCGATAGGAGTTACGGCCACTGCCTTTCAGGGCTTATCTACAACATTCTATAATGCTGTAGATAATTTCCCGATCCGACTTGTAAGAGAAAAAAAATAACTTTTATTATACTCACCTGGGGGCGATCCGGTCCGATGGGTGTCACAGGTCCGGATCCAGCACCTCCCATCTTCTTATGATCGCTGTCCTCCTTCTTGCTTCATGTGGATGACACATCCTTGCATCATCCACACAGTCTGCTCGGCATCGTGCTCCTGTGCAGGTGTACTTATCTGTCTGTTGGGCACAGAGCAAAGTCCTGCAGTGCACAAGCAGTGGGCCTCTCTGACCTTTCCCGGTGCCTGCGCACTTGCAGTACTTTGCTCTGCCTCTGCAGGGTAGATAAGTACGCCGGTGCAGGAGCGCGATTCCAGGGAGCCTGTGTGGATGATGCAGGGAAGAGTCATCCACATGAAGTAAGCAGGAAAACGGCATCGCAGGAAGATGGGAGGCATTGGACAAAGAAGAGTGACACCCCTCGAACCGGACTGCCCGCAGGTGAGTATAATAAAAGTTATTTTTCTTCTCTTACAGGTCGGATTGGGGACTTATCTACAGCATTATAGGATGCTGTATATCAGCCTTGAAAGGCGGTGGCCGTAACTCATATTGGCCAAACCTGATGACAGGTTCCCTTTATTAACATTTAGTAAAACAGCAGGAGCATTAGAAAGCCAAAAGGTTTTAGGAGATAATACTCTCATAGTGTTCCTGAGGTGTATTAAACAATGTCTTTGACTTGTCCCGTTGCCTGTTAGATCACATTATATGACCTCCTGAGATAAAGCTTGGTAAAAAAAATTGGCTCCCAAAAACTGGTTTTATTATTATTATTTATTTATATAGCACCATTGATTCCATGGTGCTGTACATGAGAATGGGTTACATACAAATTACAGATATTACTTACAGTAACAAACTAACAATGACAGACTGATACAGAGGGGCGAGGATCCTGCCCTTGGGGGCTTGCATTCTATAGGATGGTGGGGAAGGAGACAATAGGTTGAGGGTAGCAGCAGCTCCTGTGTTGGTGAGCGGTAGCTCCAGTGGTGGTGAGGAGGCAGCGGTGTCAGTGCAGGCTGTAAGCTTTCCTGAAGAGGTGGGTTTTCAGGTTCCATCTGAAGGATCCGAATGTGGTTGATAAAGATTTAGAGATCAGGGATGAATTAATTATTATAGCGCCATTTATTCCATGGTGCTTTACATGTGAGGAGGGATATACATAATAATGGCAGAGGATACAGATTCTTTACAGTTTGTTAAGTTCCTGTTAGTAAATTAATCGTCTCAGAACACCATCTTTTTTACCTACAAAATAGTAACCAGCCCTAATGGATTATGTGGAAAGTCTAATGATCCCTTTTAGCAGACTGTCTGCCATATAATCTTTCTGATGTTCTGGACCAGAAACATTACATATGACATCCCTTCGAGGGATGGGAGTACCAAATCAATGGAGCTTTTTCACAAACTCATAGATTACGACATACATCTGTTCTGATACTCAGGGCTCCAGAGTACAATATCACCCTGGTACTAGTCACTAGCGGGGTTATGTTTATGTAACCAAGCCATTCCCAAGACCACACAGCACATACCGGTTTTCAAAAATAAAAAACTAAATGGATTCAAAATGTAAGGTGCCTATAAGGCAGGACTCATCTTCAGTGATATACTTCACCACATTCTTGGTGAGAGATGTATTATCAGCAGCTGTGACTTTCATAAGAAAATATAATTTTAGCAAAGGTGTGCCAAACTATTTTGCCACTTTGGCATCAACAAAATTTGCTGCGGAACTTCGCTAATAAGCTCAAATTTTCTAAATAAGATAATAAATCAGGGAATAACCTCATGACCCAATATCAACATGGGTTTACTAGGGACCGTTCCTGTCAGACTAATCTGATCAGTTTCTATGAAGAGGTAAGTTCCAGACTGGACCAAGGGAGCTCAGTGGATGTAGTTTATATGGACTTTTCAAAAGCTTTTGATACGGTGCCACACAAAAGGTTGATACATAAAATAAGAACAATGGGGATGGGGGAAAATATGTGTAAGTGGGTTAATAACTGGCTCAGGGATAGGAAACAAAGGGTGGTTATTAATGGAGCACACTCGGACTGGGTCGCGGTTAGCAGTGGGGTACCACAGGGGTCAGTATTGGGCCCTCTTCTTTTTAACATATTTATTAATGACCTTGTAGGGGGCATACAGAGTAGAATTTCAATATTTGCAGATAACACTAAACTCTGCAGGGTAATCAATACAGGGGAGGACAATTTTATATTACAGGATGATTTATGAAAACTAGAAGCTTGGGCTGATAAATGGCAAATGAGCTTTAATGGGGATAAATGTAAGGTCATGCACTTGGGTAGAGCAAATAACATGTATAATTATGTGCTTAACTGTAAAACACTGGGCAAAACCATCAAGGAAAAAGACCTGGGAGTATGGGTGGATGACAAACTCACATTTAGTGGCCAGTGTCAGGCAGCTGCTACAAAGGCAAATAAAATAATGGGATTCATTAAAAGAGGCATAGATGCTCATGAGGAGAACATAATTGTACCTCTATACAAGTCATTAGTGCGACCACACTTAGAATACTGTGTACAGTTCTGGTCTCTGGTGTGAAAGAAAGACATAGCTGAACTAGAGCGGGTGCAGAGAAGAGCGACCAAGGTTATTAGAGGACTGGGGCGTCTGTAATACCAAGATAGATTATTACACTTGAGGTTATTTAGTTTGGAAAACGAAGGCTAAGGGGTGATCTTATGTTAATGTATAAATATATGAGGGGACAGTACAAAGACCTTTCTAATGATCATTTTACTCGTAGGCCTGAGACAGGGACAAGGGGGCATCCTCTACGTCTGGAGGAAAGAAGGTTTAAGCATAATAACAGACGTGGATTCTTTACTGTAAGAGCAGTGAGACTATGGAACTCTCTGCCGTATGATGTTGTAATGAGTGATTCCCTACTAAAATTTAAGAGGGGACTGGATGCCTTTCTTGAAAAGTTTAATGTTACAGGTTATATACACTAGATTCCGTGATAGGGCGTTGATCCAGGGAACTAGTCTGATTGCCGTATGTGGAGTCGGGAAGGAATTTTTTTCCCCAATGTGGAGCTTACTCTTTGCCACATGGTTTTTTTGCCTTCCTCTGGATCAGCATGTTAGGGCATGTTAGGTTAGGCTATGGGTTGAACTAGATGGACTTAAAGTCTTCCTTCAACCTTAATAACTATGATACTATGTTACTTTTGCAGAACGGTAAGGAAATATCTATGAATATGGATGTTACACGATATTTAAAAGGTTAGAGCTATATGATTCATAGGGATAGCCAAACAAGAAACAAAACCATTTCTCCAATCAAAGGAAAGGGGAAGCAAAAAACAGAATTTATCGCTTCCCGGAGGCTTGTCAAAATTTAATTCTGTACAGACTGACAAGTTCTTATTCTATTTCAAATTTCACAAGCTATGAATGCAGAACAGTGGCGGAGGTGTTTAACGGAGTTGTCAAATGAAAAAAAGTTCATTTTAGTCAATAGATGTTGGAATAATAATAATTTCCACAATTGGATGTGTTTAAAAGAATGTTCCTGTGTTGATCTAATCTTATACATGTGCCCCTGCTATGTACTGTGTAATGGCTGTATCTAACCGTGCAGGAACATGGTCTGATCATACAACATCTACGGGGCAGGGGAGGAAGAAGGAATCAATATCACCATTACACACTGAATGGGAAACCACTGGGTAAATCTGACATGGAGAAGGACTTGGGGATCCTAGTTAATGATAAACTTACCTGCAGCAGCCAGTGCCACGCAGCGTCTGCCAAGGCAAAAAGGATCATGGGGTGCATTAAAAGAGGTCTGGATACACAGAAGAACATTATACTGCCTTTGTACAAATCTCTGGTTAGACCGCAAATGGAGTACTGTGTACGGTTTTGATCACTGGTGTGAGTACAAAGGAGGGCAACAAAATTAATAAAGGGGATGGGGAATTGCAATACCCAGAGAGATTAGCAAAATTAGGATTATTTAGTCTAGATAAAAGACGACTGAGGGGTGATCTAATGACCATGTATAAGTATATAAGGGGACAATACAAATATCTCTCCGAGGATCTGTTTATACCAAGGAAGGTGACAGTCACAAGGGGGCATTCTCTGCGTCTGGAGGAGAAAAGGTTTTCCCACCAACATAGAAAAGGATTCTTTACGGTTAAGGCAGTTAGAATCTGGAATTCCTTGCCTGAGGAGGTGGTGATGGCGAACTCAGTCCTGGGTTTCAAGAGAGGCCTGGATGTCTTCCTGGTGACAACAATATTGTATCTTACAGTTATTAGGTTATTTAGAAGGACGTAGATCTGGGGATTTATTCTGATGGGATATAGGCTGAACTGGATGGACAAATGTCTTTTCTCGGCCTTGCTAACTATGTTACTATGACTCAAAATAGAGTATACAGACATTACAGAATGGGATCAGAAATTATTTCTTTTTTTATAGGTAAAATATTTATTAAATGAGGCAGGGAAATGTTTTATCTCACAAAAAGAATCATCTGTTATCCTGTGCTGTAATGTCTGTATACTCTTTTGTTTCCTCCCCTGTCCAGGAGCTGTGGTATTATCAGACCATGTTCCTGCACGGTCAGACACAGCCATTACAAAGTACACAGCAGGGGCACATTTATAAAATTCTCATCATAGGAACATTCTTTTAAACACATCCGATTAAAATGTACTTTAAAATTAACTTAATTTAAAACTTTGTTCTTGGGGAAAACACTTTAAAAGAGTATGCTAAACTATTCACATTTTACCAAATGTGTCTGACTGATTTGCTCTTTTACTATTGCTAACTATGTTAAATGTCAGCCATCATAAATCTTTGCTAACATAAACTCACAGTCATATATGGCCAGTTGTAATCTTAGAACAACTCAGTCTTTTAGGCACAAATTATTTCACGTGTATCGGTTGTCCACATCCATTTGCTTTGCGTTCCTTCAGGTCCTTCTGCTTTCTTTCTGTAATCCGGTGAGCATGGCTGTGTCTGTGATGTGTCCACAAGATACAATGGTGTAGAAACGTCTGGATGTAATATATGAAATATGCAAGTAGAATAGGGAATGTCAGGAGATTGTTAAGACTCTTGAGTAGTGTTTCTCATCTCCAGTGCTTAAGTACCCCCCCAACCCATCATGATTTGAGGATATCCAGAAAGGAGACCTTTGGCAATTTCTGAGACGTTGACAATATTTACATCACCTGTGTATTACTATAGAAATGTGACTTATTAGAGGTACTTGAAGACTGGAGTTGTGAAACACTGGTCTAGCAACCCATTGTTAGCTATGTTTTAGACTTTTCAACCACATAAAAGCCAGTCAAACAACCAGCTTAATGGCAGCACTCCATATAGCAGGGTCTGGCCGTCCACGGTTGGTGCATAAAATGTTCGTTAATCAGTTACATAACTGCAAATATGTTCCTTTAATGTTACTGGAATCATTGAAATGTTAGGGTATGTGCTGCCCAGTGCATTTAGAAATACTTACAGTATCTTGCAGATATTATCTTCAGCCTGCTCCAAAACATGGCTTATTTGTATTGTTTTCATTCCCCATCGACTATAAAATTGTTGGCAGTGGCCTTCCTCCATATGTTTATAAAGTAGAAATGTATTAATTGTTATTATATCTCTCTGTATAAATTATTTGAGCCATGTAATGTATTTTTTGTCATAAATCATTACTGAGATTGTATTACAATGGTTTATCTTTAGGAGGCATCACGCCATCCAGCCCATGCAAAAATGTCATGTTGCAACATCTCTTAAACAGAATCTGTCACCCTTTTGAGCTTTTTTAAGTTATTAATATGGACATACAGGTTGATGATTTTCACTGAACAAGGCATTGAGGAGACATAGAGGTGTGACTAATTTCAGTTGTATACAACCTCTATGCCCATATTATTAACTCAAAAAGGTGACAGATCCCCTTTATATGTTGTGCTTTTGTCTCAGTCATTCATTTGTAAACCTGCCTGATGAAAGAGCCTCTGTGAAAGCAAGCAAACACACATTTTCTGGTAAGCCGATAAGGGTGCGTGCCCACGATCTGGAGTTGCTGCGGGTTGGACACTGCGTACTTGTGCAGCATCTAACCTGCAACGTCCAGATGTTACAGCATAGTGGATGGGATTTCAAGAAATCCCATATTCACTATGCATCGACTTACACCCGTGGATCACCCGCGGACAATGACATGCGACGTGTCTCTCCAGATCGCAGCATGTCAATTTCTCTTGCAGAGACGCTAGTCTTCGATAGAGAAATTACATTAATAGAATATATTGAACGTGGTGAATCCACATGGTTTAGTGAACACATGCAGACTCACCTGCATTCAATAGCCGGCAACGCTTTGGAGGCAGCAAACATGCACTGTGTCCAAAGCATTGCTAGATTCGGATCGTGGGCATCAACTACAAAAAACATCTGGCTGCTGTGCTCGCCAACAAGGGTTTTGCCACCAATTATTAAGTCTGGTTTGCTAGAGGAATCAAATACTTATTTCTCACTGCAAAATGCAAATAAATTTATATAATTTATACAATGTGATTTTCTGGATTTTATTTTTGATATTCTATCTCTCAATGTTAAAATTAACCTACCCTTAAAATTATAGACTGTTCATGTCAGTGTCAGTGGGAAAACTTACAAAATCAGCAAGGGATCAGATATTTATTTCCCTCACTGTATGTACATCTGTTGTCTGTAAAAATAGCACAAGGAACAATGTAATTCCATACTGCTGTTCAGATGACAGTGATGACAATGGTGTCCAAGTGAAAAATTCACAGCGAGCATTAGTCTCTTCCTTATTTCAGATGAGATTGGCCCATTAAAGTGTATGAGTGCATAAAACAATAAAATCTCATAGGGTCATCCGTACAGCATCTTATTTTTATGGATACATTACAATTATTAACATAGGAAGCTGTTATTATTATTACTGGTGTATAAAAACAGTGCCATATGTATGAAAAAAAATGGACACAGAATATACACGCATGGCATACAGATGGAATATGGATGACAAAATTGCTGAAACTTGGCTGTTTTTATCTGAATTAAAATCAGGAGATTTTTCAGACTCTCATGAACCTGGCGTTAGTGTGTGCTAAGGAAACACTGTCCGATTGTTGCCAATAGTTAAGATAACACTCATGGTGTTTCTCGTTGCAGCTCAGAAACCTCTCGCACCGTGGAGTCCCAGATACCGCTGCGGAATCCCAACTCTGAGGATCACTTTCCTGCTTCACATACATGCAATAGAGACAGTGAGGAGGAAACATTTTTGTAATGCACTATGTTGCGAAGCACACAGAACATTTAGAGGGAAACTTGTGGGTATATTTATTCCTCATACCACCCAGAAACATAATGTTGTGGTGAAGACAACCAAGAAAGATTTCATATGTAATATTCATATTCATGACTATGGATGGCTGAAGCTAATATAGAAGAGAGCCAACTATCTGCCATAAGACTAGCCAGATACGTTTCTGGACATCTTGGAAAATATAAACCAGCTACAGAACCACAAGTGTTAATTAAACCAAACTGCAGCTCTGCATGAAGTCATGAGTGACAAGTGCCATTCTAATGAAGTACAGTGGCTGCACATAGGAAACAATAACATAGGAGAAATGAAGAGACACACCAGAGACTGAAATGTTTACAATACATCAATCTTTTTGTAACACCAAAACTAGCCCAAAATGTCGACCCATAATGGTTGATGCCATATATTGTGATGAGCGAGTATACTCTTTGCTCGGGTTTTCCCAAGCATGCTTCGGTGGTCTCCGAGTACTTTGGCGTCCTCTGAGATTTAGTTTTTGTCGACATAGCTGCATGATTTAAGGCTGCTAGCCAGCCTGAGTACATGTGCGGGTTGCCTGGTTGCTAGGGAATCCCCACATGTATTCAAGCTATCTAGCATCCGCAAATCATGCAGCTGCGTCAACAAAAACTAAATCTCCGAGCAGTCATAAATACTCGGAGACCACCCGAGCATGCTCGTTAAAACCCAAGCAACGAGTATACTCGCTCATCACTAATCACAACATTTTTAAGTTCCGTCCCATTGACCCACTAAGGCCCCCAAAAATCTCTAGCTTATTTATTCTGAAGGCATTTGTTGATAATTACACTGGTGGCTAAAGACATTTCAGTTATTCTTACCTCTAAGTAGAGCATATGCTGCATGGCTTGACAGTGTATGGACACTTTTGCAAGCATTCTTTAAATTCCTAAAAAAATTAAAATGAATAAAGTAACTATTCTTGATCATGTAGTCTCCATGATTTCAGATTGCAAACCCTATGTGTATAGTGTGATACTACTGTACTCCATTCCATCTGCACATCTTCTTTATGTAGGTTATCAAGATGGGACAGACTATAGTATTTGTTTGTAGTCTGTAACCATGGAGTCAAATACTTGTGTATAGGATCTATATATTCAAAAAGTAGGATATTTCTTACAACGATTGCACCTTTTTTCTACTTCATTTGCACTGCAGTGATAAAATTAATGGTAGCAAAACCGCACAACAGAAAAAAAAGTAAAAAGATTTTTTTTAAAATACCCTCATGAACAGATAATTATTGGTTGAAACAATACAATGCTGACTATTTCTTTATTAAAGGGAATGTGTAATCCAAAATTGACCTATTGCTTAATTAAGATATGAAAATCGCATATGAACAGTCATGTGATAATTGTTTGAAAGGCAGTGCAGAGCAAAATCCTAACAGCGTGCATATTACGCCCTGTAAACCCTAGTCCAGATAAAAATCTTAAAAAGGTAAAACAATTATTTGCACTTTTCACACTCAACCTTTTTATTAAACTCCTACTTCCTGTTGGGTATATCGACATTAGGTGCAATAAAGTGACTTAGACCCAACTGAATTGTATTGAAGTATTTAATGAGAATGCTCTCATCAGGGCAAAGGTTGTTGTGATTGAAAACCAGGCAGAGAAAGCTGTGAATATCACCTTTTAGGAACAGTAGATCATCTACTGTATGTAGAGGTGTTACCTTTCATTGTAAACCTGTCTGTGAGAATAATGAGACTGCTGAAAAGTCTTCTATAAAGAGCAGGAAGTCTTAGACCAGTATGAAAACTGCAAGATAACCAATTAAAAAAAACCAAAAAACATTTCAATAAGTCTTATTCAGCTATTTGCAAATAGTGTAAAAAATCCAACTTGACAGATCAAATTTTTAACAAATAATGAGTATTGGCTAAACTCTGAATTGAAAATGTAAAGTGTTTCCTTTTTACTGACTAACTATTTTTCATTGTGTTTTAAGTGGCAGTTTTGCTATTTTATTATTTTATTCTGGTGTTTTCTGTTGAGAAGGCAATGTAAAAAATCTGATATAAGCCAAACCTTTAGCATAAAGCATTTTAATAAAATTGCCACTGGCCTGAAGTCCAACAAAAACTGCACAATAAATTCTAGCCTTCTACACATTTTCTGAAACCAACCCACTATGGGACTGGAAAAAAGCAATGAAAATTGCACTTTGGCAACAAGGCTTTGGCTTTAAAGTGGTTATCTGGGACTTTTGCATTTTTTTTTCTTTTGGGGCTATGAAATTACAGTCAGGTGGTTGCTAACTAACTGCCTGTTCTGCCCGACACCAATGTCTACTTGCATGGACTGCTCCTGCTGGCAATTTTGAGCCTTCCATTGAGGTCAAGTCTGAAAAGTGACAAAAAGTGTGCAACAGAGAATCTCCCAGGCAATAAATGTATACAGTATGTAGTGATGAGCAAACGTGGTCAGATGAGGCGTTATCTGAGAATGCTCGGGTGCTAAACGAGTGACTCCGGCGTACTCGAATAATATGTTCAGGTCCCTGCACTTGCATGTCTTGCGGCTGTTTGACAGCCACAACACCAGCAGGGATTGACTAACAAACAGGCAATCCCTACATGTGTTGCTGCAAGACATGCAGCCACGGGGACTCAAACATATTTTTTGAGCACACTGAAGACATTTAGTTAGAGCACAAGCATGTACGCTCATCACTAATAGTATGGTATTGTAGATATCTTCTTGACCAGCAGCGCAGCAGAATTATCCTCTGTCATGTTGACAGAGTAGCTTCTTCTCTGCTTTGTTAAAGTGGCATCACTTCCAATGTTATGCTGATTGACAGCGTTCTCCCGGCTGCTTAACTGCAGGGAGCCGGCAGCCAATCAGCAGGACGACAGCAGTGACGCCCCGATGACATAGCAGACTGGAAGAGGAAGAACTGCTCTGTTGACGTCAAGTGAATCAGCAGAATCGCTGGCAGTGGCTAGTCTTGGAGACGGCAGAGATCAGTAACTATTTGTTTGTAAGTTCTTAGCCCCATAAGAAAAAAATATAAAAGTACTACATAACCCCTCTAACCCATCTCTGAATCTGTTTGACTCTATGATACATACTGAGAAATCTTTCTGAGCCATTAGGGAAAACTGTGGTCAAACTGTACATGTGATGGCAGGTCTGTGCTTACTTTACTGATTTTGAACAGGACAGCATGTGAGAAGTCTTGAGTAAATAGATAAAAGATATGACCCGAACTCTGCAGATAATAGTAAAACTGTAAGAAAACATTGAGTTGCTCTTAAAACAGATCTGTCATCTGGATTTACAGTAGATCTTTGAAACCTGATGAGGCAGTTGTGTTTACTTTAATAATCCATGTTAAACTGGCTGTATAATCCTTTTTTATATTATAAACTTAATCTCAGACCACCTAGACTGATTGACTGTTCCTTAGTGTCTCTCATGGTGTAGCGTTCTCACTGCTCAGTACAAGCTGCAGCGATTGATGAGGCTGGTTTTACGGAGACACTTGGACTCATGAGCTCTATCACCAAGTTGGACTGAAATGCCCATTTTAATATCAGGATTATACAGCTATTCTGACATGGATTTTCATAGGAAGAACACTACCCTCATCAGGTCTGAAATTTATTTACAAATGTGTGTGGTTTGTATTGTGACAGTTCTGGCTTTAACCCCTTTTAGATGTTGAGTGTAATAGTACGTCCACATTGGAATGCCTCATAGCCAGAGCCCACATCTTTCCCGGCACATGTCAGCTGTTTTGAACAGATGACATGTGCCTCTAACAACCGCGGGTGGAATCGCGATCCTCCCGTGGCTGTTAACCTGTTAAATGTCGCTGTCAATCTCTGACAGCGGCATTTAACTTACACTTCCGGTGGTCAGCACTCATACCAAGTGAGCATTTCCACTACACACAGGCAATCTGATCATCGCCTGTGCGTAGCAGAGGCAATCGGACAACTGCAGCTTCTAGTCTCCCATGGAGACTATTGAAGCATGCAAAAAGTTTAAAAAAAGTTTTTACAAATATTAAAAACGGGCGATCAAAAGATCGTATCTAAGCCAAAATGGTATCAATAAAAACATCAGCTCAGCGCACAAAAAATAATTCCTCACCCAGCCCCATATCAATCAAATGGAGAAGCTACATGTCTCTAAAAATGGCGCCATTTTTTTTTACCAACGTTTGGATTTTTTGTTCACCAGCTAGATAAAAGAGAACCTAGACATGTTTGGTGTCTATGAATTCGTAATGACCTGGAGAATCATAATGGCAGGTCAGTTCTAGCGTTTAGTTAACGTGGTAAAAAATAACAACCCAAAAAACAACTGTGGAATTGCACTTTTTTTGCAATTTCACCGCACTTGTAATGGTTTTCCTGTTTTACAGTACATGACATAGTAAAACCAATGGTATCATTCAAAAGTACAACTTGTCCTGAGAAAAACACACTCTTACATGACCATTTTGACAGAAAAATAAAAAAGTTATGGCTCTGGGAAGAAGGGGAGTGAAAAACGAAAACGAAAAAACGAAAACACCTCCGGTAATGAAGGGGTTAAAAAGCCAAAACCACAGCAATAGGTTTAAAAGCTTTAACCAATATTTTTGACAAGGATTTAATTAAGAGAAAAGGATGTTGCAAAACTATTTTATGACATGCATCCACTTCAAATACAAATTTAATAGAGTTAAAAAGTTGTACTAAAAAGTTGTATCCACCGCAAGTCCGTGCGACCGTGTCCTCCACTGACCAGGACACGCAGACTCCATTCCACAGAAGGCAATACCGCCAGCCCATCCCCCTGAGACACTGGCTGTGTCCACCTATATAAATAACCTTAATGAAAACCCACAATCTTTCGGGTCCACTAGCTTCCGTTCACCATCAAATATTGTGACTGATGAAGGTACGGCTATAGGACCCAAAACGTTTCTTCTGTTTCTTACCGTGGACACCATTAAATCACTTTATCTGATTAAGTTATCTGATTAAGTTATCTGATTAAGTTATCTGATTAAGTTAAGTCTGAATGCCGAGTTTTTTGCTATTATTCATGGTATTGGAACCTACTCTGGCACCTCTCCAACGGCTGTGCACGCGTCTATTCTTATATATCCGCATCGTAACTAGACATGCTGCGGTCTTTAAAGACGCGCCGCATGTGCGTGTACGCAGGTCTGCCGCCTGCGTCTCTGAACGCATAGTGAAGATGGGATTTCATGAAATCCCATCCACTATGCTGTAACATCTGGACGTTGCGGGTTTGATGCTGCGGATGTACGCAGCGTCAAACCTGCAGCGTTTACTGACTGTGGAAACATAGCCTAATGGTGCAGTAATGCAGCAAAGTGAAGGAGGTTCAGCTGCAGAACTGCAATCACACAGTGTTGAGCTGCGCTAGGTGCAAGCAATTCTTTTTTTGATTGCTCTAAAGCCTCTGAACAAAAAAATGTATATTTAAAACCTTGTAAACATGGTTAATCAATCTCCTATCATTTTGTCTATAGCACCTATGCAGGCCTATCCATAGTAACGCTGCTGTACACCATTAGGTGTCCAGATGTTCCAGCATAGTGGACGGGATTTTTTGAAATCCCGTGTCCACTATGCGTGGAAACCCGCACGCGGCGGGCCTGCGACTCCGGACATGCTGCGCGTCTTTTCAGATCGCAGCATGTCCGTACACCTTGCGGGGACGCTGCGTCCCCGCAAGGCATAACACAGGGCCCTATGGGAGGGGTGCGATGATCCCGGATGTGTACAGTTAACACATCCGGCATCATCGCGTCCCAGAAGGGGGCGGGGCTTAGCGCCGAGCGGCTTCGCCGCTCCGGCGATACCGCCGGCCATCCTGATCGTGGACACGCAGCCTTAAAGTGAAGGAGGTTCAGCTGCAATATTGCAATTACACACTGATGATCTGAGATAAGAAATAATTTTTCATGTTGTTCCAAAGCATGTTTAATACAAAAAATAAGGTAACCTTTGTAAACAGGCTTGACGAAAGGATACATTTTAAATCTGTAGCACATACGAAGGCCACCAATGTGTCTACAAGTTAACAGACAACAAATCATCTCTTGTGTACTTCCAGTAATCATGGGCCACTCTCTGGACATCTATCTTTAGCAAAAAAATTGGAAAGGCGAATAGTGTAACAAAAGATTTCGACACTACAGTTTGGTTTTAGGGTGTATGATGGAGACACATTGATTTGCATAGTGGCTGCATTCATAAAATTATGAGGCTGCAGCTATTGGCAAAAGAGCAAAATTTAGGATACTCATTGCTTGATCTTACCCTTAATGCACTGGAGCAGTAAGAAAATGGATTGCAAATATGGGCCATAACGTATATGATTTTCATAACTTTACATCAATCTTAACCTAACCCTCTACATTGAAAAGTTATTGTACATTTTATGTTTATTGTATTATTTATTAAAAAAATAAAGTCAAAGTTATAATAGCTAGACTTCAGTTGGGTAAGGTTCACAGTGCATTTAGGCAACACATACAACGGTAACTGAAACTGTCAAATATGCTTATGCCCATAGGGAAAAAAAGGCGGTCCGGTCCGATGGGTGTCGCAGGTCCTGGTCCGATGGGTGTTGCAGGTCCTGGTCCGGCTCCTCCCATCTTCTTATGATCGCCACCCTCCTGCTTGCTTCATGGCTCCCCAGCATCGCGCTCCTGCGCAGGCGTACTTTGTCTGTCCTGTTGAAGGCAGAGGAAAGTACTGCAGTGCGCAGGCGCTGGGAAAGGTCAGAGGGGCCCAGCAACTGCGCACTGCAGGACTTTGCTCTGCCCTCAACAGGGCAGATAAAGTACACCTGCGCAGGAGCGCGATGCCGGGGAGCCATGAAGCAAGCAGGAGGGTGGCGATCATAAGATGGGAGGAGCCGGACCAAGACTGCGACACCCATCGGGCTGGAATGCCCCCCCCAGGTGAGTATAATATAACTTATTTCTCTTTCAGGTCGGATCGGAGGCTTATCTACATCATTATAGAATGCTGTAGATAAGCCCTGAAAGGCGGTGGCCGTATCTTATATGGGCCAAACCTGGTGACAGGTTCGCTTTAAATTAGGCAGTGACAAATGTACAGTTTTGTTACAGGCATACAGTTGGATATTTCTGCGGCATACATATTTAGTGTCACTTGTCAAACAAGCTACAAATGATGCTTGAGCGTGGAGTGAACCAGTTCTAAGTTGTATCTAAGCATGCACTTTATTAACAACAGTATTTGCTCAATCTCATCCAAACTCCTCATTTTATCTTTGTTTTTAGTTGCTTTTGTTATCTCTTTGTTGACATATGTAAATTATATTTTGATATACAAAACAGACACAGGAAACATTGCACTTTTAGCTTTTACATACTAATTCCGTTAACTCAGAGAACAGTTTAACATTTTATATGCATATTTATATTTTTTTTCTAAAGATAAAATAAATAAAATATTTCTTTAGTTGTTAGTGTGGCTTATTTTACCTATGGTTTATTGTGAAGTAGACATTTTATGTATAATATGGTACAGTGGGTACGGAAAGTATTCGGACCTGTAATGATACGGGTCGGAGTTTGCTTTGTTTCTCCTACTCCGGCCTGGCCATGGTGGGGTTAACTATTCTGCCTCTCTTTGATTTGGGAGTGGCTATTTCTTGGTGCTCTGTTATGATGACCTGGTGGTTAGGAGCACTAGGAATGACCTGATGAGCAAACTAGTAATACAGGACAAGCTCTGGGAAGTGTGAGCTCTGCTGACCGCAACCCCTAATCCTATCACAACAACTAGAAATAGCCGTGGAGCGTACCTGACTCTGCCTAGACGCCTCTTCACAGCCTAAGAGCTAACTACCCCTAAAGATAGAAAATAAGGCCTAACTTGCCTCAGAGAAATTCCCCCAAAGAGAAAGGCAGCCCCCCACACATATTGACTGTGAGTTAAGATGGAAGTCACAAACACAGGAATGAAATAGGTTTCAGCAAAGGAGGCCAGACTTAACTAAACAGACTTGAGGATAGAAAAGGTATCTTTGCGGTCAGCATAAAAAACTATAAAAAAACCACGCAGAGTGTGCAAAAGAGACCCCACACCGACTCACGGCGTGGAGGTGCCACTCTGCATCCCAGAGCTTCCAGCTAGCAAGGCAGAATCATGATAGCAAGCTGGACAAGAAAACAATGGTAAACAAATAAGGTAGCAGGGACTTAGCTTTTGCTGGAGTAGACAGGTCATCTGAAAGATCCAAGAGAGAACTGAACCAGTACTAGGACATTGACAGCTGGCATCAAGTAACGATCTAAGTGGAGTTAAATAGAGCAGCCAGCCTAGGACTAAACGAGGTCAGCTGAGGAAGGAACCTCAGAACCAGCAGCTCCACTCACAGCCACCAGAGGGAGTCCATGGACAGAACTCGCCGAAGTACCATTCATAACCACCGGAGGGAGTTCGAGAACAGAATTCACAACAGTGCTCTTGCTGGCAGCTTGTGTCAGTGATAGTTTTGGGCTTGCTGGGACTGCTAACCTGTGAAACCCCAGTGTTCCTTTTTGCCTCTGACCTCCCTTACCTGTCTCCCGTACCTGACCTAGTGTGACTCTGGTGTGTGACTCGGCTAAAACTCTGACTTCGTCTCCTGTTTTCCGTGTTTGTTACCACACGTCTGTCTGGCTTTTTGACCTTTTGGCTTACTCTGACTCCGTTCTCTGTCTCACATCTCTGGTACCTTTGCTCCTGGCTGGTTCTGACCCTCGACTTGTATTTTTGACCACGAGTTCTGTTTTCCCCTTTAAACTATACGCTTCCCGACCGTTACTGACTTGGCTCGTTTTGACCACTCTGTCTCGACCTGGTGGCGCAGTGCAGTGCGCACTGGGCTGCGGTGCGGCAAGTGTTAACCTCTTTTTCTCTCACCCACTCTCCCTCGTGGAGTCTGCACATACCTGCATTGCTGCAGCGTGACAGGACCCCTTTAAATTTTTTACTGTTTCATTGCAGCCATTTGGTAAATTACAAAAAAAGTTCATTTTTTTCTCATTAATGTACACTCTGCACCCCATCTTGACTGAAAAAAAACAGAAATGTAGACATTTTTGCAAATGTATTAAAAAAGAAAAACAAATATCACATGGTCATAAGCATTCAGACCCTTTGCTCAGTATTGAGTAGAAGCACATTTTTGAGCTAGTACAGCCATGAGTCTTCTTGGGAATGATGCAACAAGTTTTTCACACCTGGATTTGGGGATCCTCTGCCCATCTTCCTTGCTGATCCTCTGCTGTTCCGTCAGGTTGGATGGTGAATGTTGGTGGACAGCCATTTTCAGGTCTCTCCAGAGATGCTCAATTGGGTTTAGGTCTGGGCTCTGGCTGGGCCAGTCAAGAATGTTCACAGAGTTGTTCTGAAGCCACTCCTTTGTTATTTTAGCTGTGTGCTTAGGGTTATTGTCTTGCTGGAAGGTGAATCTTCGGCCAAGTCTGAAGTCCAGAGCACTCTGGAAGAGGTTTTCACCCAGGATATCTCTGTACTTGGCAGCATTCATGTTTCCTTCAATGACAACCAGTCATCCTGTCCCTGCAGCTAAAAAACACCCCCATAGCATGATGTTGCCACCACCATGTTTCACTGTTGGGATTGTATTGGAAAGATGATGAGCAGTGCCTGGTTTTCTCCACACATACCGCTTAGAATTATCTTCAAAAAGGTCTATCTTCGTCTCATCAGACCAAAGAATCTTATTTCTCATATTAAGGGCTCACAGACTGTGTTTTTTTAGCAAACTCTATGCTGGCTTTCATATGTCTTGCACTGAGAAGAGGCTTCTGTCGTGTACTCTGCCATAAAGGCCTGACTGGTGGAGGGCTGCAGTGATAGTTGACTTTGTGGATCTTTCTCCCATCTCCCTACTGCATCTCTGGAGCTCAGCCACAGTGATCTTGGGGTTCTTCTTTACCTCTCTCACCAAGGCTCTTCTCCCACTATTGCTCAGTTTGGCTGGACGGCCAGATTTAGGAAGACATCTGGTGGTCCCAAACTTCTTCCATTTAAGGATTATGGAGGCCACTGTGCTCTTGGGAACCTTGAGTACTGCAGAAATTCTTTTGTAACCTTGGCCAGATCTGTGCCTTGCCATAGTTATGTCTCTGAGCTCCTTGGCCAGTTCCTTTGACCTCATGATTCTCATTTGGTCTGACATGCACTGTGATCTGTGAGGTCTTATATAGACAGGTGAGTGCCTTTGTAAATCAAGTCCTATCAGTTTAATTAGACACAGCTGGCCCCAATGAAGGAGTAGAACAATTTCAAGGAGGATCACAAGGAAATGGACAGCATGTGACTTAAATATAAGTGTCTGAGAAAAGGGTCTGAATACTTATGACCATGTGATATTTCAGTTTTTCTTTTTTAATAAATTTGCAAAAATTTCTACATTTCTGTTTTTTTCAGTCAAGATGGGGTGCAGAGTGTACATTAAGGAGAAAAAAGTGAACTTTTTTGAATTTACCAAATGGCTGCAATGAAACAGAGTGAAAAACTTAAAGGGGTCTGAATACTTTCCATAGCCGCTGTAATTAAAATCCTATGGTCCACATGCAAGATTTTGACCTGTCCACCCCCCCTTCCCCTCGCATGTTGGTCAGATGTACAGGCCCTTGCAGTGTTCAAAATCCTATAAGGACATACAACTTGCACATCCTTCCCCATTATGTAGTAATGTCCCCCAACTTGGGCTCTTTCCTTATATACACTCACCGGCCACTTTATTAGGTACACCATGCTAGTAACGGGTTGGACCCCCTTTTGCCTTCAGAACTGCCTCAATTCTTCGTGGCATAGATTCAACAAGGTGCTGGAAGCATTCCTCAGAGATTTTGGTCCATATTGACATGATGGCATCACACAGTTGCCGCAGATTTGTCGGCTGCACATCCCAAAGATGCTCCATACAAGGCAGGATGGATCCATGCTTTCATGTTGTTTACGCCAAATTCTGACCCTACCATCCGAATGTCGCAGCAGAAATCGAGACTCATCAGACCAAGCAACGTTTTTCCAATCTTCTACTGTCCAATTTCGATGAGCTTGTACAAATTGTAGCCTCAGTTTCCTGTTCTTAGCTGAAAGGAGTGGTACCCGGTGTGGTCTTCTGCTGCTGTAGCCCATCTGCCTCAAAGTTCGACGCACTGTGCGTTCAGAGATGCTCTTAGGCCTACCTTGGTTGTAACGGGTGGCGATTTGAGTCACTGTTGCCTTTCTATCAGCTCGAACCAGTCTGCCCATTATCCTCTGACCTCTGGCATCAACAAGGCATTTCCGCCCACAGAACTGCCGCTCACTGGATTTTTTTTCTTTTTCGGACCATTCTCTGTAAACCCTAGAGATGGTTGTGCGTGAAAATCCCAGTAGATCAGCAGTTTCTGAAATACTCAGACCAGCCCTTCTGGCACCAACAACCATGCCACGTTCAAAGGCGCTCAAATCACCTTTCTTCCCCATACTGATGCTCGGTTTGAACTGCAGGAGATTGTCTTGACCATGTCTACATGCCTAAATGCACTGAGTTGCCGCCATGTGATTGGCTGATTAGAAATTAAGTGTTAACAAGAAGTTGGACAGGTGTACCTAATAAAGTGGCCGGTGAGTGTATATGGCTCCCAACCTGGGCCCATCCTAGAATATACAGTTGTGTGAAAAAGAGTTCTCCCACTTCCTAATTTCCTATTCTTTGGCATGTTTGTCACACTAAGGCCATGTGCACACGTTCAGTATTTTTCGCGTTTTTTTCGCTATAAAAACGTGATAAAAATGCGAAAAAAACACTAACATATGCCTCCCATTATTTTCAGTGTATTCCGCATTTTTTGTGCAAATGTAGCCTTTTTTTCCGCAAAAAAATCGCATCGCGGAAAAAAAAGCAACATGTTCATTAAAATGCGGAATTGCAGGGGATTCCGCACACCTGGAAGTGCATTGATCTGCTTACTTCCCGCACGGGGCTGTGCACACCATGCGGGAAGTAAGCAGATTATGTGCGGTTGGTACCCAGGGTGGAGGAGAGGAGACTCTCCTCCACGGACTGGGCACCATATAATTGGTAAAAAAAAAAGAATTAAAATAAAAAATAGTCCTATACTCACCTTCGATGTCTTCCCGCCTCTCCGCTGCATGCTGCCGCTTCGGTTTCTATAGCTGGTGTGCGGTGAAGGACCTACGATGACGTCACGGTCTTGTGATTGGTCGAGACCGGTCATGTGACCGCTCACGTGACCGCGACGTCATGGAAGGTCCTGAACCACACCGGCATCTATAGGAACGGACGCCTGCAGGTGAGTATAACCATTTTTTTTATTTTTTTTATTATTTTTAAACATTCTATCTTTTACTATAGATGCTGCATAGGCAGCATCTATAGTAAAAAGATGGTCACACTTGTCAAACGCTATGTTTGACAAGTGTGACCAACCTGTCAGTCAGTTTTCCAAGCGATGCTACAGATCGCTTGGAAAACTTTAGCATTCTGCAAGCTAATTACGCTTGCAGAATGCTAAAAAAAGCGCGAAAAAAACGCAAAAAAAAAATGCGGATTTCTTGCAGAAAATTTCCGGTTTTCTTCAGGAAATTTCTGCAAGAAATCCGGACGTGTGCACGCACATACCCTAAATGTTTCAGATCACTAAACTAATTTAAATATTGGATAAAGATAACACAAGTAAACACTATTCTGAAGAGCCAAGCAGTGGTGTACTGCCAATGGTGACAGACCATGCTGCCACTATGGGGTCCATGAGTCGGGGTGGGGGGCTTGGTGCCAGAACCCCAGCATTGAACTGCCAACTGTAGCAGCATTGTGAATGCCAGTTGAAAGCATTCATAGTAATAATGTAGGAGGGAAGCCGTCCACTCCCTCCTACATCATTCTCCCTTGGCATCTGGGATCTGACATAGCACAGCAGGGGCAATGATGTCTCTACATGGCGTCCATTGTGCAGAGATGTCCGGCTCTTCAGAGGAGACTGGAGCAGCATGGGACTGAGGGGAAGTGAGTATTTTTCTTTTTTAATCAATGAGTACATTGTGTGTATACTATATGAAGTGCAATGGGGGAACAATATACTATATGAAATGCAATGGGGTGCATTATACTATATGAAGTGCAATGGGGCACATTATACTATGTGGAGGGCAATGTGGGTGCATTATACTATATGTAGGCAATGAGGGTGTATTATACTATATGAAGTGGAATCGGGTCACATTATACTATATAAAGTGCAAGGGGTGCATAATATATTATATGAAGTGCAATGGAAGCACATTATACTATATAGAGGACAATGGGGGTGCATTATACTATATGGAGGGCAACGGGCACACTATACTATATTGAGTGCAATGGGGCGCATTATACTATATAAAGTGTAAGGGGGCATATTTTACTATCAGAGGCGTATCTAGGGTTTTGGTTCAGGGGGCAAAGCTTCTGAGTGGGCCCCTAACCAGGTAACCTTGATTACAACTCGGTGATGCGCCATAATAGTGGAGGAGGACCTCAGCAGATGACAGCGATGTTACTGAAGATAATCTCTATATAACGACCAACATGGATATTACCACCATATGGTCAGTGGTAGATACCAGCCCTTCAGAACATATATGAGATCACAGCACAGTTACAGATGTCTTACCGCTGACATTCTTTATGATGGAGTCGTCACTTTTCCCGTCTTTTCCATCTGGCCCAGACCGACATGACGACTTCTTCCAGCAATGACTTGGCTGCAGAGGTTACAACAAAGACATATTTCACTTCTCATATTCCAGCCCCATCACCATCTATCCCCAACCTGCACAAACTCATCCTGCTGATATCCCAATACTGAGCCGCTGCTGCCGTATGTGTCCCTATTACTGCACCTAATACCCCAATACTGAGCTGCTGCTGCCGTATGTGACCTTATTACTGCCACTGATACCCTAATACTGACCCGGTGCTGCCATATGTGTCCCTATTACTACACCTGATACCCCAATACTGAGCCGCTGCTGCCATATGTGCCCCTATTACTACTCCTTATACCACACCAAAAATATATCCACCAGAAAAAGACCATGAAGGAATATAATAATGCCACCAAAAAAACGCCTTCACACAAGGTCAATAAAACCAAGGTAACTTTATTAAACACTCACAAAGAATAAAACATACATATAAAACAGTGGGAATACACCAAAGTACAGGAACAGGTGGGCAACCCAGGTATGTACCCCTACATTGGTAACATCATGTAACACTCAATCCAAACATATTTAACATACAGAGAGATAATCAATGTGCAAGTGACCATGTGCAAAATATGCAATAAGATAAAGTAATAATAGTAAAGCTTAATACATAGTAATAATAATATAGTTACCAATGGAGTACTCCTGCGGAACCCACCAACACCCGACGCGCGTTTCGCACCGAAATTCGCAGACCCCCTTATAGGCAGACCCCCCCATAGGCAGATTCTGTAGTACAAGGCGGCACCCCTTAAAAAAAAAAACCTCTCTTCTTCCTGGTTCCTGTGCTGCTCTGAGCTCCTGCTCGTCTTCTGACAGCAGGCGCCGGGCAGTGACTCATCGCGCCCACTGTCGGCATCGCCGACATCAGACGCTGACAGGGGGATGATGGGGGAAGGAGCACAGCATAGTGCTCCTTCCCTCATCATTGTGGTCAGCTGTATCGGCTAAATGCTGGTACAGCTGACCCTGCGATGACAGGCGGGAGGCCCACTGCTGGCACCGGACCCCCCCACCTGCTCAGGGGCCCCATAGCAGCAGAGCAGGGAGATTGATTCTCCCTGCTCTGCCACAGAAGGTAACTGCGCGCGCCGATAGTTACAGTAGCATAGCTCCGTGTGGGCCCCCTCAGAGCATCGGGCCCGGGGCCACCGCACCCTCTGTCCTCCGGTAGCTACACTACTGTTTACTATATTAAGTGCAATGGGAGCACATTATACAATATGGAGGGCAATGGAGGCGCACTATACTACGTGGAGGGCGATGGAATGCATTATACTATATGGAGGGCAATGGGGCTCATTATACTATATGAAGTGCAATGGGGCACATTATACTGTATGGAGGCACATTATACTATATGAGGTGCAATGGGGTGCATTATACTATTATGGAGGGCAATGGGGCGCATTATACTATATGAGGTGCAATGGGGTGCATTGTACTACATGAAGTGTAATGGGGGCGCATTGTAATATATGGAGGGCAATGGGGCACATTACACTATATGGAAGACAATGGTTGCGCATTATACTTTATGATGTGCAATGGGGGCACATTATACTATATGAAGGGCAATGCGAGTGCATTATAGTATATGAAGTGCAATGGGGGTGCATTATACGATATAAAGTGCAATGGGGTGCATTATACTAGTTCTAAAGTTTCCCTAGGACACCTCCAGCTCAGGGATATTGTCATCAGAGGACGCTGCCTTATCCTCATCGCTAATCATCACTCAAAAGAGAATCTCGACCTGTGACAAAGTTCCTATAGGGGTGACCTGGCTGTCATCTGAACAACTAGGCTTCCCTGCTTTCCCCCCACATGTCCCAGAACAATGCAAAGTCTCATCAGATGATTATGGGGTGCAACAAGTCCTTGACGACCCACTTTCTGAGACACGGTGCCAAAGTCCGTGCTTCTGACCACCCAGGCCGCAGGATAGTTCTTAGTGTCCCCATGGATACACCGGATGCCCACAACCTTCCCAGGGATCAGCTGTGAGGAAGTGTGGCTCTTATCAGAGTCACCAAACTTGCAGAGTCCATCAGTCCAGTCACTCACACCCTGTTTAGAGACACGGAGCATGCCTGAGGGCCCTCGCCAGGTTGAGGAACTGCGCTGCAGGCAGAAAAGGAGCAACACCGGCCTATGCTGCAGTCTGTTGGCTCAGAATTCATGGGGCATCGGGTGGCTATATAGCCAGAGGCATGACACCTTTCACATATAACGGCATGGAACTGATTACTCTGCTGCGGCTCAGATGCCTTTTGGGACTTTGGACGCCCCAGTGTGGATTTAGCCTCTTTTTTTTGGGAGCCATCCCTCCTTTGGAAAACCTAGGAAGGTAATCTTACCCCTGCTTGACCACCCAGGAAACTTTTGACCATCCGGTACCTCTCCACTAGGCCCACCAGGTCATCTGCATTTTGGGGATCTCCCTTTGCAACCCAAGACTGAATCAGCTTTGGCAGAGAGTGGATAAGCCAATCCATAACCAATCTCTCAACCATCTGGGCTGGGGAACATGTCTTTGACTGCAGCCACTTCTGTACCAGGTGCAGAAGGTCAAACATTTGTGACTGGGGTGGTTTAAACCTGTGAAAGTCAAGATATACACTCGTTGTATAACGGGGTCTGTTCCGCAGGACTGGCGCATAGCAAATGTGGTGCCAATATTCAAAAAGGGCTCTAAAAGTGAACCTGGAAATTATAGGCCAGTAAGTCTAACCTCTACTGTTGGTAAAATATTTGAAGGGTTTCTGAAGGATGTTATTCTGGATTATCTCAATGAGAATAACTGTTTAACTCCATATCAGCATGGGTTTATGAGAAATCGCTCCTGTCAAACCAATCTAATCAGTTTTTATGAAGAGGTAAGCTATAGGCTGGACCACGGTGAGTCATTGGACGTGGTATATCTCGATTTTTCCAAAGCGTTTGATACCGTGCCGCACAAGAGGTTGGTACACAAAATGAGAATGCTTGGTCTGGGGGAAAATGTGTGTAAATGGGTTAGTAACTGGCTTAGTGATAGAAAGCAGAGGGTGGTTATAAATGGTATAGTCTCTAACTGGGTCGCTGTGACCAGTGGGGTACCGCAGGGGTCGGTATTGGGACCTGTTCTCTTCAACATATTCATTAATGATCTGGTAGAAGGTTTAAACAGTAAAATATTGATATTTGCAGATGATACAAAACTATGTAACGCAGTTAATACAAGAGAAGATAGTATTCTGCTACAGATGGATCTGGATAAGTTGGAAACTTGGGCTGAAAGGTGGCAGATGAGGTTTAACAATGATAAATGTAAGGTTATACACATGGGAAGAAGGAATCAATATCACCATTACACACTGAACGGGAAACCACTGGGTAAATCTGACAGGGAGAAGGACTTGGGGATCCTAGTTAATGATAAACTTACCTGGAGCAGCCAGTGCCAGGCAGCAGCTGCCAAGGCAAACAGGATCATGGGGTGCATTAAAAGAGGTGTGGATACACATGATGAGAGCATTATACTGCCTCTGTACAAATCCCTAGTTAGACCGCACATGGAGTACTGTGTCCAGTTTTGGGCACCGGTGCTCAGGAAGGATATAATGGAACTAGAGAGAGTACAAAGGAGGGCAACAAAATTAATAAAGGGGATGGGAGAACTACAATACCCAGATAGATTAGCGAAATTAGGATTATTTAGTCTAGAAAAAAGACGACTGAGGGGCGATCTAATAACCATGTATAAGTATATAAGGGGACAATACAAATATCTCTCCGGGGATCTGTTTATACCAAGGAAGGTGACGGGCACAAGGGGGCATTCTTTGCGTCTGGAGGAGAGAAGGTTTTTCCACCAACATAGAAGAGGATTCTTTACTGTTAGGGCAGTGAGAATCTGGAATTGCTTGCCTGAGGAGGTGGTGATGGCGAACTCAGTCGAGGGGTTCAAGAGAGGCCTGGATGTCTTCCTGGAGCAGAACAATATTGTATCATACAATTATTAGGTTCTGTAGAAGGACGTAGATCTGGGGATTTATTATGATGGAATATAGGCTGAACTGGATGGACAAATGTCTTTTTTCGGCCTTACTAACTATGTTACTATGTTACTATGTTGTGCCCTTACTGCCAGGGTTACATTCAGCTGAGCCAAGATCTCAGATTTAAGTTTACTATACTATTTGGTGTCTTGCAGGGCCAGATCAAAGTGCGCCTTCTGTGGATCCGCGGTTAGATATGGTGCTAGAACCTCCTCCCACTGCTCCAGTGGCAGTCTCTCACAGTCCTTAATCTATTGATCCTAGAAGAGGGATCCATGCCCTAAGGAATACAAGGCTCACTTCTAAACACAAGGTAAATGCATCTTTTTGCTTTAAATCTGTACACTACCCAGTAGTTATTCAGTTTCTGATCTAAAAATCTATCACGGCTACAGTATTTACAGAAGAGAGCAATTTAAGAAATCAGGAGAAGTCACAATCCCCATGCATTGTCAAACAAGCGGAGGGGGACATGACTTTGGGAGGGGTGGACCTTTAACTCCTGCAGCTTTGTTTGTTTAGCAGTGTATACTTTAAATAAAGGTACCGTTACACTTAACGATTTACCAACGATCACGACCAGCGATACGACCTGGCCGTGATCTTTGGTAAGTCGTTGTGTGGTCGCTGGAGAGCTGTCACACAGACAGCTCTCCAGCGACCAACGATGCCGAAGTCCTCGGGTAACCAGGGTAAACATCGGGTTACTAAGCGCAGGGCCGCGCTTAGTAACCCGATGTTTACCCTGGTTACCATTGTAAATGTAAAAAAAAAACCCACTACATACTTATATTCCGGTGTCTGTCACGTCCCTCGCCGTCAGCTTCCCGCACTGACTGTGTCAGCGCCGGCCGTAAAGCACAGCACAGCGGTGACGTCACCGCTGTGCTTTGCGGCCGGCGCTCACAGTCAGTGCGGGAAGCTGACGGCGAGGGATGTGACAGACACCAGAATGTAAGTATGTAGTGTTTTTTTTTTTACATTTACAATAGTAACCAAGGTAAACATCGGGTTACTAAGCGCGGCCCTGCGCTTAGTAACCCGATATTTACCCTGGTTACCAGTGAAGACATCGCTGGATCAGCGTCACACACGCCGATGCAGCGATGACAGCTGGTGATCAGCGACCAGAAAAAGGTCCTGATCATTCGCAGCGACCAACGATCTCCCAGCAGGGGCCTGATCGTTGGTCGCTGTCACGCATAACAATTTCGTTAACGATATCGTTGCTACGTCACAAAAAGCAAAGATATCGTTAACGAAATCGTTATGTGTGATGGTACCTTTAGAGTGCTGGTGATTTAAGAGTTAGGAGCACAATATGTCTGTGCCTGGTGTGATCTCTCACCGGATGAACTGGAGGAAACATGTCTGCAGTGTCAGGGACTATAATACTTGGGTTATCGCCTCACATTAGATTATATGACCACATTCACCTCAGACATCATGTACTAGTGTAGTATCAGCTCCAATGTCATATATGTGATCAATATTACTTCAGAAATTCATGTGTCTGCTACAGCTTACTGTCACAGCTCTGTAGTCAGGTGACCCAGGACCAGGGGCTCCTTCTCTGATCTTAACACTAGAGGGCACCCTAACTAGCCCTGTTCCCTGGGTAACTTCTTAGGGTGGAGATGCTGGGGCCACATGCCTTGCCTTATCTCCTGAATCTGCCCTCTGTCTGTACTCTTCCCCACCCAGGGAAGAGGGGAGTAAGAATGCACCATAGTACACCAACCAGATGAACAAAGTAACACAAACGGGAAACGGAACATATCAAGTATACAAGCATACACTCACATATAGGAATGCATTGGGGAGTGGAGGATGGGATAAAACCAAAGTAGGAGAAGAAAGGGATTTATCACACTTACTAAACCAAGCAACAGTCACAGATAAGTCCACCAATCGACTACTCTTATAACCACCAACTACTATCCTCCCAGCCATGTTTCTATTCAGTGCAGGATTAGGAGTAATCAGACTCTGCGGTCTTCTGGCTCCTCTCTGTCATGGTAACCTCATGACACTTACCTCACATACTGCATAGGCAGCTCCTTTGTGACCTCACTGCAAACATGGCTGATATATCACACATTAATGCTGCATTATACAGCTTCTTCATGAGTTTTGGACGCTGGTGAGTGTATTATATAGTGATCAAGAGCTGTGAGCAGATAGCACATACATTGTCTGCCATTACTGTGTAATAGTGGGAGGACAGAGCATGGGCACATACAGTGTATGTCATCACTGCGTAATAGTGGGAGGACAGAGCATGGACACATACAGCATCTGCCATTACTGTATAACAGTGGGAGGACAGAGCATGGACATATACAGTGTCTGCCATTACTATGTAATAGTGGGAGGACAGAGCATGGACACATACAGTGTCTCCTATTATGGTATTATAGTGGGAGGACAAAGCATGGACATATACAGCGTCTGCCATCACTGTATAATAGTGGGAGGACAGAGCATGGACACATAAGAAGGCAATATCTAAAAACGTACATAGGGGCTGGTAACGGCACTCTCCAGAGGTAATTTCTGTACATCTTGATTTTTGTTGTAGTCCTCCAAGCTTCTTTAGGAGAATTTTTGTTTCCACTAGGATTTGTTGGCATTTTTTTTTATGTATTATCCTGTCAAGTGTGTTAGTTCATTCATTTCTATGTACAACCTCTTAAAAATATGTGGTGGGTTCCTGTTGCCACATTTTTGGTTTCCCACTTTTTTATAAGTTTGTCTCTTTTTGTCAATAAATTTTGTTTTTTTTTATTATGATTGGTTCTTGTGTACATTTTTTCTTTTTCTGATTTTGTTATATTGTACTGAACCCTATTTATTTCCATTTTTGTTTGGCATTTTATTATTATTTCTTGTATTTCGTATTTGGTGTGTTTTGATTTTAATGCCATAATTTTTTGACCCAACCCCTTTATATTAGGAGGCTTGTAGCAAACTCCAATTAGCATCTTTCCATTATTGCCATGCCCATGTACATTTACCCATACTCATTTTCCCGGAACCACGCATTCCTTGACCAGGACACAACAAAAACACTAGTGCATGCCCTTATCATCTACCTCCTTGACTACTGCAACCTCCTACTCTCTGGCCTCCCCTCTAGCACTTTGGCACTACTCCAATCCATCCTACACTCTGCTGCCGGACTAATCTACCTGTCTCCCCGCTAATCCCCAGCCTCTCCCCTATGCCAACCCCTTCACTGGCTTCCTATCGCCCAGAGACTCCAGTTCAAAACCCTTACTATGACATACAAAGCCATCCACAACCTATCTCCTCCATACATCTGTGACAAGGCCTCCCGTTACTTACCTACACGCAACCTCTGATCCTCTCAAGATCTCATTCTCTACTCCCCTCTCATCTCTTCTTCCCACAACCGCATCCAAGACTTCTCCCGTGCTTCCCCCATACTCTGGAACTCTCTACCACAACACATCAGACTCTCGCCTACCATAGAAACCTTCAAAAAGAAGCTGAAGACTCACCTCTTCCAACAAGCCTTCAGCCTGCAGTGAACCTCAACCTTCTGAACCACCGCACAACTAGCTCTACCCTCTCCTAGTGTATCCTCACCCATCCCCTGCAGACTGTGAGCCCTCACGGGCAGGGTCCTCCCTCCTTCTGTACCGGTTAGTGCCTTTTTTTTGGCTCATGTTTAATGTATTTTTTTTATATTTGCCCCCTTTTCACATGTAAAGCGCCATGGAATAAATGGCGCTATAAAAATGTATAATAATAATAATACTGACTCTACATTGTCGCAGCTTCCCCCAATGTTGTCATTGAGGACTGGTCTTAAGATAGATTTAATAAAAATACACACCCCTCCACATTGTCTGTCTTTCCTGTCCTTTCAAAATATAGTATAACCCTCTATGTTTGTCATCCAGTCATGGCTTTCATCCAGCCAGGTTTCCGTAATGCTGACTACATCATATTCTGATGGCTGACATAAGAGCATCCATTTCATTAATTTCGTTTGCAAGACTTCTTGCATTTGCAAGTAGAAATTTAATACTATTAACACATGTATTACTCCTTCTCACCTTCCTATGTTCCTTGCAGGTCCCAGCTCCCCATATATCCTCATTAACCTTTATTGTCTCATTTTCTATCTACTCTATCTATCCCCTTTTTAGCACATCTACCCTCCTTCTCATCAGATCCTAGTTTAAAAGCTCCTCCATCCGTCTGACCATTTTTTCCCCAAGCACAGCTGCACCCTCCCCATTGAGGTGCAACCCATCCCTACCATTGAACCTGTAGTTGACAGAGAAGTCGGCCTAGTTCTCCATGAACCCAAACTGTTCCTTTCTGCACTAATTTCTAAGCCACTTATTTATCTCCCAAAGATCCGCTGACTTTCTAGTGATGCTAGTGGCATAGACAGTGTTTGTGAAAACACCACCTTGGAGGTCCTGTCCTTCAGCTTTTCTTCTAGTTCCTTATAATCATTTTTAAGGACCTTCCACCTCCCTCTAACCTTATCATTGGTACCGATGTGTACTATGACCGCTGTTTTTTTTCCCAGCCCTTCCCAGCAATCTGTCTATGCTATTTGCAATATGCCGAACCTGAGCACCTGGCAGACAACACACTGTTTGGCCGTCATGGTCTTGTCAGAAGATGACCCTGTCTGTCCTCTTAATTAGAGAGTCCCCAATCACCATCATCTGTCTGGCTTTGCTGCATTCCTATCTCCCTTATATCTCCCTTATTCCTACAGCAATCGTTTTCCTGGTTGCTAGGAGCAACATCCTGCTCTAGTGATCCCAGTACTGGGCTTGCATTCCCAATACCAGACAAACAGTTACAGTGCCTTGCAAAAGTATTCGGCCCCCTGGAACTTTTCAACCTTTTCCCACATATCATGCTTCAAACATAAAGATACCAAATGTAAATTTTTAGTGAAGAATCCACAACAAGTGGAACACA
Source organism: Ranitomeya variabilis (assembly GCF_051348905.1). Lineage (NCBI taxonomy): Eukaryota > Metazoa > Chordata > Amphibia > Anura > Dendrobatidae > Ranitomeya > Ranitomeya variabilis. The sequence continues at coordinate 299,609,428 of NC_135236.1, read as the reverse complement.
ATTGTGAAGCTGAATGAAATTTATTGGTTATTTTAAATTTTGTGGAAATTCAAAAACTGAAAAGTGGGGCGTGCAATATTATTTGTCCCCTTTACTTTCAGTGTAGCAAACTCACTCCAGAAGTTCATTGTGGATCTCTGAATGATCCAATGTTTTCCTAAATGCCTATTGATGATAAATATAATCCACCTGTGTGTAATCAAGGCTCCGTATAAATGCACCTGCTCTGTGATAATCTCAGGGTTCTGTTTGAAGCACAGATAGCATCATGAAGACCAAGGAACACAACAGGCATGTCCGTGATACGGTTGTGGAGATGTTTAAAGCCGCATTTGGATACAAAATGATTTCCAAAACTTTAAACATCCCAAGGAGCACTGTGCAAGGGATCATATTGAAATGGAAGGAGTATCATACCACTGCAAAACTACCAAGACCCGGCCGTCCCTCTAAACTTTTATCTCAAACAAGGAGAAGACTGATCAGAGATGCAGCCAAGAAGCCCATGATCCCTCTGGAAGAACTGCAGAGATCTACAGCTGAGGTGGGACAGTCTGTCCATAGGACAACAATCAGTCGTACACTGCACAAATCTGGCCTTTATGGAAGAGTGGCAAGAAGAAAGCCATTTCTCAAAGATATCCATAAAAAGTGTAGTTTAAAGTTTGCAACAAGCCACCTGGGAGACACACCAAACATGTGGAAGAAGGTGCTCTGGTCAGATGAAACCAAAATTGAACTTTTTGGCAACAATGCCAAACAGTATGTTTGGCGTAAAGGCAACACAACTCATCACCCTGAACACACCATCCCCACTGTCAAACATGGTGGTGTGTTATGATCCCTAGTGGCTGAGGATCACAAATAGATCAGCAAGTGATTAAACTAAGGACGAGCTCTAGGGAGATGGTAACTGGACTGATCGCAAATCTGAACCTATCCAAAACAACTAGAGGTAGCCGGTGAACGTGCCTAAAAAATTCCTAGACGTCTCGAGCCAGCCTGAGGAACTAGCTACCCCTAAAGAGAAAGAAAGACCTCGCTTGCCTCCAGAGAAATAATCCCCAAAGATATAGAAGCCCCCAACAAATATTAACGGTGAAGTAAGAAGAAGGCACATACATAGGGATGAAATCAGATTCAGCAAAAGAGGCCCACTAGTACTAGAAAGCAGAAAATAGAGCAGGGGTCTATGCGATCAATAAAAAACCCTTACAAAATATCCATCCTGAGATTTCAAGAACCCACACACCAACTAACGGTGTGTGGGGAGAAACTCAGCCCACTAGAGCAACCAGCAAGCGAGGGAATTACATTTTAGCAAGCTGGAACAGAAAACATGATAAACACTGCTGATCAAAAAATGAGCAAACAAAACTTAGCTTATCCTGGATGGACTGGGAGCAAGGTAGTCAGAAGGAATCTGAGTAGCACTGATTACATCGACAGCCGGCAACAAGTGGAAGTAAAACAGAGCTATATAGGAACCTCCCAGAGGATAACGAACCAGCTGATAGCCAGAGACCAGCAGGATAACAGACAAAGCCACCAGGGGGAGCCCAAAGCAAAAGTCACACCATACCACCAGTGACCACAAGAGGGAGCCTGAACACAGAGTTCACAACAGTACCCCCCCCTTGAGCAGGGGTCACCGAACCCTCATGAAAACCACCAGGGCGATCAGGATGAGCCACATGGAAGGCACGAACCAAATCGGCTGCATGAACATCAGAGGCGACAACCCAAGAATTATCCTCCTGACCATAGCCCTTCCATTTAACCAAATACTGGAGCCTCCGTCTAGAAATACGAGTATCCAAGATCTTCTCCACCACGTATTCCAATTCTCCCTCAACCAGCACCGGGGCAGGAGGCTCAACCGGAGGAACAACAGGCACCACATACCTCCGCAACAACAAGCGATGGAACACATTATGAATAGCAAATGATGCTGGGAGGTCCAGACGAAATGACACAGGGCCAAGGACTTCCAGAATCTTATAAGGACCGATAAACCGAGGCTTGAACTTAGGAGAGGAGACCTTCATAGGAACGAAGCAAGAAGACAACCACACCAAGTCCCCAACGCGAAGTCGGGGACCCACACAGCGACGGCGGTTGGCAAAGAGCTGAGCCTTCTCTTGAGACAGCTTCAAATTGTCCACCACATGATTCCAAATCTGATACAACCTATCAACCACAACATCCACTCCAGGACAGTCAGAAGGCTCCACCTGACCCGAGGAAAAACGAGGATGAAACCCCGAATTACAAAAGAAAGGAGAAACCAAAGTAGCAGAACTAGCCCGATTATTAAGGGCAAACTCGGCCAACGGCAAAAAAGTAACCCAGTCGTCCTGATCAGCAGAAACAAAACATCTTAAATAAGTCTCCAAGGTCTGATTAGTTCGCTCGGTTTGGCCATTCGTCTGAGGATGGAAGGCCGACGAAAAAGACAAATCAATGCCCAATTTAGCACAAAAGGTCCGCCAAAATCTAGACACAAACTGGGATCCTCTGTCAGAAACAATGTTCTCAGGAATCCCGTGCAAACGAACCACATTTTAAAAAAACAGTGGAACCAACTCGGAGGAGGAAGGCAACTTAGGCAAGGGCACCAAATGGACCATCTTAGAAAAACGATCACACACCACCCAGATGACAGACATTCTCTGAGAGACAGGGAGATCTGAAATAAAATCCATGGAAATGTGCGTCCAAGGCCTCTTCGGGACAGGCAAAGGTAACAGCAAACCACTGGCTCGAGAACAGCAAGGCTTAGCCCGAGCACAAATTCCACAAGACTGCACAAAGGAACGCACATCCCGCGACAAGGAAGGCCACCAAAAAGACCTGGCCACCAAGTCTCTGGTACCAAATATTCCAGGATGGCCCGCCAACACCGAAGAATGAACCTCGGAGATGACTCTGTTGGTCCATCTATCCGGGACAAACAGTCTCTCCGGTGGACAGCGATCAGGTCTATCCGCCTGAAACTCTTGCAGCACACGTCGCAAATCTGGGGAGATGGCAGACAAAATCACCCCTTCTCTAAGAATACCAGCCGGCTCTGAATCTCCCGGAGAGTCAGGCACAAAACTCCTAGAAAGAGCATCAGCCTTCACATTCTTCGAACCAGGCAGGTACGAAACCACGAAATCAAAACGAGAGAAAAACAACGACCAACGAGCCTGTCTGGGATTCAGCCGCTTGGCCGACTCGAGATAAATCAAATTCTTGTGATCAGTCAAGACCACCACACGATGCTTAGCTCCCTCGAGCCAATGTCGCCACTCCTCAAATGCCCACTTCATAGCCAACAACTCCCGATTACCGACATCATAATTCCGCTCGGCAGGCGAAAACTTTCTTGAAAAGAAAGCACATGGCTTCATCACAGAGTCATCGGAGCTTCTCTGCAACAAAACATCCCCCGCTCCAATCTCGGAAGCATCAACCTCCACCTGGAAGGGAAGTGAGACATCTGGCTGACACAAGACCGGAGCCGAAGAAAACCGGCGCTTCAGCTCCCGAAAGGCCTCCACAGCCGCAGAGGACCAATTAGTCACATCAGAACCTTTCTTGGTCAAATCCGTCAAAGGCTTAACAACACCAAAAAAATTAGCTATGAAGCGACGGTAAAAATTAGCAAAACCCAAGAACTTCTGAAGACTCTTAACCGATGTAGGCTGCGTCCAGTCATGAATAGCCTGAACCTTGACTGGGTCCATCTCAATAGTAGAAGGAGAAAAAATGAAACCCAAAAAAGAAATCTTCTGGACTCCAAAAAGACATTTTGAGCCCTTCACAAATAAAGCATTGTCACGCAGGACCTGAAAGACCATCCTGACCTGCTTAACATGAGACTCCCAATCATCCGAAAAAAACAGAATATCATCCAGATACACAATCAAAAACTTATCCAGATATTCACGGAAGATGTCGTGCATAAAGGACTGAAAGACTGAAGGAGCATTAGAAAGTCCAAAAGGCATCACCAGGTACTCAAAATGGCCTTCAGGCGTATTAAATGCAGTTTTCCATTCATCACCCTGTTTTATACGCACAAGGTTATACGCACCACGAAGATCTATCTTGGTGAACCAACTAGCCCCCCTAATGCGAGCAAACAAATCAGTTAACAATGGCAAAGGATACTGAAATTTGACCGTGATTTTATTAAAAAGGCGATAATCAATACAAGGTCTCAGGGAACCATCCTTCTTAGCCACAAAAAAGAATCCCGCACCAAGAGGGGAAGAGGACGGGCGAATATGTCCCTTCTCCAAAGACTCCCTTATATAACTTCGCATGGCAGCATGCTCCGGCACAGATAAATTGAAAAGTCGTCCCTTAGGAAACTTACTACTAGGAATCAAATTTATAGCACAATCACAGTCCCTATGAGGAGGTAGAGAATTGAGTTTGGGCTCCTCAAATACATCCTGGTAGTCTGACAAAAACGTAGGGACTTCAGAAGGAGTGGACGAAGCAATTGACACCACAGGAGCGTCACCATGAATTCCCTGACAACCCCAACTTGACACAGACATAGCTTTCCAATCCAGGACTGGATTATGAGTCTGCAACCATGGTAGACCCAACACGACAACATCATGCAAATTATGCAATACAAGAAAGCGAATCACCTCCTGATGAACAGGAGTCATGCACATGGTCACTTGTGTCCAGTACTGAGGTCTATTCGTAGCCAATGGCGTAGAGTCAATTCCCCTTAGTGGAATAGGGAATTTTAAAGGCTCCAAATCAAAACCACAGCGCCTGGCAAATGACCAATCCATCAGACTCAGGGCAGCACCTGAATCTACAAAGGCATTAACCGGGTAAGATGACAGGGAACAAATCAGGGTAACAGACAAAATGAACTTAGGCTGTAAAGTACCAATGGTGACAGATTTATCAACCTTTTTTTTGCGCTTAGAGCATGCTGAGATAACATGAGCTGAGTCACCACAGTAAAAGCACAACCCATTTTGCCGTCTATAATTTTGCTGTTCACTTCTGGTCAGAATTCTGTCACATTGCATAGATTCAGGTGTCTGTTCAGAAGACACCGCCAAATGGTGCACAGGTTTGCGCTCCCGCAACCGCCGATCAATCTGAATGGCCAGAGTCATTGACTCATTCAGACCTGCAGGCGTAGGGAACCCCACCATGACATTCTTAATGGCTTCAGAAAGACCTTCTCTGAAATTTGCAGCCAGGGCACACTCATTCCACTGAGTAAGCACCAACCATTTCCGAAATTTCTGGCAGTACACCTCTGCTTCATCTTGCCCCTGCGAGAGGGCCAATAACGCTTTTTCAGCCTGGTTCTCAAGATTAGGTTCCTCATAGAGCAATCCAAGGGCCAGAAAAAACGCATCCACACTGAGCAATGCAGGATCCCCTGGCGCCAATGCGAAGGCCCAGTCTTGAGGGTCACCACGCAAAAAGGAAATAATAATCCTAACTTGCTGAACGGCATCACCAGAGGATGGAGGTTTCAAAGAAAGAAACAACTTACAATTGTTCTTAAAATTCAGGAACCTAGATCTATCTCCAGAAAACAACTCCGGAATAGGTATCCTAGGCTCAGACATAGGACTGTGAACAACAAAATCCTGAATACTTTGAACTCTAGCAGCAAGATGATCCAGACTGGAAGCCAAGCTCTGGACATCCATGTCAGCAGCTGAACTTAGAGCCACACCAAGATTAAGAGGAGGAGAGAAGCTAGCACAGCAGCTAGACACACGGCAACAACAAGAAAAAAAAAAAAATATCTCAAGGCTTCTTTTCTCCTGCTTCTGCCATGCAATTAACACTTTGCAGGCCGGCTGTACTGTTATGATCCCTAGTGGCTGAGGATCACAAATAGATCAGCAAGTGATTAAACTAAGGACGAGCTCTAGGGAGATGGTAACTGGACTGATCGCAAATCTGAACCTATCCAAAACAACTAGAGGTAGCCGGTGAACGTGCCTAAAAAATTCCTAGACGTCTTGAGCCAGCCTGAGGAACTAGCTACCCCTAAAGAGAAAGAAAGACCTCACTTGCCTCCAGAGAAATAATCCCCAAAGATATAGAAGCCCCCAACAAATATTAACGGTGAAGTAAGAAGAAGGCACATACATAGGGATGAAATCAGATTCAGCAAAAGAGGCCCACTAGTACTAGAAAGCAGAAAATAGAGCAGGGGTCTATGCGATCAATAAAAAACCCTTACAAAATATCCATCCTGAGATCTCAAGAACCCACACACCAACTAACGGTGTGTGGGGAGAAACTCAGCCCACTAGAGCAACCAGCAAGCGAGGGAATTACATTTTAGCAAGCTGGAACAGAAAACATGATAAACACTGCTGATCAAAAAATGAGCAAACAAAACTTAGCTTATCCTGGATGGACTGGGAGCAAGGTAGTCAGAAGGAATCTGAGTAGCACTGATTACATCGACAGCCGGCAACAAGTGGAAGTAAAACAGAGCTATATAGGAACCTCCCAGAGGATAACGAACCAGCTGATAGCCAGAGACCAGCAGGATAACAGACAAAGCCACCAGGGGGAGCCCAAAGCAAAAGTCACACCATACCACCAGTGACCACAAGAGGGAGCCTGAACACAGAGTTCACAACAGTGGTGGCAGCATCATGGTTTGGGTCTGCTTTTCTTCAGCAGGGACAGGGAAGGGTTAAAATTGATGGGAAGATGGATGGAGCCAAATACAAGACCATTCTTGAAGAAAACCTGTTGGAGTCTGCAAAAGACCTGAGACTGGGACGGAGATTTGTCTTCCAACAAGACAGTGATGCCAAACATAAGGCAAAATCTACAATGGAATGGTTCACAAATAAACGTATCAGGTGTTAGAATGGCCAAGTCAAAGTCCAGACCTCAATCCAATCGAGAATCTGTGGAAAGAGCTGAAAACTGCTGTTCACAAACGATCTCCATCAAACCTCACTGAGCTCCAGCTGTTTGCCAAGGAAGAATAGGTAAGAATTTCAGTCTCTCGATGTACAAAACTGATAGAGACATACCCCAAGCGACTTGCAGCTGTAATCGTAGCAAAAGGTGGCGCAACAAAGTATTAAGTTAAAGGGGACTAATAATATTGCACGCCCCACTTTTTAGTTTTTGAATTTCAACAAAAATTAAAAATAACCAATACATTTCGTTCACAATTGTGTTCCAATTGTTGATTCTTCACCAAAAATTTACATTTGGTATCTTTATGTTTGAAGCATGATATGTGGGAAAAGGTTGAAAAGTTCCAGGGGGCCACAAGGCACTGTATATGTACTACGCTGTGCCAGATCAGGACTGAGCTCTCTGGCGCTTTTCCCCTTACCCCTTCTTGCAACTGTCACTCATACTTCTGGGTACTGACCTTCCCCACCTCCACCCTCATCCATATCACTGGCCCCAGCAAGTGCAAGCTCAGTGAGCTCTAAACTCCTCTCCAGGTTTACAATACTCCTGAGTGTTGTCAGCTTCACATTTAGATCTGTGAGGCTACTTTCACACATCAGGTTTTTGCTGTCAGGCACAACCCGGCGAATTTTGAAAACAACGGATCCGGGTTTTTTTCGCCGGATACGGTTTTTCTCATAGAGTTGTATTAGCACCGGATTGCGACAGATGGCCACAGGTTTCATCTGCTTTTTGCCGGATCCTTCAAAAATTATTTTTCCGGCCGACGGAGAAAACGTACAGAGGAATGTTTTTTCTGTCCGGCGAAAAAACGCACAGCGACAGTTCTGGCGATAAATGGATTAAACGTAAGGTGAAATGAGTGAATCCGGATACCGATTCTGGTATTTTTACACCGAGCATGCCCCGTAGCTGCATTTTCCATTCTCTCTCCTTCTCTCCTCCCCGAAACTGGAAGTCCAAACTCCGGGTAAATAAAACACGGATCCAGCAAAAAAAAAACGGGTCCGGGGCATCAGTTTTTCACATTTTGTGCCGGATCCGATTTTTTAAAAATTCGCCTGATTGTGGCAAAAAACTGATGTGTGAAAGTAGCCTTACCTGGGCTTCCAAACATGTAACTCGCTGACATCAAGTGCAGACATATTCACCCTCAAACGGCTGTTCAAGGCATGCATACATCTCACAAGACACACACAGGGTATCATTGCCCATGGAGCACATAATAAATGGGGAAAAACAGTACAAATAAAAGCAGAAAAAAACACTAAACTGTGCTCTTGAGTTAAACTATGATATTGTGCTTAATTATGCACTTACCTGCAGCCCTGTACTTAAAGGCAGCTCTCTGTCTGCTCAGCAGCCCTCACTTAGAGTATATGGCACTTGTAGTCCTCCACCCAGCAAGCATAGGTGAGTACATGGTGTTTCATCCTCACTTATTCCACATTTTATATATTTCAGGAACTGTTTTTTTTTTGGGGGGGGGGAATGGTTGTGGGGGTAAAAGAGTTCTCAAAATTAGTGTTGATTAGTGAAAGATACCTACTTTTTCAATTAAACTTCACAATAAGCTGCCATGTGAATACACTGACTGATCATTTTATGTATCTATATAATACATACACAAAAAAAAACAGTTATTTGATTTCCTTTTTAGTGTGCTTTAAAGTTACTTATAATTTGGTGTCTAGGGGTAACCATCTCAGGTATGGACCACTTTTTTCGAGGGGTGTCCATAACAGTACGACCCCTGCTGTGAGGGGTAGCCATCTCATATATGGCACCCTGGTGTGGAGGGGTAACCATCTCAGGTATGGCCCCCTGGTGTGGAGGGGTAACCATCTCGGGTATGGCCCTCTGGTGTGGAGAGGTAACCATCTCAGGTATGGCCCTCTGGTGTGGAGAGGTAACTATTTTGGGCATGACCCCCTGCTGTGGAGAGGTAACCATCTTGGGTATGGCCCACTGGTGTGGAGGGGTAACCATATCAGGTATGCCCCTGGTGTGGAGGGGTAACTATCTCGGGTATGGCCCCCTGCTGTGGAGTGGTAACCATCTCAGGCATGGTCCTCTGGTGTGGACAGTTAACCTTATCGGGTACGGCTCCCTGTGGAGGGGTAACCATCTTAGGTATGGCCCCCTTGTCTCCAGAGGCATTTATATCTTATCAGACCCTGTTAGAATAAAGTCCCTGGGGTCATGGCAATTATATTTTGCTTGCCTACTGAATTAAATGCCTCCTCCGAGCTAGATACCATCTTAGGTATGGCCCCCTTGTCTCCAGAGGCATTTATATCTTATCAGACCCTGTTAGAATAAAGTCCCTGGGGTCATGGCAATTATATTTTGCTTGCCTACTGAATTAAATGCCTCCTCCGAGCTAGATACCATCTTAGGTATGGCCCCCTTGTCTCCAGAGGCATTTATATCTTATCAGACCCTGTTAGAATAAAGTCCCTGGGGTCATGGCAATTATATTTTGCTTGCCTACTGAATTAAATGCCTCCTCCGAGCTAGAAACCTAGATACCTGCGGGTGAAAAAAGCTAATATTCCGCACAAAAAATTGGCATGCTACAGAAAAAAACGCACTGCAAATACTCAAGGAAAATGACTAATTGTGTGCACAAGACTTCAGGATTCTCATTGAATTAGCTGACATAAGGATTCCACAGCATTTTTGGCCCATTCCAGAGCGTAAAAAACGCCAACAAAACGCACCAAAAATGCACAGCCTGCACATAGCCTTGGGAAACAGTCACACACTCAATATTTGGTCAGTATTTTACATCATTATTTCTAGCTAAAACCAGAAGAGCAACAATCAGAGGAAAAGTATAATAGAAACACATCACCACTTCCGTATTTTTTTACCTTCCCCTGGTTTTGGCTTACAAATACTGATGTGAAATACTGACCAAATACTGATAGTGTGACCCTAACCTAATAGCAAACCAGCGAGCAGTGACAGGTTGCTGTGATACCCATAAATTTCAGTGTAGAGTGATTTGCACATGAATTGCAACGTCTGAATAGTAAATAGGAGATGGGACCTTTTTGTTGCATCAAGAATAGACCCTCATCAGTATGTGTGTGTACCGGGCAGCTTTATCGACGCTGCCGGGTACACATGAATTGGACAATTTATACTCCAAGTATTCTCAATTTTTCCTATTTTCTAGCGTAGTAATGCAATTCAAATTTCATATATTTCATGTTTGCATGTTAAAGCGTTACAGAGCGCAACTTTATTTTGCTATAAGTGTGAAACCAGCCTATTATGGACTGTGATGTGTAAGTCGGCCATTGGTTTGATGACCCCAATTCAACAGCCTCATTGGTATGCATAAGGATTTCGAGTTTGGGTCAGAAGACCGGGGGCCAGTCCAAAATTGCAGCCCATACTGAGACCATGAAAGTCAAATGTGTGAAACCGACATTAGGAGTTTATCTTTCTATAGAGATGTCTATGAAAAAAATTACTATGTTAGAGCCTACTTTAAAAAAAAAAAAAATCTAAACAAGAATATTGCAAAAACAAAGCATACAACATATTCCTTACAATACTGTTATGAAGGCACTATAAGGGGCAGTCCTTTTTCCTCAATAAGGGCCTAATAATTCCATCATGATGTCACACTGTAGAACTGGGGATGGAACAAACACATTGCATTGTTAGGTCACTATGCTGCCACCACCAACATTCTAAACTCAGGTCTAGTTACAGTTATTCTCGTTAGCATCTGGAAAGACACAAAGTGACAATGAAGTTCCAGTTGTTTGTACATGCCATCTCTATTTTGCTATGGCATTTGAAGGATTATGCCACTGGCTTTCCTGTCCCTAACAGTAAGTATGCAACCAAAGAAAATTAGACGGGATTTCAGATGCTGACAAATTGATAGAAACACCTTATTTCCAATCTTATATATCTCATTGCATACTAGAAAAGTGTTGGAGCAACATCACTATAAGATAATTTAACTCAGCTGTAAAATGCAAAAATTATCTAACTAGTGTATATATGATATAAAAGAATTTTTTAATGTTTATTCTTTGTAGACTAAAACATATAAAACAAATGCCAAAGCCAAAACAGATGCCGCAATTTCAATAATAGTTTTAGGGAGTCCTTAAATTCATCATTAACCCATATATAGAATCCTACTCAACATGAAAATACATTGAATGCTGAAAAATATTCTTTAAATTAGCTAAACAAAATGTACAAATAAATAGTGCATAAAATATAATCCTGTAAAGTGCCTTTTTCTAAAGTACTAAACCCTGTAATGCATATCAGGTGCAAGTATAATTAAATATACATTGAATGCAATAAGGTGCTCCATAAATATAAGCTGCTACTGAAAAAGCATGCAAACATAATTATGTATTCAATATATATTAAATGTGAAAAGGTGCTTCATGAATATAAACTGCTGCTAAAAAGCATGCAAACATGATTGTACATTTAATCTAATATAAGGTGCCAAAGAAACATTCATACGCACATCAGAGTAGGCATAATAAAGATAAAGGAACTTACATATGAATACAAGGTCTGATGCAGGTGCTCCCGACGCCCCAACGCGCGTTTCGTGATAGTCACTTCCTCATCATTGTTTTGGGTATTTTGTATAATAGTGTATATATGATGCCTGGTAAAAATTGAAGTTGAGATGATGCTCAATTTGTATAGTCTTTTCACAAAATATACAAGTATGACCATTGCAGGCGTACATTCTTATCAGTGGCATAAGTAAAGTCCGATGGGCCCTGGTGCCAAATTTGGACCGGGGGCCCCCATCCTGATATATATACAGTATATATATATATATATATATCCTCCATCCTAGTATATATGTTCCCTTACTGACCCCATCCTGGTATCCTGGCAAACTGGTATATATGTCTCCTAGCTTGAGCCCAATCCTGGTATATATTTCCCTTAGCCTGGGCCCCATCCTGGTATATATATTCCCTAGCCTGGGCACCGTCCTTGTACATATATCCCCCATCCAGGTATATATGTCCCTTATCCTGGGTCCTATCCTGGTATACATATCCCCCATTCTGGGCCCCATACTAGTATATAGATCCCCTGTTTTGGTATGTGTGTTCCCCATGCTGGTATATTTCAACCATTCTGCTGCTGTTCTTTCATGCATAGAAAAAATAACTATGTTCACCTACCATCTTCTTCTGAAGTCTGCAAATGATTTCAGCGTGCAAGTGGCGGAAGTGCATGACATCACTGCCATATGTCCCCAGTCCCATTCGTGCATTGCTATGCAGGGACACAACAGGTTTCTGAGCTGCAATATACTTCAGCTCAATGTGTGTCCTTGGACGCACATCCAGTTGAAGTTTGTGCTGGCGTTGGAAGGCCCCTCACCCTCAAGAGCCCGGTGGCGACTTCTGCGACCGTGAACGGTTACGCATGTAATTCTTAAACTTTCTTAACTTCAGTTAAGTAAATCACAAATTGAATCCTCCCAGATCAGCGACAGGCAGCAATTTTTATCTCCAGTATTGAAAGACTTAAGTGTAATAAAATATGAACCTTAACTTCTAGATTCCTGGGGTTTTATTTTGATTATTGTATTATCTCAGCATTTTGAAGAGTGTAGGCAAGAGGAACATAAAGGAAAGATATGTATTTCTTCTCCACTAACTGTCCCTAAATGAGAATTCAATCTCTTTATTACATGATGCATTTGCTGTGCTTATACACATGTAAATGAATAATTTACCTTGCCTATACATATATGTCTGCTAGCGAGTGTGTGTATATGTATACATGCAAATTACCTCTTCAGAGAAGGGGATTTGGACTCTATAGCGCCACCAGTTGGAAGCAGTGATCCTACAAATTACTCTCGGCCCTTTATCAGGCCTTGAAATGTGACCTCAGTCCAGAGCCTCTCACCTAGCCAAATCAGTTCTCATACTTTGTACTGTCGAGAAGCAATACCCCTAAACACCGTGTCTGCAAATTAAAATTCTGATTATCTTAAGTCACATTTCAAAGCCTGTTAAAGGGTCAATAGTAACTTGTAGGATTAAGGCACTTTGCATATTACATTTAGCAGAGGAGCATTGCATGGTGAGTAAGCCTCCTTACCTTGGCATGCCAAAACCAGTAAGTCACTCTCCGCAAGGAGAAACGTTACCCAATATACATATTATACATAAACTGTGACAGGGTTACGGGCACAGTGTATGAAGGGAGATATGTGTCACTGTGGTATATTAGTTTCAGTGCTATAAAACCAGAATAGTTTTCCTCCAGCATACTATGTACTGAGAGGGATAAGTTATGTTATGGACTGGTTTTAGTGAACCTTCATAGAGCAGGTGGAAGGAGGTCCACCATACCTCCACTTGCAGAGTCCTGACAGTACCTGTGTGAGGTCAAGGTCATGTGATCATCACATGGGTTGTTAAAAACCTGAACATGAGAGTCAGTCTGAGTGGTGTATTGGGGGAGAGGTGGAACTCCCACTTGGCTCCCGTAGGAGCACATCTGTAATGTGTAATGCACATCTCATAATCATCCAAAAAGTATAATGCACCTCATAGTCATCCATAAAGTATAATGCACAGCCCATAGTTATCCATAAAGTATAATGCACAGCCCTTAGTCATCCATAAAGTATAATGCACAGCCCATAGTCATCCATAAAGTATAATGCACAGCCCATAGTCATCCATAAAGTATAATACAACCCATAGTCATCTATAAAGTGTAATGCACATCTCATAATCATCCATAAAGTATAATGCAACCCATAGTCATCCATAAAGTGTAATGCACATATCATAATCATCCATAAAGTATAATGCACCTCATGGTCATCCATAAAGTATAATGCACATCCCATAGTCAGCCATAAAGTATAATGCACCTCATAGTCATCCAAATGCACATCCCATAGTCAGCCATAAAGTATAATGCACCTCATAGTCATCCAAAAAGTATAACACAACCCATAGTCATCCATAAAGTATAATGCATCCCATATTCATTCATAACGTATAATGCAACCCATAGTCATCTATAAAGTATAATCCACATCTCATAATCATCCAGAAAGTATAATGCACCTCATAGTCATCCATAAAGTATAATGCACAGTCCATAGTCATCCATAAAGTATAATGCATAATCCATAGTCATCCATAAAGTATAATGCACAGCCCATAGTCATCCATAAAGTATAATGCACAGCCCATAGTCATCCATAAAGTATAATGCACAGCCCATAGTCATCCATAAAGTAAAATGCATCTCATAGTTATCCATAAAATATAATGCACAACCCATAGTCATCCATAAAGTATGATGCTCAACCCATAGTCATCCATAAAGTATAATGCACCCCCATAGCCATACATAAAGTATAATGCACATCCTACAGTAATCCATAAAGTATAATGTACAGCCCTTAGTCAGCCATATAGTATAATGCACCCCATATTCATCCATATAGTATACTGTACTGTCCATAGACATTCAAAAAGTATAATGCATTTTATGTTAGATACAAATTTTTGAGCAGAATATGCAATATTTATTCCTATCAGTATAGAAGAGTTTGTAGCCGCCAGGCTGTTAGTCATAAAAGAACATTTTAAGCCAAAACAAAACAGATAGTATCTGGTATGATAACATTTGATTAACTCTGGTATGATAACATTTGATTAACTAGATTATATCCATTGGACATTCCTCTGAGCCTAAGAGGACAGGGCTACCTATTATCCTAGTAACATGTAATTTGGCAGCTTCAGTAACAATCTGTATAATATAAACAAAGCACCATCTTGCCTAAATAGATGGTATCCACGGTGCTTACCCACCTCTGCGGATCAGGTAATTCCCGGTTTCCCTTCCCCTGAATAGTAGCCTGTTCCAGTGACTTATGGATTCTAGCAAATCCCACGAGCTTCTCTGAAAGGAGTCTTGGACGCCAACGCCATTTTGGATGGAGGATTTTCTCTTGGCGGCTGCTTATTTTCTCCGGTTTTCCTGCTGCGGGTCATGATGTTTAGGGCCGTGAATCCGCTCACTGCACGGCAAAGGTGTAGGGTAATACAGGCTTTTACTTTGTGTCTTCCAAGTGTGGTATATTACTGGGGTATTACAGGATTTTTGTGGGGGTTGAAGCAGGAGCGTTGAGCTGAGAATCTTCCTCACCTACCTGCCAGGCCACGTGTCCCAAAACATGATATAATTATTAGTGACATGAACACATCATTACTTAACATACTTAATCCTGGACATTTTTGACACTGTGGTCTCCATCCATAAAATTCAAGATTGTTTATCCATTATAACTGCAAAGACTAAAACCAGTCAAATATTTTCTTCCCTTCTAGCATGTGGAAATCGTCTAGCAGACATTAACATTGGCTCGCGCATTGTTGGTGGGAGAGATGCCCAACCTGGGTCCTGGCCATGGTTAGTCAGCATCCAGCAACCGATAGATGAAGACACCTTTATACACATGTGCGGAGGCTCAATCCTTAACACTCACTGGGTTGTGACAGCTGCTCACTGCTTCAAGTACCATGAAGAGTAAGAGACCCCTTCACGCTCTTTGTAATACAGAATGTAGTAAGATTCTCAGGGAATTCCTGGGGTTTAGGCCTCATTCAGATGTCTGTTTTTCATGTACGTCTTCTATCCATGTTTTTCACAGAACACATGTACCCATTGCAATCTGTCGGGCTGTTCACAAATTCAAATTTTTTTGCAGACCAAGTGATCCACAAAAAATCACGTACACATGCTCGTTGTTGATCCAAATCATGGATCAAATTTACCTTTACAAGACTATGGGTCCATGATAATCACGGATAGCAAACAAATGCCATCAGTGTGCCTTCCGTGCGCTGTCCGTGATTATCATTGTCAGAGAAGGAGAAGGTTTAATTTTTTAATGTTTTTTTCATCTGTGAAAATCACTGATGAAACACTAATGGTAAAAACTGACATACTGACCAAACACTGATGACACTCGGATCCAAAACACTGATGAAATAATAGTCTCGAGAGTCTGAATGAGGCCTAAATGCTGAAGGTTGGTTTAGGCTTTATGCATAGTATGGATACTGTACGGCGACACACTGAGTATTTATGGCTGTTCTCCATCTCGTTACGATACTGGAACCATACAGTAAATCCTTAAAGGGGTTGTCTGTTTTTCCAATAAAAGTCTGCAGTCATTCTATGTGACTGGAGACTTCTGAATCCCTACAGTGTGAGCACCGCACACTCTGCTATTGCTGATGAGACCACAAGTAAGAAATTTGCATGATTGCATCCACATTCCGACTAGACTTGCTCGGCCTTGCTCAGTACTTTTATAGTGATTGAAGCCAAGCACGTCTAGTCAAAATGTGGCCGGATCAATATAATTCGCCTACTCGCGGTCATGTGACTGCCTGCTCTAGCTGGCAATACCGGAGAATCCTGACAGCTTGAGGTGAAAGGATTCAGAAATCTGTAGTCACCTAGAATCAACAGACCGGACTACCCCTTTAACTCAGACATATTGACTATTTGCTCAATTCAGATATAATGATCAAATTTATGTATTTTGTTGACATAAAAGAAATATAACATTATATATTTATAATAAGACCTTAACCCCTTTAAGGTCTTATTATAAATATATAATGTTATATTTCTTTTATGTCAACAAAATACAGTGTACCAGTTAAGGAAATCTTAGTCTCTGAACACAGTTGTTTTTTTTTTTGTTTTTTTTTAGAAAAAAGCAAACCACAGTTTACTCACCTTTCCCAGGTTCAGCACTAAGTCTCCACCACTGCTCCTGGTATCTGATATTGACTATGGGCTGGCATCATGCTTACAGAACCACTGAGCACAGTGATTGCCTGCTGTGCTGCCACGTGACACCAGTGCTGCAGCCAATGTGAGATACCAGGAGCAGCAGCGGAATCTCAGTAGTGGACCTGGAGATGGTGAGTACCGCGAATTTTCATATATAACAAACTAAAAGATTTTCTGAAAAGATACAACACATTTCTATCTATGTCCTGTACAACTTAATGTAGGAAGTGAAAAGTAGTGACATTTCCATAATTAATTTGAAAATGAAATACAGGTTACAATACACAAAAAGGACAAACACCTTTTAGGCTGGGGCTACAGGGCGACTTGTAGCTGTGTAACATAAGATCAGTGTTAAGTCACTAAAACACAATAGTGAATGTGGTTGCATTGCGCTTCTCAAGGTGTTATGGCCACAAACAAACCCTGATGGATTCTGTGTGGCCACCATAAGGGCTCATGTAGGCGACCATATTGTTGGTCCAAGTGCAATCCGACAAAACATTGTATTTGACCAGGACCAGTGTTAGTCTATGGGGCCATGCACATGTCTAATTTTTATCTTGGACAGAGTCTGTCCGAGGAGAAAAAAATCACAATATACACAATTTGCATCCAATATTTAGATCTCGTCTTCAGATGTCATCAGAGTGAATTCTTATTTTCACGCACTGACATAATGTAGAAGATGGATACCTTTTTTTCAATCTTGTTCTCACCCAAGAAAATTGAATCACAGTGATGACACTCTAATCAGACTATGATCAGAGTGTGATTAGCATAATCAGACCAATTTTCTCAAGTAAGAGAAAATACGGTCGTGTGTCCCTAGCCTCTCATTAGCTGTAGCTCTTAATGATCAATAGCCTCTATTCACTGTATAGCTCTAGCTTTATTTTACTTTTCTCATAGTGCTAGTTTAGCATATATAATTGCTTATGTCCTCTGATATCGTCATTTCTATTGTTTTAGCAATGTCTACTCTTGGAGGCTCGTTTTTGGACTCCATCAACTGTCAGTTTTTGACCCAGAAATTGAGATTCGAGGCATTTCCCAAAAGATTATACATGAGAATTATGACCTTGAAACAGAAAAAAATGATATTGCCCTGCTGTCTGTGGATCGGCCAATCAGTTATAACAGATTCATTCAACCAGCATGCCTTCCTCAGAAAACAGCAGATGTTTCATTCAAGACTGATTGCTACATTGCAGGCTGGGGTGTGGTGGCAGAAGAAGGTATGTCTGATATACATATATATATACATATTGTTTATTTTTGAGCATGCAATAACTAGCAAAAATGGAAGCAACAATATCAATCAAGAGACAAATGTTAAGTAAGAGGGTATTAGGAAGTATATGGATATAGTAGGAAAGGTGTGGAGTCTATTATACTGTGTGCAGGTCAGTACACAGTGTGGAGGGTTGTATGGGGTCCATTATATTGTGTGGAGAGTTGTATGGAGGCCAGCATATATGTGAGGGCTGTGGGGACCATCATACTGTATGGAGGTCTGTGTGGAGCCATGATATTGTGTGGTAGGATGGGGAGAGTATTCCCTTAAGGAATAGCTTGAAATGGACTCTGAGTCAGGTGACAACTGTGGTGCAGTTACTAAATATTAAAGGCGGGTAAGAAGCTGGCACCAGGACGCGATAAGAAGAGGACATTTGAGCTGTGCAACAAGCGTGTGAGCATCCCCAGAGTAGAGATATCTGAGAGTGTCTCGGTACCAGAGCAAGTTGTTGGTCAAGCACTGAAGTCCAGACTTCGTCAGTCAAGACCCAATGTTCAGACTTCGCCAGTGAAGACCCAGCATCCAGACTCCACAGGTCAAGCTCTGAAGAAAGGATCCTGATCATTGGATGGGATGGAATGTCTGTCATGCTGAAGAGAAACTTTGGGTGAAGTGGGCTGTTACTTCTGGCACATATATATGGGAAAGGGTGCAGGTCAGGCCCGTGCTTCAGAGAATGAAGGCAGCCAGTGAGACGAACACACTAGGCATCGAGTGACTTACATATTGGGGACATGAGGCCCAGCGTGAAGTACCGGTGACCCCCATTAATGCCAGTGTAACAACCAGAGGTGTCTAGACAAAGATGCTGGTGACAGACCGAGTATTAGATGTGACGTCTGTTAAGCTGAGATGTACAGGGAACAATAGTCACTTAATTGCTAGTTAACAAGTACATATGTCAATACACTGTTGTCGGATATCCCGGGGCCATGGATTCCTTCCTATGCTTAAAACTGGGGGCACCATAGCTATCCCTGCTCCCTGGATTACTTCTAATGGTGAAGATGCCGGGGTCAAGTGCCTTGCTGAGCTCCTGAATCAGCTCGTATCTAGCCCCTCCCCACCCAGGGAAGTGTGGAGCAGCAGTGTATAAGAATACATTTAGCAGACTAACAAGGGAAGACATACAGGGATAAATGAAAATGCCAATCATACAAATATGCACTCACAAACAACGGAGTGCAACACCAGAAAATAAAGGAAGCAAAAACCAAATAGAAGAGGATGAGGATATACACACAGATGAATCACCAAGCAACAGTCTTTAGAATAACACACCAAACACTTCCTCAAACAACCAACTCCTCAACTCCAGAATCGCGCAGTATAAAACTAGCACTGGCAATCTCAGATTGCCAGAGGAGAGTGTACATAGCAGAGGGGAGTGGCAAACACTGAACAGCTGAGACCATCAAAGCAGGAAGGCTTCTGAGGTTCTCAACTGAACAAATTTACCCCTGCACTGCTAGCAGAAACCTGCACTGTTTAATATGATGGTGAAGTGCTTCTAATCAGTGCAGGGGTACGTAAAATCAGACACCATGGTTTTCTGGCCCCCCTCTGCCACGGTAAACCCGTGATAACATGTACAGTATGTAAAGAAAGCATTGGATAAGGTATTGCATATAATGTAGTAAGTTTAATAGAAAACAGTATTATCTCTATTATTTTTACCCATATCTTGTGTGAATATATATATATATATATATATATATATATATATATATATAATCTGTGATACTATACAAGCTGTGATACTTTCAAAAGGGGGTGCTACTAGGTACTAACCATGCAGGATGCTCAGGTTGAAAGTTCCAGGGAGCCGAATACTTTCGCAAGGCACTGTATATGGCTTGAGTTTATGGTGTTCCAGGAAGCCGAATACTTTCGCAAGGCACTGTATATGGCTTGAGTTTATGGTGTCCTATACCATGAGTTATACATATCATATTGTTTGATTTGCAGCCACTGAACCATCAGATATTCTTCAAGAAGCTCAAGTGCAGTTGATTCCTAATAAGAAATGCAATAGCCCTTCATGGTATAATGGTGATGTGGGTGTCTACAACCTATGTGCAGGCTATGAAAAAGGAGGCATTGACAGTTGCCAGGTAATCACATGTGATGAAATGTAGTAATTTATATTTTTAAGATCCATATATAAATAATCTTCAGATATGTGCATTGATATGTTTCTTTTCTATCCCTATAGGGTGATAGTGGAGGACCACTGATGTGCAAGGAACCCAATGCAAGGATATTTTCAGTGGTAGGAATAACCAGCTGGGGATCAGGCTGTGCACAAGCACGAAGCCCCGGGGTCTATACATCGACCCAATACTTTCTGACCTGGATATTGGAAAAACTTGAATCCATCCCCTCTTCGGGACAAGTCTAAAAAACAGGAATCATAGTTACCAACAACAACACCTTAAACTTGTTTTCTTTAAAAATAAATTACATTTCAGCATAAGCATTTTCTAGTATTGTTTAGTGTGGCTGCCAACATTCCTTGGAGCACGGTGTTGCAAGTCAGGCTGCATCTCTTTCATCTAAACCATGCCTCTTTGAAGGACAGAAAGAGTCTAGAAAATAGAGATGGGCGAACCTGAACAATAAAGTTCGGTGTCCATACTGAACACCTACTATTTGGACACAGACCCCGAACACAGACTTCACCAGGAAGTCCATGTTAGGCTATATGCAAAAGTTGCGGATTTGTTGCGTTTCCACAGCGTTTTTTTCCAAGCGGAAATGCTCCAAAAAGGCAATGGATTACTTAAGCAATGTTAATCAATGGCATTCCTGAATTGGTGTGCACATGCTGCGGAACATTTCCCTCCTTATTTGCAGTGTTTTATTTTCCACAGCATGTGAATTCTTTTTACGGATCTGCAGCGTTTTTCACCCATTGACTTTCATTGAGTCAGTGCAATCTGCAGCAAAAACACAGGTGGAAAAAGGTTTGTGGATTTGTTGCCGATGGGACTACTACTCCTATCCAGCTATGTCTGCTGTCACATATAACAGAGATAGCATGAGCCAATGATGATAGAATAGTCTCATCATCCGGCGCCTGAGCTCAATTGTAAAAAAAAAATCAAAACATTGACGTAAACACATGCAATATACATAATCATCGAACACCTAATCCCTGATGCCCGCGTCTCCTACAAGCAATCAAAAATAATAAACCAACATATACTCACCTTTCCGCCATAGTCAATTTAATACCATGTGTCCGACGTCGATCTCACCCAGCCGTCAGTGATACACAGACAGGAGGTAATCACTCATGTAGCGCATCACTGAGCCGCCGTGAGAATTCATTAGCTGATCAGCTCCGGTGCTCTCACTTACGGCAGCGTTGTGTAGCGCCCCCACCGCCGCAGGGCCGAGGGGTACCCGGTACCGGGCCTCTGAGTCTCTGCTCTGGGGTTGTCATGGTGGCTAGGCCCAGTCCGTGACCCTGCCGAGGGGCGCACAGTGATAGATATGACGGGTGAAGGTGGTGGTGAGGCTGTAGTGGTGCGATGCAGTAAATAACGAGGACACCAGGTTGCAGTCTCTTTACCTCTTTACTGAAGATTTCTGGGTCCTCAGTCCGGAATCCGGATAACCAGGCTACGCAAGTCCGGCCGGTCCAATGGCACCTCCAGAGTTCTCTTAGCAGGTGGAAATCTGTGCCTTCCTTCTAGCGCTATGTGTTGCGGTCCTTCCCTGCTGTGCTTACAGAAAGTCCCCACAACTGTTGTGTCTGTTTCTTAAGTTCCCTCACAACTCGATTAGATGATGTTCTGCTAATCCTCCGTCCCTCCCTGGTGTTCTGGTTGGGACGGCACGCGTTTGACGGGTAGGCTCGGAGCTCTTCCGGGACCCTAGAGTCGCCCCTCTCCACAAGTTGCCCCCCAAGACTGCATAGGTGATATAAGTGAGACAGCCCGCCTTAGACTGACTGCCCTGCCGCTGTTTAGAGTATTGCTTGAAGCTGGATGTTGAAATACCCTCTCGGCGTTCCGGCCACCGGTAGTGCGCCTCAGCAGGGTGTTGCTTCGGTCTTACAGCACGACCCCTACTGGTATTCTCCTATCGCTTGATCTCGCTTCTCACTCAGCACAATCTATCTCGCTTCTGATCCTTCCTTGGGCACCGCCGCTATGCTGAGCAGGCACGGTCCCGTTACGTTCGTTCAAGTTGCCAAGCCTCTGTCAGGATCCCACCCCTGACAGAGACCCTACTGTATCTTCCCCCACAACACCCTCTGCCACAAGGTGTTGCCTGGTTCCAACCCAGTCAGCTTTCTGATCTAACTTCCTGCCTGACCCCCAGTTTACCCACTATGGTGGGGAGTGGCCTAGTGAATAGAACCCTTAGCTCCCCCCGGAGGCCCGACTGTGAAATGTATTGGTGTCTGTGATACCTGATCAGATGAACTCCTTCAGTGCCATCAGACGCACCATAGCTCCCCTTAGTGGCGGAGCCACAGTACTGCAACGACCAGGACTCTGGGGCGCTGCACTCCCCCCTGGTTAAACACAGTACTCCGGGACTGAGAAGAAAACAACAATACAAGTTAGCAAAAAGACATACAGTTTTGTTGAGTGCAATAACAATAAGTATACTTAAACAGAGCTTCCCTTTATGGGAGGTGAGGACACTTGAACGTTACAAACATGGTTAAATGTCATAGCAACATGCTACAAATAACTTTCCTTTTACCCAACTGGGTATTCTACTAAGTGCAAAATTGTTGAACAATAATTTAACATTGCCTTTAAGGACATACACTCTGAATCCACTAAAGACCTTCTTATAATCACATTATAAGGCAATTTAACTTTTTCATTCTCCTTCTTTAAATCTGCAGGACCGCCTGTCCTAACGGCACCAGACCTACTGCCTCTCCTTTCTATGCAGGACCGCCCCGTTCAGCCCGGGCCTACTGCCTTTTCAACTACTATACACAGTATAGAGCATAACATTACTTTCAGTTTAAGAGCACTGAGCCATCTCTACATGACTCCTATGAGGACTCAGGGTTTACCTTCTATCCTCATTGTCTATCAACATTATCAACCATTTTCTTTACATAACATTAAACCTTCTCATTATCTTTCTCACTAACATGCATGCTGGACACCACGTCTACCCCTACGGGCCCACTGCATCCTTCTTCTAGCTTTCACTTTCTTTCAGGGAACATCATCAGCATTTCTTTACAATTAACTAGTTGGATACATATAACTTTCTCATATAAACATTATCATCACTTTCTTTCATCAAACATTATTGCTATCTCTTAGCCTTTAAAGCAATGTTACCATTTAAGTGCAACAAATGAACATTCCCTTTAAGAGGGAACCAAGTCTCTATGAGGTAGCATATCTTCTCAAGCTACCAGTCCGTACTCAGCAAAGGTTCCAGTGTGGTATCTTCACAAAGAGTCCTTTTTGAAGTAAAACCAGTAGAGAGCACCTTTAATAAGGTGCAAACTATTTACAAAAAGTTTGTATCATGCACTGTTCATGATTGCGGCAGTTCTGGAAACTTGTGCAAAAACTTAGAAAAACAAACACAACAATAGGGATCCCGGGTCAACAAAAGGAATCCCTTTAAAAGTTAACCCTGGACGGGTTTTAGCAGCAAAATAATAGAACAGCAACTATTTACATATATAAAGCATTCATGCTCACTCATTTTTCGGGGAAGAAGGTGGTTTCCTTCCGGGCCTCACCAGACCAACGGGTCGTGCTGCCGATCCAGGAAGCGGTTCTGGTCCCAGCAATGACAGGATCCCTCGCCGCGATGCTCTTTTCACTGATGATCCGGCACGCCCCCAAGGTACATGGTGGATCCGGGTTCCCCGCTGCTCCGCAGGGACAGGTTCCATTGCCTTTACAACAGGAGGTTCATCTTCGGATGTTTCAGCGGCGGCCTGGAGCGCGACGCACCGCTGGACGCCCCGCGCCATCCAGCCAGCCTCGCCTGTTGCCCTCCTCCACCTGGTGTAGGTTACAGCATCACCTGGCTCCAGGTCGCGAGCGAATCCTCCTCCGCAGGGCTCTACCTCCTCCCGGTCCACGTGGACTTGTAGCGGCTCCCCGATCTCCTGTATAACCCCTCTTCCATGTCGGGGGTTGAAGGAGACCACTACACCCCAGTGGGACGATGGGACCTCTGCGACGTTGGTCAGATCAATCTGGGTTGCCGGTTGTGGTCGGTCTCGCCATGCAGCCACCAAACGCCGCAGGTGTTCGGCCTCTGGCATGATCTTCAGGCCCTGCGTCTGAAGCGCACTTTCAGCCGCGGCCGGGTTGGGAGGAGCAGGGGACACCGGAGACAAACGGACCTCCGTGGGCTGGCCCAGCCGAGCAAGCATGCGGGCATCAGCCTCCAAGCGGCGTGCTATCCGGCGGGCCTCGGCTGCAGCTACACACTCCTCAGACGGTGGCAAGGGGGGTCGGCCCATCGGTGGCTCCATGAGGGTCAGTCCCCGCAACGTTGGCGCATCTGGGGCTGTGTCGAGTGGCGCAGCCTCAGGCTGGATCGGGTCAGTCCCACGCGGTGTTCCCGGTGTCGCCATCTTTTCTCCTTCTCCAGTGTCCTCTTCCCGCGGTCTCTTTCGTGGGCGGCCCCGTCTACATGGACTCCACCCTCCAAACAGGATCAGGAGGCGGACCTCAGCTGTTGACGGACACATCCTCAGGACACAGAAATATTTAGACTGGGCGGCCATTGTTGTTCGCACTCTCCAGCTTGCCTACGCCCACTCCACGCCCCTCTTCTTCTCCTGCGCTCTCCTCAGCGCTATAATGGCGGCGGATTTTGGCGGTAAATGGCACAGCACAATCTTTGTAATAAAGTACAGTCCAAGCACAACAAATCACAGTCCCAAGGCACACATGACCTGATTCTTCAGGCTTAAGTAAATCCTGTTCGTGACGCCAAGTTGTAGCGCTCCCACCGCCGCAGGGCCGAGGGGTACCCGGTACCGGGCCTCTGAGTCTCTGCTCTGGGGTTGTCACGGTGGCTAGGCCCAGTCCGTGACCCTGCCGAGGGGCGCACAGTGATAGATATGACGGGTGAAGGTGGTGGTGAGGCTGTAGTGGTGCGATGCAGTAAATAACGAGGACACCAGGTTGCAGTCTCTTTACCTCTTTACTGAAGATTTCTGGGTCCTCAGTCCGGAATCCGGATAACCAGGCTACGCAAGTCCGGCCGGTCCAATGGCACCTCCAGAGTTCTCTTAGCAGGTGGAAATCTGTGCCTTCCTTCTAGCGCTATGTGTTGCGGTCCTTCCCTGCTGTGCTTACAGAAAGTCCCCACAACTGTTGTGTCTGTTTCTTAAGTTCCCTCACAACTCGATTAGATGATGTTCTGCTAATCCTCCGTCCCTCCCTGGTGTTCTGGTTGGGACGGCACGCGTTTGACGGGTAGGCTCGGAGCTCTTCCGGGACCCTAGAGTCGCCCCTCTCCACAAGTTGCCCCCCAAGACTGCATAGGTGATATAAGTGAGACAGCCCGCCTTAGACTGACTGCCCTGCCGCTGTTTAGAGTATTGCTTGAAGCTGGATGTTGAAATACCCTCTCGGCGTTCCGGCCACCGGTAGTGCGCCTCAGCAGGGTGTTGCTTCGGTCTTACAGCACGACCCCTACTGGTATTCTCCTATCGCTTGATCTCGCTTCTCACTCAGCACAATCTATCTCGCTTCTGATCCTTCCTTGGGCACCGCCGCTATGCTGAGCAGGCACGGTCCCGTTACGTTCGTTCAAGTTGCCAAGCCTCTGTCAGGATCCCACCCCTGACAGAGACCCTACTGTATCTTCCCCCACAACACCCTCTGCCACAAGGTGTTGCCTGGTTCCAACCCAGTCAGCTTTCTGATCTAACTTCCTGCCTGACCCCCAGTTTACCCACTATGGTGGGGAGTGGCCTAGTGAATAGAACCCTTAGCTCCCCCCGGAGGCCCGACTGTGAAATGTATTGGTGTCTGTGATACCTGATCAGATGAACTCCTTCAGTGCCATCAGACGCACCATAGCTCCCCTTAGTGGCGGAGCCACAGTACTGCAACGACCAGGACTCTGGGGCGCTGCACTCCCCCCTGGTTAAACACAGTACTCCGGGACTGAGAAGAAAACAACAATACAAGTTAGCAAAAAGACATACAGTTTTGTTGAGTGCAATAACAATAAGTATACTTAAACAGAGCTTCCCTTTATGGGAGGTGAGGACACTTGAACGTTACAAACATGGTTAAATGTCATAGCAACATGCTACAAATAACTTTCCTTTTACCCAACCGGGTATTCTACTAAGTGCAAAATTGTTGAACAATAATTTAACATTGCCTTTAAGGACATACACTCTGAATCCACTAAAGACCTTCTTATAATCACATTATAAGGCAATTTAACTTTTTCATTCTCCTTCTTTAAATCTGCAGGACCGCCTGTCCTAACGGCACCAGACCTACTGCCTCTCCTTTCTATGCAGGACCGCCCCGTTCAGCCCGGGCCTACTGCCTTTTCAACTACTATACACAGTATAGAGCATAACATTACTTTCAGTTTAAGAGCACTGAGCCATCTCTACATGACTCCTATGAGGACTCAGGGTTTACCTTCTATCCTCATTGTCTATCAACATTATCAACCATTTTCTTTACATAACATTAAACCTTCTCATTATCTTTCTCACTAACATGCATGCTGGACACCACGTCTACCCCTACGGGCCCACTGCATCCTTCTTCTAGCTTTCACTTTCTTTCAGGGAACATCATCAGCATTTCTTTACAATTAACTAGTTGGATACATATAACTTTCTCATATAAACATTATCATCACTTTCTTTCATCAAACATTATTGCTATCTCTTAGCCTTTAAAGCAATGTTACCATTTAAGTGCAACAAATGAACATTCCCTTTAAGAGGGAACCAAGTCTCTATGAGGTAGCATATCTTCTCAAGCTACCAGTCCGTACTCAGCAAAGGTTCCAGTGTGGTATCTTCACAAAGAGTCCTTTTTGAAGTAAAACCAGTAGAGAGCACCTTTAATAAGGTGCAAACTATTTACAAAAAGTTTGTATCATGCACTGTTCATGATTGCGGCAGTTCTGGAAACTTGTGCAAAAACTTAGAAAAACAAACACAACAATAGGGATCCCGGGTCAACAAAAGGAATCCCTTTAAAAGTTAACCCTGGACGGGTTTTAGCAGCAAAATAATAGAACAGCAACTATTTACATATATAAAGCATTCATGCTCACTCATTTTTCGGGGAAGAAGGTGGTTTCCTTCCGGGCCTCACCAGACCAACGGGTCGTGCTGCCGATCCAGGAAGCGGTTCTGGTCCCAGCAATGACAGGATCCCTCGCCGCGATGCTCTTTTCACTGATGATCCGGCACGCCCCCAAGGTACATGGTGGATCCGGGTTCCCCGCTGCTCCGCAGGGACAGGTTCCATTGCCTTTACAACAGGAGGTTCATCTTCGGATGTTTCAGCGGCGGCCTGGAGCGCGACGCACCGCTGGACGCCCCGCGCCATCCAGCCAGCCTCGCCTGTTGCCCTCCTCCACCTGGTGTAGGTTACAGCATCACCTGGCTCCAGGTCGCGAGCGAATCCTCCTCCGCAGGGCTCTACCTCCTCCCGGTCCACGTGGACTTGTAGCGGCTCCCCGATCTCCTGTATAACCCCTCTTCCATGTCGGGGGTTGAAGGAGACCACTACACCCCAGTGGGACGATGGGACCTCTGCGACGTTGGTCAGATCAATCTGGGTTGCCGGTTGTGGTCGGTCTCGCCATGCAGCCACCAAACGCCGCAGGTGTTCGGCCTCTGGCATGATCTTCAGGCCCTGCGTCTGAAGCGCACTTTCAGCCGCGGCCGGGTTGGGAGGAACAGGGGACACCGGAGACAAACGGACCTCCGTGGGCTGGCCCAGCCGAGCAAGCACGCGGGCATCAGCCTCCAAGCGGCGTGCTATCCGGCGGGCCTCGGCTGCAGCTACACACTCCTCAGACGGTGGCAAGGGGGGTCGGCCCATCGGTGGCTCCATGAGGGTCAGTCCCCGCAACGTTGGCGCATCTGGGGCTGTGTCGAGTGGCGCAGCCTCAGGCTGGATCGGGTCAGTCCCACGCGGTGTTCCCGGTGTCGCCATCTTTTCTCCTTCTCCAGTGTCCTCTTCCCGCGGTCTCTTTCGTGGGCGGCCCCGTCTACATGGACTCCACCCTCCAAACAGGATCAGGAGGCGGACCTCAGCTGTTGACGGACACGTCCTCAGGACACAGAAATATTTAGACTGGGCGGCCATTGTTGTTCGCGCTCTCCAGCTTGCCTACGCCCACTCCACGCCCCTCTTCTTCTCCTGCGCTCTCCTCAGCGCTATAATGGCGGCGGATTTTGGCGGTAAATGGCACAGCACAATCTTTGTAATAAAGTACAGTCCAAGCACAACAAATCACAGTCCCAAGGCACACATGACCTGATTCTTCAGGCTTAAGTAAATCCTGTTCGTGACGCCAAGTTGTAGCGCTCCCACCGCCGCAGGGCCGAGGGGTACCCGGTACCGGGCCTCTGAGTCTCTGCTCTGGGGTTGTCACGGTGGCTAGGCCCAGTCCGTGACCCTGCCGAGGGGCGCACAGTGATAGATATGACGGGTGAAGGTGGTGGTGAGGCTGTAGTGGTGCGATGCAGTAAATAACGAGGACACCAGGTTGCAGTCTCTTTACCTCTTTACTGAAGATTTCTGGGTCCTCAGTCCGGAATCCGGATAACCAGGCTACGCAAGTCCGGCCGGTCCAATGGCACCTCCAGAGTTCTCTTAGCAGGTGGAAATCTGTGCCTTCCTTCTAGCGCTATGTGTTGCGGTCCTTCCCTGCTGTGCTTACAGAAAGTCCCCACAACTGTTGTGTCTGTTTCTTAAGTTCCCTCACAACTCGATTAGATGATGTTCTGCTAATCCTCCGTCCCTCCCTGGTGTTCTGGTTGGGACGGCACGCGTTTGACGGGTAGGCTCGGAGCTCTTCCGGGACCCTAGAGTCGCCCCTCTCCACAAGTTGCCCCCCAAGACTGCATAGGTGATATAAGTGAGACAGCCCGCCTTAGACTGACTGCCCTGCCGCTGTTTAGAGTATTGCTTGAAGCTGGATGTTGAAATACCCTCTCGGCGTTCCGGCCACCGGTAGTGCGCCTCAGCAGGGTGTTGCTTCGGTCTTACAGCACGACCCCTACTGGTATTCTCCTATCGCTTGATCTCGCTTCTCACTCAGCACAATCTATCTCGCTTCTGATCCTTCCTTGGGCACCGCCGCTATGCTGAGCAGGCACGGTCCCGTTACGTTCGTTCAAGTTGCCAAGCCTCTGTCAGGATCCCACCCCTGACAGAGACCCTACTGTATCTTCCCCCACAACACCCTCTGCCACAAGGTGTTGCCTGGTTCCAACCCAGTCAGCTTTCTGATCTAACTTCCTGCCTGACCCCCAGTTTACCCACTATGGTGGGGAGTGGCCTAGTGAATAGAACCCTTAGCTCCCCCCGGAGGCCCGACTGTGAAATGTATTGGTGTCTGTGATACCTGATCAGATGAACTCCTTCAGTGCCATCAGACGCACCATAGCTCCCCTTAGTGGCGGAGCCACAGTACTGCAACGACCAGGACTCTGGGGCGCTGCACTCCCCCCTGGTTAAACACAGTACTCCGGGACTGAGAAGAAAACAACAATACAAGTTAGCAAAAAGACATACAGTTTTGTTGAGTGCAATAACAATAAGTATACTTAAACAGAGCTTCCCTTTATGGGAGGTGAGGACACTTGAACGTTACAAACATGGTTAAATGTCATAGCAACATGCTACAAATAACTTTCCTTTTACCCAACTGGGTATTCTACTAAGTGCAAAATTGTTGAACAATAATTTAACATTGCCTTTAAGGACATACACTCTGAATCCACTAAAGACCTTCTTATAATCACATTATAAGGCAATTTAACTTTTTCATTCTCCTTCTTTAAATCTGCAGGACCGCCTGTCCTAACGGCACCAGACCTACTGCCTCTCCTTTCTATGCAGGACCGCCCCGTTCAGCCCGGGCCTACTGCCTTTTCAACTACTATACACAGTATAGAGCATAACATTACTTTCAGTTTAAGAGCACTGAGCCATCTCTACATGACTCCTATGAGGACTCAGGGTTTACCTTCTATCCTCATTGTCTATCAACATTATCAACCATTTTCTTTACATAACATTAAACCTTCTCATTATCTTTCTCACTAACATGCATGCTGGACACCACGTCTACCCCTACGGGCCCACTGCATCCTTCTTCTAGCTTTCACTTTCTTTCAGGGAACATCATCAGCATTTCTTTACAATTAACTAGTTGGATACATATAACTTTCTCATATAAACATTATCATCACTTTCTTTCATCAAACATTATTGCTATCTCTTAGCCTTTAAAGCAATGTTACCATTTAAGTGCAACAAATGAACATTCCCTTTAAGAGGGAACCAAGTCTCTATGAGGTAGCATATCTTCTCAAGCTACCAGTCCGTACTCAGCAAAGGTTCCAGTGTGGTATCTTCACAAAGAGTCCTTTTTGAAGTAAAACCAGTAGAGAGCACCTTTAATAAGGTGCAAACTATTTACAAAAAGTTTGTATCATGCACTGTTCATGATTGCGGCAGTTCTGGAAACTTGTGCAAAAACTTAGAAAAACAAACACAACAATAGGGATCCCGGGTCAACAAAAGGAATCCCTTTAAAAGTTAACCCTGGACGGGTTTTAGCAGCAAAATAATAGAACAGCAACTATTTACATATATAAAGCATTCATGCTCACTCATTTTTCGGGGAAGAAGGTGGTTTCCTTCCGGGCCTCACCAGACCAACGGGTCGTGCTGCCGATCCAGGAAGCGGTTCTGGTCCCAGCAATGACAGGATCCCTCGCCGCGATGCTCTTTTCACTGATGATCCGGCACGCCCCCAAGGTACATGGTGGATCCGGGTTCCCCGCTGCTCCGCAGGGACAGGTTCCATTGCCTTTACAACAGGAGGTTCATCTTCGGATGTTTCAGCGGCGGCCTGGAGCGCGACGCACCGCTGGACGCCCCGCGCCATCCAGCCAGCCTCGCCTGTTGCCCTCCTCCACCTGGTGTAGGTTACAGCATCACCTGGCTCCAGGTCGCGAGCGAATCCTCCTCCGCAGGGCTCTACCTCCTCCCGGTCCACGTGGACTTGTAGCGGCTCCCCGATCTCCTGTATAACCCCTCTTCCATGTCGGGGGTTGAAGGAGACCACTACACCCCAGTGGGACGATGGGACCTCTGCGACGTTGGTCAGATCAATCTGGGTTGCCGGTTGTGGTCGGTCTCGCCATGCAGCCACCAAACGCCGCAGGTGTTCGGCCTCTGGCATGATCTTCAGGCCCTGCGTCTGAAGCGCACTTTCAGCCGCGGCCGGGTTGGGAGGAGCAGGGGACACCGGAGACAAACGGACCTCCGTGGGCTGGCCCAGCCGAGCAAGCATGCGGGCATCAGCCTCCAAGCGGCGTGCTATCCGGCGGGCCTCGGCTGCAGCTACACACTCCTCAGACGGTGGCAAGGGGGGTCGGCCCATCGGTGGCTCCATGAGGGTCAGTCCCCGCAACGTTGGCGCATCTGGGGCTGTGTCGAGTGGCGCAGCCTCAGGCTGGATCGGGTCAGTCCCACGCGGTGTTCCCGGTGTCGCCATCTTTTCTCCTTCTCCAGTGTCCTCTTCCCGCGGTCTCTTTCGTGGGCGGCCCCGTCTACATGGACTCCACCCTCCAAACAGGATCAGGAGGCGGACCTCAGCTGTTGACGGACACATCCTCAGGACACAGAAATATTTAGACTGGGCGGCCATTGTTGTTCGCACTCTCCAGCTTGCCTACGCCCACTCCACGCCCCTCTTCTTCTCCTGCGCTCTCCTCAGCGCTATAATGGCGGCGGATTTTGGCGGTAAATGGCACAGCACAATCTTTGTAATAAAGTACAGTCCAAGCACAACAAATCACAGTCCCAAGGCACACATGACCTGATTCTTCAGGCTTAAGTAAATCCTGTTCGTGACGCCAAGTTGTAGCGCTCCCACCGCCGCAGGGCCGAGGGGTACCCGGTACCGGGCCTCTGAGTCTCTGCTCTGGGGTTGTCACGGTGGCTAGGCCCAGTCCGTGACCCTGCCGAGGGGCGCACAGTGATAGATATGACGGGTGAAGGTGGTGGTGAGGCTGTAGTGGTGCGATGCAGTAAATAACGAGGACACCAGGTTGCAGTCTCTTTACCTCTTTACTGAAGATTTCTGGGTCCTCAGTCCGGAATCCGGATAACCAGGCTACGCAAGTCCGGCCGGTCCAATGGCACCTCCAGAGTTCTCTTAGCAGGTGGAAATCTGTGCCTTCCTTCTAGCGCTATGTGTTGCGGTCCTTCCCTGCTGTGCTTACAGAAAGTCCCCACAACTGTTGTGTCTGTTTCTTAAGTTCCCTCACAACTCGATTAGATGATGTTCTGCTAATCCTCCGTCCCTCCCTGGTGTTCTGGTTGGGACGGCACGCGTTTGACGGGTAGGCTCGGAGCTCTTCCGGGACCCTAGAGTCGCCCCTCTCCACAAGTTGCCCCCCAAGACTGCATAGGTGATATAAGTGAGACAGCCCGCCTTAGACTGACTGCCCTGCCGCTGTTTAGAGTATTGCTTGAAGCTGGATGTTGAAATACCCTCTCGGCGTTCCGGCCACCGGTAGTGCGCCTCAGCAGGGTGTTGCTTCGGTCTTACAGCACGACCCCTACTGGTATTCTCCTATCGCTTGATCTCGCTTCTCACTCAGCACAATCTATCTCGCTTCTGATCCTTCCTTGGGCACCGCCGCTATGCTGAGCAGGCACGGTCCCGTTACGTTCGTTCAAGTTGCCAAGCCTCTGTCAGGATCCCACCCCTGACAGAGACCCTACTGTATCTTCCCCCACAACACCCTCTGCCACAAGGTGTTGCCTGGTTCCAACCCAGTCAGCTTTCTGATCTAACTTCCTGCCTGACCCCCAGTTTACCCACTATGGTGGGGAGTGGCCTAGTGAATAGAACCCTTAGCTCCCCCCGGAGGCCCGACTGTGAAATGTATTGGTGTCTGTGATACCTGATCAGATGAACTCCTTCAGTGCCATCAGACGCACCATAGCTCCCCTTAGTGGCGGAGCCACAGTACTGCAACGACCAGGACTCTGGGGCGCTGCACTCCCCCCTGGTTAAACACAGTACTCCGGGACTGAGAAGAAAACAACAATACAAGTTAGCAAAAAGACATACAGTTTTGTTGAGTGCAATAACAATAAGTATACTTAAACAGAGCTTCCCTTTATGGGAGGTGAGGACACTTGAACGTTACAAACATGGTTAAATGTCATAGCAACATGCTACAAATAACTTTCCTTTTACCCAACCGGGTATTCTACTAAGTGCAAAATTGTTGAACAATAATTTAACATTGCCTTTAAGGACATACACTCTGAATCCACTAAAGACCTTCTTATAATCACATTATAAGGCAATTTAACTTTTTCATTCTCCTTCTTTAAATCTGCAGGACCGCCTGTCCTAACGGCACCAGACCTACTGCCTCTCCTTTCTATGCAGGACCGCCCCGTTCAGCCCGGGCCTACTGCCTTTTCAACTACTATACACAGTATAGAGCATAACATTACTTTCAGTTTAAGAGCACTGAGCCATCTCTACATGACTCCTATGAGGACTCAGGGTTTACCTTCTATCCTCATTGTCTATCAACATTATCAACCATTTTCTTTACATAACATTAAACCTTCTCATTATCTTTCTCACTAACATGCATGCTGGACACCACGTCTACCCCTACGGGCCCACTGCATCCTTCTTCTAGCTTTCACTTTCTTTCAGGGAACATCATCAGCATTTCTTTACAATTAACTAGTTGGATACATATAACTTTCTCATATAAACATTATCATCACTTTCTTTCATCAAACATTATTGCTATCTCTTAGCCTTTAAAGCAATGTTACCATTTAAGTGCAACAAATGAACATTCCCTTTAAGAGGGAACCAAGTCTCTATGAGGTAGCATATCTTCTCAAGCTACCAGTCCGTACTCAGCAAAGGTTCCAGTGTGGTATCTTCACAAAGAGTCCTTTTTGAAGTAAAACCAGTAGAGAGCACCTTTAATAAGGTGCAAACTATTTACAAAAAGTTTGTATCATGCACTGTTCATGATTGCGGCAGTTCTGGAAACTTGTGCAAAAACTTAGAAAAACAAACACAACAATAGGGATCCCGGGTCAACAAAAGGAATCCCTTTAAAAGTTAACCCTGGACGGGTTTTAGCAGCAAAATAATAGAACAGCAACTATTTACATATATAAAGCATTCATGCTCACTCATTTTTCGGGGAAGAAGGTGGTTTCCTTCCGGGCCTCACCAGACCAACGGGTCGTGCTGCCGATCCAGGAAGCGGTTCTGGTCCCAGCAATGACAGGATCCCTCGCCGCGATGCTCTTTTCACTGATGATCCGGCACGCCCCCAAGGTACATGGTGGATCCGGGTTCCCCGCTGCTCCGCAGGGACAGGTTCCATTGCCTTTACAACAGGAGGTTCATCTTCGGATGTTTCAGCGGCGGCCTGGAGCGCGACGCACCGCTGGACGCCCCGCGCCATCCAGCCAGCCTCGCCTGTTGCCCTCCTCCACCTGGTGTAGGTTACAGCATCACCTGGCTCCAGGTCGCGAGCGAATCCTCCTCCGCAGGGCTCTACCTCCTCCCGGTCCACGTGGACTTGTAGCGGCTCCCCGATCTCCTGTATAACCCCTCTTCCATGTCGGGGGTTGAAGGAGACCACTACACCCCAGTGGGACGATGGGACCTCTGCGACGTTGGTCAGATCAATCTGGGTTGCCGGTTGTGGTCGGTCTCGCCATGCAGCCACCAAACGCCGCAGGTGTTCGGCCTCTGGCATGATCTTCAGGCCCTGCGTCTGAAGCGCACTTTCAGCCGCGGCCGGGTTGGGAGGAACAGGGGACACCGGAGACAAACGGACCTCCGTGGGCTGGCCCAGCCGAGCAAGCACGCGGGCATCAGCCTCCAAGCGGCGTGCTATCCGGCGGGCCTCGGCTGCAGCTACACACTCCTCAGACGGTGGCAAGGGGGGTCGGCCCATCGGTGGCTCCATGAGGGTCAGTCCCCGCAACGTTGGCGCATCTGGGGCTGTGTCGAGTGGCGCAGCCTCAGGCTGGATCGGGTCAGTCCCACGCGGTGTTCCCGGTGTCGCCATCTTTTCTCCTTCTCCAGTGTCCTCTTCCCGCGGTCTCTTTCGTGGGCGGCCCCGTCTACATGGACTCCACCCTCCAAACAGGATCAGGAGGCGGACCTCAGCTGTTGACGGACACGTCCTCAGGACACAGAAATATTTAGACTGGGCGGCCATTGTTGTTCGCGCTCTCCAGCTTGCCTACGCCCACTCCACGCCCCTCTTCTTCTCCTGCGCTCTCCTCAGCGCTATAATGGCGGCGGATTTTGGCGGTAAATGGCACAGCACAATCTTTGTAATAAAGTACAGTCCAAGCACAACAAATCACAGTCCCAAGGCACACATGACCTGATTCTTCAGGCTTAAGTAAATCCTGTTCGTGACGCCAAGTTGTAGCGCTCCCACCGCCGCAGGGCCGAGGGGTACCCGGTACCGGGCCTCTGAGTCTCTGCTCTGGGGTTGTCACGGTGGCTAGGCCCAGTCCGTGACCCTGCCGAGGGGCGCACAGTGATAGATATGACGGGTGAAGGTGGTGGTGAGGCTGTAGTGGTGCGATGCAGTAAATAACGAGGACACCAGGTTGCAGTCTCTTTACCTCTTTACTGAAGATTTCTGGGTCCTCAGTCCGGAATCCGGATAACCAGGCTACGCAAGTCCGGCCGGTCCAATGGCACCTCCAGAGTTCTCTTAGCAGGTGGAAATCTGTGCCTTCCTTCTAGCGCTATGTGTTGCGGTCCTTCCCTGCTGTGCTTACAGAAAGTCCCCACAACTGTTGTGTCTGTTTCTTAAGTTCCCTCACAACTCGATTAGATGATGTTCTGCTAATCCTCCGTCCCTCCCTGGTGTTCTGGTTGGGACGGCACGCGTTTGACGGGTAGGCTCGGAGCTCTTCCGGGACCCTAGAGTCGCCCCTCTCCACAAGTTGCCCCCCAAGACTGCATAGGTGATATAAGTGAGACAGCCCGCCTTAGACTGACTGCCCTGCCGCTGTTTAGAGTATTGCTTGAAGCTGGATGTTGAAATACCCTCTCGGCGTTCCGGCCACCGGTAGTGCGCCTCAGCAGGGTGTTGCTTCGGTCTTACAGCACGACCCCTACTGGTATTCTCCTATCGCTTGATCTCGCTTCTCACTCAGCACAATCTATCTCGCTTCTGATCCTTCCTTGGGCACCGCCGCTATGCTGAGCAGGCACGGTCCCGTTACGTTCGTTCAAGTTGCCAAGCCTCTGTCAGGATCCCACCCCTGACAGAGACCCTACTGTATCTTCCCCCACAACACCCTCTGCCACAAGGTGTTGCCTGGTTCCAACCCAGTCAGCTTTCTGATCTAACTTCCTGCCTGACCCCCAGTTTACCCACTATGGTGGGGAGTGGCCTAGTGAATAGAACCCTTAGCTCCCCCCGGAGGCCCGACTGTGAAATGTATTGGTGTCTGTGATACCTGATCAGATGAACTCCTTCAGTGCCATCAGACGCACCATAGCTCCCCTTAGTGGCGGAGCCACAGTACTGCAACGACCAGGACTCTGGGGCGCTGCACTCCCCCCTGGTTAAACACAGTACTCCGGGACTGAGAAGAAAACAACAATACAAGTTAGCAAAAAGACATACAGTTTTGTTGAGTGCAATAACAATAAGTATACTTAAACAGAGCTTCCCTTTATGGGAGGTGAGGACACTTGAACGTTACAAACATGGTTAAATGTCATAGCAACATGCTACAAATAACTTTCCTTTTACCCAACCGGGTATTCTACTAAGTGCAAAATTGTTGAACAATAATTTAACATTGCCTTTAAGGACATACACTCTGAATCCACTAAAGACCTTCTTATAATCACATTATAAGGCAATTTAACTTTTTCATTCTCCTTCTTTAAATCTGCAGGACCGCCTGTCCTAACGGCACCAGACCTACTGCCTCTCCTTTCTATGCAGGACCGCCCCGTTCAGCCCGGGCCTACTGCCTTTTCAACTACTATACACAGTATAGAGCATAACATTACTTTCAGTTTAAGAGCACTGAGCCATCTCTACATGACTCCTATGAGGACTCAGGGTTTACCTTCTATCCTCATTGTCTATCAAC
Source organism: Ranitomeya variabilis (assembly GCF_051348905.1). NCBI lineage: Eukaryota > Metazoa > Chordata > Amphibia > Anura > Dendrobatidae > Ranitomeya > Ranitomeya variabilis. The sequence goes on along the minus strand of NC_135236.1, from coordinate 299,571,937 downwards.
ATTATCAACCATTTTCTTTACATAACATTAAACCTTCTCATTATCTTTCTCACTAACATGCATGCTGGACACCACGTCTACCCCTACGGGCCCACTGCATCCTTCTTCTAGCTTTCACTTTCTTTCAGGGAACATCATCAGCATTTCTTTACAATTAACTAGTTGGATACATATAACTTTCTCATATAAACATTATCATCACTTTCTTTCATCAAACATTATTGCTATCTCTTAGCCTTTAAAGCAATGTTACCATTTAAGTGCAACAAATGAACATTCCCTTTAAGAGGGAACCAAGTCTCTATGAGGTAGCATATCTTCTCAAGCTACCAGTCCGTACTCAGCAAAGGTTCCAGTGTGGTATCTTCACAAAGAGTCCTTTTTGAAGTAAAACCAGTAGAGAGCACCTTTAATAAGGTGCAAACTATTTACAAAAAGTTTGTATCATGCACTGTTCATGATTGCGGCAGTTCTGGAAACTTGTGCAAAAACTTAGAAAAACAAACACAACAATAGGGATCCCGGGTCAACAAAAGGAATCCCTTTAAAAGTTAACCCTGGACGGGTTTTAGCAGCAAAATAATAGAACAGCAACTATTTACATATATAAAGCATTCATGCTCACTCATTTTTCGGGGAAGAAGGTGGTTTCCTTCCGGGCCTCACCAGACCAACGGGTCGTGCTGCCGATCCAGGAAGCGGTTCTGGTCCCAGCAATGACAGGATCCCTCGCCGCGATGCTCTTTTCACTGATGATCCGGCACGCCCCCAAGGTACATGGTGGATCCGGGTTCCCCGCTGCTCCGCAGGGACAGGTTCCATTGCCTTTACAACAGGAGGTTCATCTTCGGATGTTTCAGCGGCGGCCTGGAGCGCGACGCACCGCTGGACGCCCCGCGCCATCCAGCCAGCCTCGCCTGTTGCCCTCCTCCACCTGGTGTAGGTTACAGCATCACCTGGCTCCAGGTCGCGAGCGAATCCTCCTCCGCAGGGCTCTACCTCCTCCCGGTCCACGTGGACTTGTAGCGGCTCCCCGATCTCCTGTATAACCCCTCTTCCATGTCGGGGGTTGAAGGAGACCACTACACCCCAGTGGGACGATGGGACCTCTGCGACGTTGGTCAGATCAATCTGGGTTGCCGGTTGTGGTCGGTCTCGCCATGCAGCCACCAAACGCCGCAGGTGTTCGGCCTCTGGCATGATCTTCAGGCCCTGCGTCTGAAGCGCACTTTCAGCCGCGGCCGGGTTGGGAGGAGCAGGGGACACCGGAGACAAACGGACCTCCGTGGGCTGGCCCAGCCGAGCAAGCACGCGGGCATCAGCCTCCAAGCGGCGTGCTATCCGGCGGGCCTCGGCTGCAGCTACACACTCCTCAGACGGTGGCAAGGGGGGTCGGCCCATCGGTGGCTCCATGAGGGTCAGTCCCCGCAACGTTGGCGCATCTGGGGCTGTGTCGAGTGGCGCAGCCTCAGGCTGGATCGGGTCAGTCCCACGCGGTGTTCCCGGTGTCGCCATCTTTTCTCCTTCTCCAGTGTCCTCTTCCCGCGGTCTCTTTCGTGGGCGGCCCCGTCTACATGGACTCCACCCTCCAAACAGGATCAGGAGGCGGACCTCAGCTGTTGACGGACACGTCCTCAGGACACAGAAATATTTAGACTGGGCGGCCATTGTTGTTCGCGCTCTCCAGCTTGCCTACGCCCACTCCACGCCCCTCTTCTTCTCCTGCGCTCTCCTCAGCGCTATAATGGCGGCGGATTTTGGCGGTAAATGGCACAGCACAATCTTTGTAATAAAGTACAGTCCAAGCACAACAAATCACAGTCCCAAGGCACACATGACCTGATTCTTCAGGCTTAAGTAAATCCTGTTCGTGACGCCAAGTTGTAGCGCTCCCACCGCCGCAGGGCCGAGGGGTACCCGGTACCGGGCCTCTGAGTCTCTGCTCTGGGGTTGTCACGGTGGCTAGGCCCAGTCCGTGACCCTGCCGAGGGGCGCACAGTGATAGATATGACGGGTGAAGGTGGTGGTGAGGCTGTAGTGGTGCGATGCAGTAAATAACGAGGACACCAGGTTGCAGTCTCTTTACCTCTTTACTGAAGATTTCTGGGTCCTCAGTCTGGAATCCGGATAACCAGGCTACGCAAGTCCGGCCGGTCCAATGGCACCTCCAGAGTTCTCTTAGCAGGTGGAAATCTGTGCCTTCCTTCTAGCGCTATGTGTTGCGGTCCTTCCCTGCTGTGCTTACAGAAAGTCCCCACAACTGTTGTGTCTGTTTCTTAAGTTCCCTCACAACTTGATTAGATGATGTTCTGCTAATCCTCCGTCCCTCCCTGGTGTTCTGGTTGGGACGGCACCCGTTTGACGGGTAGGCTCGGAGCTCTTCCGGGACCCTAGAGTCGCCCCTCTCCACAAGTTGCCCCCCAAGACTGCATAGGTGATATAAGTGAGACAGCCCGCCTTAGACTGACTGCCCTGCCGCTGTTTAGAGTATTGCTTGAAGCTGGATGTTGAAATACCCTCTCGGCGTTCCGGCCACCGGTAGTGCGCCTCAGCAGGGTGTTGCTTCGGTCTTACAGCACGACCCCTACTGGTATTCTCCTATCGCTTGATCTCGTTTCTCACTCAGCACAATCTATCTCGCTTCTGATCCTTCCTTGGGCACCGCCGCTATGCTGAGCAGGCACGGTCCCGTTACGTTCATTCAAGTTGCCAAGCCTCTGTCAGGATCCCACCCCTGACAGAGACCCTACTGTATCTTCCCCCACAACACCCTCTGCCACAAGGTGTTGCCTGGTTCCAACCCAGTCAGCTTTCTGATCTAACTTCCTGCCTGACCCCCAGTTTACCCACTATGGTGGGGAGTGGCCTAGTGAATAGAACCCTTAGCTCCCCCCGGAGGCCCGACTGTGAAATGTATTGGTGTCTGTGATACCTGATCAGATGAACTCCTTCAGTGCCATCAGACGCACCATAGCTCCCCTTAGTGGCGGAGCCACAGTACTGCAACGACCAGGACTCTGGGGCGCTGCAGTTGCATCAGAAACTTCTCACACAGCGGTAGTGCCGTGAGAGCACCAGAACTAATGAACTCTGGTGAAGTCTCATGGCAGCTCAGTGATACACTGTGGGAGCTATTATCTCCTGTCAGTGTATCGTCGGAGGCCGGGTAGAGTGGTCACATGTCCCGATGTGACTGTTCTACACGTGAGATCGCCTTGGGACACTCGGTATTAAATGGACTACATCGGACAGGCAGTATTATATGTTGGTTTATTATTTTATTTTTGTTGCAGGAGACGAGTGCGACGGGGATTAGGCGTCCAGTAAGAATGGTTAATTAAGATTCAATAAAGGAGTCTGTGATTATTTCAAATAAAGGACTTTATTCTGGCTGTGTCTTTTTTACCATATAACTATAGGATTAGTAATGGATAGGTGTCTTATAGACGCCTCTCCATTACTAGCCTGTGGGCTTGATGTCACCTGACAATACAAAGGTGACATCAACCCCACAAATATTACCCCACTTGCCACCGCTACAGGGCAAGTGGGAAGAGCGAGGCTAAGTGCTGGGAATTGGTGCATTTATTATATGCGCCATTTCTGCGGCAGCTGAGAGCTGATGTTTTTAGCCTGGGGGGTGTCAAAATCCATGACCCCTTCCCAGGCTATTAATATAAGCCTGCAGCTGCTATCTGCCTAGCCTTTGCTGGTTCGATTTTATAGGGCGACCCCATTTCAATTTTTTTCTGGGGTTCCAGTGTAAACTAGCCAGTAAAGGCTAAGCAAACAGCTGTGAACTGATATTAATAGCCTGGGAACCTTTATTGGCTCCTTCCCAGAATATTAACATCAGCCCTCAGCCGTCGACTTTCCCTCTGCTGGTTATTAAAATTACGTAGGAGCCCACGCAATTTTAATTTTTTTTTTTTAAATAAACAGATATTGCATTTCACACAGATTTCTGAGAGTATGTTCCCACAGTCAGTAAAAGCTGCGGGTTGGACGCTGTATACACCCGCAGGAGCCAGATGTTACAGCATAGTGGATGGTATTTCAAGAAATCCAATGTCCACCATGCGTGCACTGGCGCTTCCCTGTGGAGACGGACATGCGGCGCATCTTTCTCGACTGCAGCATGTCTATTTCTCTTGCGAAGACGCTCAGTCTCTGTAAGATAAATATCACCCTTCCAATGTATTGGACGGGGTGATTCCGCATGGTTCAATGAACACATGCGGAATCACCTGCGTTCAAAAGCCGATAGCACTTTGGACGGAGTGGACATGTGCTGCGTTCAAAGCGCTGCCGATTAGTGACCGTGGGGATGTAGCCTAATAACCGTTGCTGTTTTGTTACAGCATATGTACAGTACAGACCAAAAGTTTGGACACACCTCATTTAAAGATTTTTCTGTATTTTCATGACTATGAAAATTGTTCATTCACACTGAAGGCATCAAAACTATGAATTAACACATGTGGAATTATATACTTAACAAAAAAGTGTGAAACAACTGAAATTATGTCTTATATTCTAGGTTCTTCAAAGTAGCCACCTTTTGCTTTGATGACTGCTTTGCACACTCTTGGCATTCTCTTGATGAGCTTCAAGAGGTAGTTACCGCGAACGAATTTCACTTCACAGGTGTGCCCTGTCAGGTTTAATAAGTGGGATTTCTTGTCTTATAAATGGGGTTGGGACCATCAGTTGTGTTGTGCAGAAGTATGGTGGATACACAGCTGATAGTCCTACTGAATAGACTGTTAGAATTTGTATTATGGCAAGCAGCTAAGTAAAGAAAAACGAGTGGCCATCATTACTTTAACCCCTTAAGCCCCGAGGGTGGTTTGCACGTTAATGACCGGGCCAATTTTTACAATTCTGACCACTGTCCTTTTATGAGGTTATAACTCTGGAACGCTTTAACGGATCTTAGCGATTCTGACACTGTTTTCTCATGAGATATTGTACTTCATGTTAGTCGTAAAATTTATTCGATATAACTTGTGTTTATTTGTGAAAAAAATGGAAATTTGGCAAAAATTTTAAAAATTTCACAATTTTCCAACTTTGAATTTGTATGCCCTTAAATCACAGAGATACGTCACGCAAAATACTTAATAAGTAACATTTCCCACATGTCTACTTTACATCAGCACAATTTTGGAACCAAAATTTTTTTTTGTTAGGGAGTTATAAGGGTTAAAAGTTGACCAGCAATTTCTTATTTTTACAACACCATTTTTTTTTAGGGACCACATCTCATTTGAAGTCATTTTGAGGGGTCTATATGATAGAAAATACCCAAGTGTGACACCATTCTAAAAACTGCAACCCTCAAGGTGCTCAAAATCACATTCAAGAAGTTTATTAACCCTTCAGGTGTTTCACGGGAATTTTTGGAATGTTTAAATAAAAATGAACATTTAACTTTTTTTCACACAAAATTTACTTCAGCTCCAATTTGTTTTATTTTACCAAGGGTAACAGGAGAAAATGGACCCCAAAAGATGTTGTACAATTTGTCGTGAGTACGCCGATACCCCATATGTGGGGGTAAACCACTTTTTGGGCACATGACAGAGCTCGGAAGCGAAGGAGCGCCATTTGACTTTTCAATGCAAAATTGACTGGAATTGAGATGGGACGCCATGTTGCGTTTGGAGAGCCCCTGATGTGCCTAAACATTGAAACCACCCACAAGTGACACCATTTTGGAAAGTAGACCCCTTAAGGAACTTATCTAGATGTGTGGTGAGCACTTTGACCCAACAAGTGCTTCACAGAAGTTTATAATGCAGAGCCGTAAAAATACAAAATCATATTTTTTCACAAAAATTATCTTTTTGCCCCCAATTTTTTATTTTCCCAAGGGTAAGAGAAGAAATTAGACCACAAAAGCTGTTGTGCAATTTGTCCTGAGTACAACGATACCCCATATGTGGGGGTAAACCACTGTTTGGGCGCATAGCAGAGCTCGGAAGGGAAGGAGCGCCATTTGACTTTTCAATGCAAAATTGACTGGAATTGAGATGGGACACCATGTCGCGTTTGGAGAGCCCCTGATGTGCCTAAACATTAAAACCCCCCACAAGTGACACCATTTTGGAAAGTAGACCCCCTAAGGAACTTATCTTGATGTGTTTTGAGAGCTTTGAACCCCCAAGTGTTTCACTACAGTTTATAACGCAGAGCCGTGAAAATAAAAATTCTTTTTTTTTTTTTCAGAAAAATGATTTTTAGCCCCCAGTTTTGTATTTTCACAAGGGTAACAGGATAAATTGGCCTCCAAAAGTTGTTGTCCAATTTGTCCTGAGTACGCTGATACCCCATATGTGGGGGGGAACCACTGTTTGGGCGCATGGCAGAGCTCGGAAGGGAAGGAGCGCCATTTGGAATGCAGACTTAGATGGATTGGTCTGCAGGCGTCACGTTGCATTTGCAGAGCCCCTGATGTACCCAAACAGTACAACCCCCCCACAAGTGACCCCATATTGGAAACTAGACCTCCAGAGGAACTTATCTAGATGTGTTTTGAGAGCTTTGAACCCCCAAGTGTTTCACTACAGTTTATAACGCAGAGCCGTGAAAAAAAAATTCTTTTTTTTTTCAGAAAAATGATTTTTAGCCCCCAGTTTTGTATTTTCACAAGGGTAACAGGATAAATTGGACCACAAAAGTTGTTGTCCAATTTGTCCTGAGTACGCTGATACCCCATATGTGGGGGGGGAACCACTGTTTGGGCGCATGGCAGAGCTCGGAAGGGAAGGAGCGCCATTTGGAATGCAGACTTATATGGATTGGTCTGCAGGCGTCATGTTGCATTTGCAGAGCCCCTGATGTACCCAAACAGTATAAACCCCCCATAAGTGACCCCATATTGGAAACTAGACCTCCCAAGGAACTTATCTAGATGTGTTGTGAGAACACCCCCAAGTGTTTCACTACAGTTTACAACGCAGTGCCGTGAAAAATCCTTTTTTTCCCACAAAAATGATTTTTAGCCCCCCAAATTTTTATTTTCCCAGAGATAACAAGAGAACTTGGACCCCAAAAGTTGTTGTCCAATTTGTCCCGAGTACGCTGATGCCCCATATGTTGGGGTAAACCCCTGTTTGGGTGCACGGGAGAGCTCGGAAGGGAAGGAGCCCTGTTTTACTTTTTCAACGCAGAATTGTCTGGAATTGAGATCGGACGCCATGTCGCGTTTGGAGAGCCCCTGATGTGCCTGAACAGTGGAAACACCCCAATTCTACCTGAAACCCTAATCCAAACACACCCCTAACCCTAATCCCAACGGTAACCCTAACCACACCCCTAACCCTGACACACCCCTGACTAGCGCTAGCCCTAATGGGAAAATGGAAATAAATACATTTTTTTAATTTTATTATTTTTCCCTAACTAAGGGGGTGATGAAGGGGGGTTTGATTTACTTTTATAGCGTTTTTTTATATCGGATTTTTATGATTGGCAGCCGTCACACACTATGAGACGCTTTTTATAGCGAAAAAGTTTTTGCGTCTCCACATTTTGAGACCTATAATCTTTCCGTATTTTGGTCCACAGAGTCATGTGAGGTCTTGTTTTTTGCGGGACGAGTTGATGTATTTATTGGTAACATTTTCGTACATGTTACAGTTTTTGATCACTTTTTATTCCGATTTTTGTGAGGCAGAATGACCAAAAACCAGCTATTCATGAATTTCTTTTGGGAGAGGCGTTTATACCGTTCCACGTTTGGTAAAATTGATAAAGCAGTTTTATTCGTCGGGTCAGTACGATTACAGCGATATCTCATTTATATCATTTTTTTATGTTTTGGCGCTTTTATACGATAAAAGCTATTTTATAGAAAGAAATAATTATTTTGGCATCGCTTTATTCTGAGGACTATAACTTTTTTATTTTTTTGGTTATGATACTATATGGCAGCTCGTTTTTTGCGGGACAAGATGACGTTTTCAGCGGTACCATGGTTATTTATATCCGTCTTTTTGATCGCGTGTTATTTCACTTTTTGTTTGGCGGTATGATAATAAAGCGTTGTTTTTTGGCTCGTTTTTTTTTTTCTTACGGTGTTCACTGAAGGGGTTAACTAGTGGGACAGTTTTATAGGTTGGGTCGTTACGGACGCGGCGATACTAAATATGTGTACTTTTATTGTTTGTTTGTTTTTTTTAGATAAAGAAATGTATTTATGGGAATAATATTTTTTTTTCTTCTTTATTTAGGAAATTTTTTTTAATTTTTTTTTACACATGTGGGATTTTTTTTTTAAACTTTTTTACTTTGTCCCGGGGGGGACATCACAGATCGCCGATCTGATAGTTTGCATAGCACTCTATCAGATCGGCGATCTCACTCACATCGCCGCAGGCTTACCAGCGCCTGCACGGCACCCGGAAGTACTCCCTGCAGGACCCGGATGCAGCCCCGCGGCCATTTTGGATCCGGGGCCTGCAGGGAGGAGACGCTCGGTACAAGGTGAGTACATTCCCTTGTACCAATCGTCTCAGGAAAGCCCGCAGGGAGCCCCCTCCCTGCGCGATGCTTCCCTGTACCGCCGGTACACCGCGATCATGTTTGATCGCGGTGTGCCGGGGCTTAATGTGCCGGGGGCGGTCCGTGACCGCTCCTGGCACATAGTGCCGGATATCAGCTGCGATAGGCAGCTGACACCCGGCCGCGATCGGCCGCGCTCCCCCCGTGAGCGCGGCCGATTGCTATGGCGTACTATCCCGTCACTGGGAATTAAGTCCCAGGTCACCTTGACGGGATAGTACGTCATATGGGATTAAGGGATTAAGAAATAAAGGTCGGTCAGTCGAAAAATTGGGAAAACTTTGAAAGTGTATCCAAGTGCAGTGGCAAAAACTATCAAGCGCTACAAAGAAACTGGCTCACATGAGGACCGCCCCAGGAAAGGAAGACCAAGAGTCACCTCTGCTTCTGAGGATAAGTTTATCCGAGTCACCAGCCTCAGAAATCGCAATATAACAGCAGCTCATATTAGAGACCAGGTCAATGCCACACAGAGTTCTAGCAGCAGACACATCTCTACAACAACTGTTAAGAGGAGACTTTGTGCAGCAGGCCTTCATGGAAAAATAGCTGCTAGGAAACCACTGCTAAGGACAGGAAACAAGCAGAAGATACTTTTTTGGGCTAAAGAACACAAGGAATGGACATTAGACCAGTGGAAATCTGTGCTTTGGTCTGATGAGTCCAAATTTGAGATCTTTGGTTCCAACCATCATGTCTTTGTGCGACACAGAAAAGGTGAACGGATGGACTCTACATGTCTGGTTCCCACCATGAAGCATGGAGGAGGAGGTGTGATGGTGTGGGGGTGCTTTGCTGGTGACACTATTGGGGATTTATTCAAAATTGAAGGCATACTGAACCAGCATGGCTACCACAGCATCTTGCAGCGGCATGCTATTCCATCAGGTTTGCGTTTAGTTGGACCATCATTTATTTTTCAACAGAACAATGACCCCAAGCACACCTCCAGGCTGTGTAAGGGCTATTTGACCAAGAAGGAGAGTGATGAGGTGCTACGTCAGATGACCTGGCCTCCACATTCACCAGACCTGAATCCAATCGAGATGGTTTGGGGTGAGCTGGACCGCAGAGTGAAGGCAAAAGGGCCAACAAGTGCTAAGCATCTCTGGGAACTCCTTCAAGATTGTTGGAAGACCATTCCCAGTGACTACCTCTTGAAGCTCATCAAGAGAACGCCAAGAGTGTGCAAAGCAGTCATCAAAGCAAAAGGTGGCTACTTTGAAGAACCTAGAATATAAGACATTATTTCATTTTTTTCACCCTTTTTTGTTAAGTATATAATTCCACATGTGTTAATTCATAGTTTTGATGCCTTCAGTGTGAATGTACTATTTTCATAGTCATGAAAATACAGAAAAATCTTTAAATGAGAAGGTGTGTCCAAACTTTTAGTCTGTACTGTAGGTTAATTATGTTAATGCTCCTACATAGACTGGTGTGTATGTGTGGGTGTGTCTTTATTTAATATTATTGAGGGTATCTGACTGAAGAGGTTGAACAAGGAAATTACATCAGAATTTTTTTTATAATATATCTTTATTTAGCTTGCAAAAACGTATACAAAACCGCATGAAAAACTGCATAAAAAACGCATAAAAACCACACGAAAACCGCGCGGAATTTCCACTGCATTTTCTGCCAAGAGATGCAGAAACCGAGCAGAAAATTCCACAAGAAATCTGCAACGTGCACACATAGCCTTACTGTTCGAGTTTGGCCCCCCGAACACAGTATGTTTCATACAGATGACAGATGGCAAACACTGCTTCTTTTGAAATGACATTGTGAGCCCACAGTGGAGATAAAAAGTTTACCCCTGGTCACTGGCGTCGGCTGATGGGAGGCCCATCCATTACTAATCCAAAATAAACACAAAAATAGGCCTAGCTATTCATGGCACTTCCACAATAGAATCTAAACCTACAATCACACAGGAAGCAAATGCCAAATAAATTAACGAAATACATAAATCTTTATAAACATTAAATAACATACTTTTTTTTTTAAGTTAATCAATGGGTAAACACAAAATGGATCTGCAGGCTAAGGATTATTACAGTGTTTATTGCTACTGAATGCTATTGTATATAATATTATTACCAAGGTTTAGTCAATGCAGTACATGGATTTAAAGTGCATAGTGCTATTCAACCACTGAGTAATAATAATGAGACAAGGTTCTAAAAAAGAAAGTATACATGACCTGGCTGCAGATGGCGCCCGACGCACGTTTCGCGATGGCTTCTTCCTTTTGGGGATCACTAAGGAAAGAGCCCAACTTGGGGGACATTACTACATAATGGGGAAGGATGTGCAACTTGTATGTCCTTATAGAATTTTGAACACTACAAGGGCCCGTACATCTGACCAACATGCGAGAGGAAGGGGGGTGGACAGGTCAAAATTTTGCATGTGGACCATCGGATTTTAGTTACAGCGGGTACGGAAAGTATTCAGACCCCTTTAAATTTTTCACTCTTTGTTTCATTGCAGCCATTTGGTAAATTCAAAAAAAGTTCATTTTCTTCTCATTAATGTACAATCTGCACCCCATCTTGACAGAAAAAAAAAACAAATGCAGTAATTTTTGCAAATTTATTAAAAAAGAAAAACTGAAATATCACATGGCCATAAGCATTCAGACCCTTTGCTCAGTATTGAGTAGAAACACATTTTTGAGCTAGTACAGCCGTGAGTCTTCTTGGGAATGAGGCAACAAGTTTTTCAAACCTGGATTTGGGGATCCTCTGCCATTCTTCCTTGCAGATCCTCTCCAGTTCCGTCAGGTTGGATGGTGAACATTGGCGGACAGCCATTTTCAGATCTCTCCAGAGCCAGAGATGCTCAATTGGGTTTAGGTCAGGGCTCTGGCTGGGCCAGTCAAGAATGATCACAGAGTAGTTCTGAAGCCACTCCTTTGTTATTTTAGCTGTGTACTTAGGGTCATTGTCTGTTGGAAGGTGAACATTCGGCCAAGTCTGAGATCCAGAGCACTCTGTAAGAGGTTTTCAGGATATCTCTGTACTTGGCCGCATTCAAGTTTCCTTCAATGACAATGAGCTGTCCTGTCCCTGCAGCTGAAAAACACCCCCATAGCATGATGCTGCCACCACCATGTTTCACTGTTGGGATTGTGTTGGGAAGATGATGAGCAGTGCCTGGTTTTCTCCACACATACCGCTTAGAATTATTACTAAAAAAGTCTATCTTCATCTCATCAGACTAGAGAATCTTATTTCTCATATTCTGTGAGTCCTTCATGTGTTTTTAGCAAACTCTATGCGGGCTTCTGGAGCGCCCGCCAAGGCCTTGGGGTACTCGGGATGGGTCTGACAGTTGTTAAAGGGAATGTGTCACGGCAGCGGTGACCCGGTCCATGGCCCTAGGCATCCAATAAAAGGAAAATTGAAACTAATAAAGTTTAAAGGGGAATTGTTCATGACACCACCCATGGTCGCTGCGGTTCTGGTCCACTGGGGCAGTTGGTACAGCTCTCCATGGGTAGAGCTAGACCCAAGGGCAGTGATGGTGTCAATTGTGATGATTGTTGTTGTGGTAGTTGTAGTGCAGGGCAAGTGGCGCAGGAATAATTCAGAGGACACAGCTGGGTGCAGTTTTCAATGCTTTACTCACAGTTCTGTAGATTACTGTCTCCAGCCGTGCGCTGTGTCCTCGGGTTCTGTGGTCCAGCTGTAAAGGGTGGTGCTGTTATGGACAGTAACACGCTGCCACATTAAGAGACAGCACCCCCTTGTTTGGTGTGATGGAATGTTCTGCTTCCCCCTGCTATAGACTGTGAAGATGAACTGCCCTAGAATAAGGGGAGGAGTTGAGCATGAACTGTGTGTGTGAGCTGAAGCTGCTACAGAGAGAACTTTGTGCTGTTTGCTACAAGAAAGGTCCCACAACCTGGGACAGAGTGTACTTGTGAAATTTGCAAGACTTTTCTGGGTACAGCAAAGGTGGCTGTTCTGTGCTAGTTTGTAAAGCCACGAAGATACAGAGAAAGGGATTTACAGTTTCCAGGAGCATCCCTAGGACCCAGAAGCAAGCAGAAGACCACGTTTCACAGAGCTGACAGAAAGCCGTGCAAACCACCATATTAGACTGCTGGGGGCGCCCTGGGACTGGAGCTGATTCTCCAACATCACCGTTAGTTTGTTCATGTTTGGTGCACCTGTTAGGGCCTAGTGTAGGCTTCAGTAGTCAGTACACGGCAGCCGTGAGGCCTGCTTAGTAAAGGCCAGGGAGGTTATACGTAGAGTAGCATCATCACCTGTTTATTGTTTACATTTGCTGGTTAGACATATTTTGAGTTTGTAATAGTTTGAACACCGTGCTATTTTACAGGAAAGATAACGTTTATAACTCTTGTAAATTGTCTTTTGCCATTGTATACCCCTGTTTGCATCTTGCTCATCCACTTCATTCCTTGCCTTCCAATAAATCTACCCTTTGTTGTTTGCACCTCATAGTGTGTACAGTAGTCTTCCTGCACCGTGGTGGTCCCCCGGCCATCGCTTCAAGTGGTGCTGCGAGCAGGGTACTGTCACCAAGATGGAGGCAGCAGACAGCAATGGCGGGAATGCTAATGTTAATGGAGATGCTGTGGGCATTGGTGGAATTCCTGCAAGGACACTCCCTATGGGCACCATATTTAGTGTGCTACCAAAGTTTGATGGCAAGAATATGCCACTGTCCGACTGGGTGGCACTCTGAAGATTTATAACATCAGCCCAGACCTTCAAGCAGACATTGCGTTAACTGCCCTAGAGGGAGAAGCCCGTAGAAACGTCTGCCTACAAACAGAACTCACCCGCAGTACCCTGAAGGAGCTAGTGAAGTTCCTGGAAGGGATCTACGGCGAGACTGCTAGCGCCGGACACCTTCGCGCCAAATTTTTCTCTAGGCTGCAGCCGGAAGAAGGAATTTCTCAGTATCCAACAGCACTGCAAGAAGTGTTAGCAGAGGTGCAGAGAAAGGAGGCAGATGGATTTGGCGGCATGGGCTCTAAAGAGCGGATACTCCGGGAGCAATTAATTCTGGGACTGCACAGCACATCCTTGAGGAAAGCACTGTCAGAACGGGTCCGGGCAGATCCGGCGCTTACGTTTCGTCAAATCCTGGCGGAAACAGTGGCCCGAAGTAAAGAAGAGAGCTATGCGTCTGGGGTGATGCGTGTCCAGGGCGCCAATACCAGAGGGGACCCAAACCATCAGGAGGTGCTGGTCCAGGTGGTGCAGGACTTGCAGCGGTCCCTTGTCAACGTGCAAGAGAAACTGACCCAGATGGAGCGAAGAGTGGGGGAACTACAACAGTCTGACCTACCGTACTCATGCAACTATTCTTCAGCCCGACCGATAAGGGGTCAGTGGGAGCAAGCCCCCTCCCATCAGGCATCGGAGGCACGAGGACAGGCTCGAGGTACATCCCGGCGAGCAGGAGGCATCCAATGCTGGGAATGTGGCGTACGGGGGCACCTTGCCAGAGACTGTCGGAACTATACTCAAGGCCAGCGGAAGCCGACGTTAAACTACCAACCCCCGCAGTAGTGCGGCACTCTGTGGGGGAGGCAAGAAGAGAGGCCGCTCCATATCATAACTGTTGTGAATTCTGTTTGTGGGCTCCCCCGGTGGTGTTTTATGGTAGTGCCACTTATTTGCCTTCTTCTATCCTTGATCACCTGTTGACACCCATTAGGGGAGTTTCCTATTTAAGGCTGCTTGGCTGCTGGTCTGATGCCGGCCAACAATGTATCAGTAGCATTCTGTTGCATTCTCCTGCCTCAAGATCCTGTTCAGCTAAGTTGAATTTTGTTTCTAGTTTATTCTATTTTTGTCCAGCTATTTGCAATGTGACTCTCTGTAGCTGGAAGCTCTCGTGGACTGGAATTGCCACTCCAGTGGCATGAGTTGTCACTGGAGTTTTAAAGTAATTTCAGGATGGTGTTTTTGAGTAGTGTTTTGAAGTTGACCGTGAAGTGACTCTTTCCTGTACTTCTGCTATCTAGTAAGCGGACCTCACTGTGCTAAATCTGCTGTTCATCCTACGTATGTCTTTTCCTCTTGACTCACCGTCAATATCTGTGGGGGGCTGCTATCTCCTTTTGGGGTTCATCTCTGGAGGTAAGGCAGGCCTGTATATTCCTCTGATAGGGGTAGTTAGATCTCCGGCTGGCGCGTGGTGTCTAGGGCATCGTAGGAAACACTCCCCGGCTACTTCCAGTGTCGTGTCAGGTTCAGGTCACGGTCACTTTAGTTCCCATCACCCGAGAGCTAGTCCGTTGTTATTTTGATTTCCCTGCCATTGGGAAAATCATAACAGTTTGGCCGGCCACATGTGTTAAAACTATGCACTAAAGCAGGAAAGGATATGAAAAGGTTTTTTTTCCTTCTGTGTTTGGAAAGTGCACCTTAGTGCTTATTTGTACTCCTTGCTTAAACTGCAGTCTTCAGCCTTTTTTTTTTCCTCTCCTCTTAATCTCTGAATGGCTTTGGTTACACCTGTTTGAATCATGGATCCACAGAGTTTGGTTGCAGGTCTGAATAACCTGGCTACAAAGGTCCAGAATTTGCAAGATTTTGTTATACGTGCTCCAATGTCTGAACCTAAGATCCCTATGCCTGAATTTTTTACCGGAGACAGATCCCGTTTTTTGAATTTCAGAGAGAATTGTAAATTGTTTTTGTCTCTGAAATCTCACTCTGCTGATGATCCTGCGCAACAGGTTAAAATTGTTATTTCTCTATTGCGGGGTGACCCACAAAGTTGGGCATTTGCATTGTCGCCAGGGGATCCTGCGTTATTAAATGTAGATGCGTTTTTTCTGGCTTTGGGGTTGCTTTATGAAGAACCTAATTTAGAGATTTTGGCTGAGAAAGCCTTGATAGCTCTTTCTCAAGGGCAAGATGAAGCTGAGATATACTGCCAAAAATTTCGTAAATGGTCGGTGCTTACTAAATGGAATGAGTGCGCTCTAGCAGCTAATTTCAGAGAAGGTCTCTCTGATGCCGTGAAGGATGTCATGGTGGGGTTCCCTGTGCCTACAGGTCTGAATGATGCCATGAAATTGGCTATCCAGATTGATCGGCGTTTACGGGAGCGCAAATCTGTGCACCATATGGCGGTATCTTCTGAGCAAAAATCTGTGCACCATATGGCGGTATCTTTTGAGCAAAAACCTGTGCACCATATGGCGGTATCTTCTGAGCAAAAACCTGTGCACCATATGGCGGTATCTTCTGAGCAAAAACCTGTGCACCATATGGCGGTATCTTCTGAGCAAAAACCTGTGCATCATTTGGCGGTGACCTCTGAAAAGGCACCAGAGCATATGCAATGCGATAGTGTATTGTCTAGAGGCGAACGACAGAATTACAGGCGCAAAAATGGGTTGTGCTTCTATTGTGGAGATCCAGCTCATGTTATATCAGCATGCTCTAAACGCATAAAGAAGGTTGATAAAAAGGTTGATAAATCTTTTTCTATGGGTACCTTGCAGTCTAAATTTCTTTTGTCCGTGACATTG
The DNA here is from genome assembly GCF_051348905.1 of Ranitomeya variabilis. Classification (NCBI taxonomy): domain Eukaryota; kingdom Metazoa; phylum Chordata; class Amphibia; order Anura; family Dendrobatidae; genus Ranitomeya; species Ranitomeya variabilis. Next base: position 299,555,838 of record NC_135236.1, on the reverse strand, counting down.
ATTTGTACTTTATCATCTGTTACTGTGGATGCTTATGTGGATTCTGGCGCCGCTCTGAGTCTCATGGATTGGTCCTTTGCCAAGCGTTGTGGGTTTGATTTAGAGCCTCTGGAGGTTTCTATTCCCTTAAAGGGTATTGATTCTACACCTTTGGCTAGCAATAAACCACAATATTGGACACAAGTGACTATGCATCTGTCCCCAGACCATCAGGAGATTATTCGTTTCCTTGTGTTATATAATCTACATGACGTATTAGTACTGGGATTACCATGGTTACAAATTCATAATCCAGTCTTGGACTGGAGATCAATGTCTGTGCTGAGCTGGGGATGTCAGGGGATTCATGGGGATGCACCTTTGGTTCCCATTTCTTCATCAACTCCCTCTGAGATCCCAGCATTTCTGTCAGATTTTTATGATGTCTTTCAGGAGCCTAAAACTGATTCTCTCCCTCCTCACAGAGAGTGTGACTGCGCTATTGATTTGATTCCCGGTAGTAAATTTCCTAAGGGTCGCTTGTTTAATTTGTCTGTACCTGAACATACTGCTATGCGGGAGTATATCAGAGAATCTTTGGAAAAGGGTCATATTCGCCCCTCTTTGTCTCCACTGGGGGCAGGGTTTTTCTTTGTGGGTAAAAAGGATGGTTCATTGACACCTTGTATCGACTATCGACTTCTGAATAAGATTACAGTTAAATACCAGTATCCGTTACCTTTACTGACTGATCTTTTTGCTCGCATAAAGGGGGCGAAGTGGTTCACTAAGATCGATCTACGTGGTGCGTATAATTTGGTGCGGATTAAGCAGGGGGATGAGTGGAAGACCGCATTTAATACGCCTGAAGGCCATTTTGAGTATTTGGTAATGCCTTTCGGTCTCGCGAATGCCCCTTCCGTTTTTCAGTCCTTTATGCACGATATTTTCCGTGAATATCTGGATAAATTTATGATTGTGTATTTGGATGATATTTTGATTTTTTCGGAGGACTGGGAATCTCATGTTCAACAGGTCAGGAGAGTTTTTCAGGTTTTACGAGCTAATTCTCTATTTGTGAAGGGCTCAAAGTGTATTTTTGGGGTTCAGAGAATTTCCTTTTTGGGATATATTTTTTCCCCTTCATCTATGGAGATGGACCCTGTTAAGGTTCAGGCTATTTGTGATTGGGTACAACCTACTTCTCTAAAGAGTCTTCAGAAATTCTTGGGATTTGCTAATTTCTATCGCCGATTCATAGCGGGTTTTTCTGCCATTGCTAAACCTTTGACTGATTTGACCAAGAAGGGTGCTGATGTTGCTAATTGGTCCTCTGCGGCTGTGGAGGCCTTTCGGGAGCTTAAGCGCCGCTTTTCTTCTGCTCCTGTGTTGCGCCAGCCTGATGTTTCGCTCCCGTTCCAGGTTGAAGTAGATGCTTCCGAGATCGGAGCAGGTGCAGTTTTGTCGCAGAAAGGTCCTGACTGCTCAGTGATGAGACCATGTGCGTTTTTCTCTCGAAAGTTTTCGCCCGCTGAGCGAAATTATGATGTTGGAAATCGGGAGCTCTTGGCCATGAAGTGGGCATTTGAGGAGTGGCGTCATTGGCTTGAGGGTGCTAGACACCAGGTGGTGGTCTTGACTGACCACAAAAATCTAATTTATCTTGAGTCAGCCAGGCGTCTGAATCCTAGACAGGCGCGCTGGTCGTTGTTTTTCTCTCGATTTAACTTTGTGGTTTCATATCTGCCTGGGTCTAAGAATGTGAGGGCGGATGCCCTCTCTAGGAGTTTTGAGCCTGACTCGCCTGGTGATTCCGAACCTACTGGCATCCTGAAGGATGGGGTGATATTGTCAGCTGTCTCCCCAGACCTGCGGCGCTCTTTGCAGGAGTTTCAGGTGGATAGGCCTGATCGCTGTCCGCCTGGTAGATTGTTTGTCCCTGATGACTGGACCAGTAGAGTTATTTCGGAGGTTCACTCTTCCGCATTGGCAGGTCATCCTGGAATTTTTGGCACCAGGGATCTGGTGTCTAGGTCCTTCTGGTGGCCTTCCTTGTCTCGAGATGTACGTATTTTTGTGCAGTCTTGTGATGTTTGTGCTCGGGCTAAGCCCTGCTGTTCCCGGGCCAGCGGGTTGTTGTTGCCCTTGCCTATTCCTAAGAGGCCTTGGACGCACATCTCTATGGACTTTATTTCTGACCTTCCTGTTTCTCGTAGGATGTCCGTCATCTGGGTGGTGTGTGACCGTTTTTCCAAGATGGTTCACTTGGTACCTTTGCCCAAATTGCCCTCCTCCTCTGAGCTGGTCCCTCTATTTTTTCAGAATGTTGTGCGTTTGCATGGTATTCCTGAGAATATAGTGTCTGACAGGGGTACTCAGTTTGTGTCTAGATTTTGGCGGGCGTTCTGTGCCAGGATGGGCATCGACTTGTCTTTTTCGTCTGCATTCCATCCTCAGACTAATGGCCAGACTGAGCGTACTAATCAGACCTTGGAGACTTACTTGAGGTGTTTTGTGTCCGCTGATCAAGACGATTGGCTTGATTTTTTGCCATTGGCAGAGTTTGCCCTTAACAATCGGGCCAGTTCTGCCACTTTGGGTTCTCCATTTTTTTGTAATTCAGGGTTTCACCCTCGCTTTTCGTCCGGTCAATTGGAGTCTTCGGATTGTCCTGGAGTAGATGCTGTGGTTGATAGAATGCATCAGATTTGGGGACAGGTTGTGGACAATCTGAAGTTGTCCCAGGAGAAGACTCAACAGTTCACTAATCGTCATCGGCGTGTCGGTCCTCGTCTTTGTGTTGGGGACCTGGTTTGGTTGTCTTCTCGATTTGTTCCTATGAAGGTCTCGTCTCCTAAGTTTAAGCCTCGGTTTATCGGCCCTTATAGGATTCTGGAGGTTCTCAATCCTGTGTCCTTTCGTTTGGACCTCCCAGCATCTTTTACTATTCATAATGTTTTTCATCGGTCATTGTTGCGGAGGTATGAGGTGCCGGTTATTCCGTCTGCTGATCCTCCTGCTCCTGTGCTGGTTGAGGGTGAGTTGGAGTATGTGGTGGAAAAGATCTTGGACTCCCGTGTTTCCAGACGGAAACTTCAGTATCTGGTTAAGTGGAAAGGCTATGGTCAGGAGGATAATTCTTGGGTGACAGCATCTGATGTTCATGCTCCTGATTTGGTTCGTGCATTTCATAGTGCTCATCCAGATCGCCCTGGTGGTTCTGGTGAGGGTTCGGTGCCCCCTCCTTAAGGGGGGGGTACTGTTGTGAATTCTGTTTGTGGGCTCCCCCGGTGGTGTTTTATGGTAGTGCCACTTATTTGCCTTCTTCTATCCTTGATCACCTGTTGACACCCATTAGGGGAGTTTCCTATTTAAGGCTGCTTGGCTGCTGGTCTGATGCCGGCCAACAATGTATCAGTAGCATTCTGTTGCATTCTCCTGCCTCAAGATCCTGTTCAGCTAAGTTGAATTTTGTTTCTAGTTTATTCTATTTTTGTCCAGCTATTTGCAATGTGACTCTCTGTAGCTGGAAGCTCTCGTGGACTGGAATTGCCACTCCAGTGGCATGAGTTGTCACTGGAGTTTTAAAGTAATTTCAGGATGGTGTTTTTGAGTAGTGTTTTGAAGTTGACCGTGAAGTGACTCTTTCCTGTACTTCTGCTATCTAGTAAGCGGACCTCACTGTGCTAAATCTGCTGTTCATCCTACGTATGTCTTTTCCTCTTGACTCACCGTCAATATCTGTGGGGGGCTGCTATCTCCTTTTGGGGTTCATCTCTGGAGGTAAGGCAGGCCTGTATATTCCTCTGATAGGGGTAGTTAGATCTCCGGCTGGCGCGTGGTGTCTAGGGCATCGTAGGAAACACTCCCCGGCTACTTCCAGTGTCGTGTCAGGTTCAGGTCACGGTCACTTTAGTTCCCATCACCCGAGAGCTAGTCCGTTGTTATTTTGATTTCCCTGCCATTGGGAAAATCATAACACATAACAAACACTTGATTGCTGGGAGCCCAATTCTACATGCTGAATTCGAAGGAGTTCTAGTGGATTGCCTGATAGATACCGGGTCACAAGTGACAATGATGCCAGAAGCGTATTTCAAGCAGCATTTCCAGGACCTGGCCAAGCCAGAAAAAGAGACATTGATCTGGTTGTTTACTGCCAACCAACAACCGATCCCGGTCACAGGGGTTGTGTGGATGAATATTCGAATCTGTGGGCAAGAAGTTGGGAGAAAAGGGATCCTGCTAGTCCCTGAGCCTATCAAGGAAGATGTGCCTGTAGTACTGGGAATGAATATCCTACGTGAACTCGATCAGATTATGTTTACCAAACGGGGACCTGGATATTGGAAGAAGGCTACTACACATAAGCCTACTCAAGAAGCCCTTCAACGACTGATCCGTGTCTGTGGGACGCAGAAGAGTGTGCCACCTTATCAGACAGTAGGGGTCATCAGGGCCCCTGGCAAAGAACCTGTAATCCTACCTCCCGAGCGAGAAACTATAGTATACCTTCCAGTGGGGACTCACCGCAACCTTGACGGGTTGGAAGTGGTTGTTCAGCCTGTGGTAGGCGGAGGAGTGGACCAAGAAGTCATGATAGCTTGTACGATAGCTGTGGTCCAGCGAGGACATGTCCCTATAAGAGCTTTGAATGTGGGCCCCGGGGAGGTCACCTTGCCACGAAGGACAGATCTGGCCATGGTGTACCTACATAAGAGTGAAGTGGTGAGTCAGAAGGAGATGTCTTTATCACCGAAAGAAGGTGTGGGGTGGACCCTAGCACTTGCTGCAGGGGACGAAGAGACACCATCCCCGGAGTGGAGTGGACGGGTCATCCTTGATCAAATGGAAGTGGATGTGAAGACTCTGGGCCCTGAGCGTTTGCAAGCAATAGAAACTACGCTGTGGGAAAATCAGGCCGCATTCACCCGTCACGCTGAAGATTTTGGCTGTACTGAAGCCATCACGCATGAGATACTGACTGGGGAAGCTCGTCCAATTCGAGAACGATATCGGCAGATCCCGCCCAAGATGTATCAAGAGGTGAAAACACTACTGAGGCAGATGCTGGATTCAGGAGTGGTGCAGAGTAGTCAGAGCCCTTGGGCAGCCCCGGTGGTGCTCGTCAAGAAAAAGGATGGGACCATCCGGTTCTGTGTAGATTACAGGAAACTCAATGCCTGCACTGTTCGAGACTCGTATCCGTTGCCCCGCATCGAGGAATCCTTGACAGCGTTGGGGAAAGCCAAGTACTTCTCCACCCTGGACCTAGCAAGCGGATACTGGCAAGTAGCCGTGGCAGAGAAAACCGCCTTCATCCTCCCTATGGGGCTGTTCGAGTTTAACCGGATGCCCTTCGGGCTCTCCAATGCTCCAGGCACATTTAAACGGCTGATGGAAAAGTGTTTGGGAGACTTAAATTTTGAGGATACCCTGATCTATCTGGATGACATCATTGTGTTTTGGGCCTCATTCGAAGAACACCTTGCCCGGCTTGGACAGGTACTTGGAAGACTGCGGGCTCATAACCTGAAGGTGGAGCCAAAGAAGTGCCACCTCTTCAAGAGCGAGATCGAGTACCTGGGCCACATAGTGTCACAAGATGGAGTTCTACCCTTGCCAAAAAAAGTGGCTTCTATCCAGAAGTGGCCAGTCCCTCGAACAGTGAGAGAACTCCAGGCCTTCCTGGGACTCGCTGGGTACTACCGCCAGTTTGTTAAAGACTTTGCAAAGGTGGCGGGTCCTCTTAATGAGTTGTTGAGGGGGACCGCTGGAGTGCCAAAGACCCAGCGTATCCACTGGGCACAGGGACAAGACGAGGTCTTCCAGGCTATAAAGAATGCCCTTACCTCAGCCCCGATATTTTGGCCTACGCAGACTTCGATCAACCATTCCTGTTGTACACAGATGGTAGCCTTCATGGCCTCGGTGCAGTGCTTTCTCAGATACAGGATGGACATGAGAGAGTCATCGGGTATGCTAGCAGGTCCCTGCGAGACAGCGAAAGAAACCCTCACAATTACAGCTCCTTCCGGTTAGAGCTCCTGGCCCTGGTGTGGGCCATGACAGAAAAGTTTGCAGGCTTCCTGACAGGTACCAAGGTTCAAGTTCGAACAGACAATAATCCCCTGGCTCACCTTGAGAATGCTAAATTGGGGGCCTTAGAACAATGATGGGTGGCTCGCCTAGCCAAGTTTGACTTCACCATCTGTTATCACTCTGCTACCGAAAACGCAAATGCTGATGGGCTGTCAAGAGTGACTGTGGAGACTCCAGCGGGGGATCTCGATGAACAACTCGAAGAGGAGGAGACCCCAGATTTTTGTAAGTTCAAGCCCCCAGTGGTTGCGGCCCAGTCAAGAAGGGAGGCCTGCGCACTACCCCGGTCCCTGGGGAGAACCAATGAGGAATGGGGACATGTTCAGGATGAAGATGAAGGGCTGAGACAGATGAAATGGTGGGTAACTCAGAAGCAGAAGCCTGGCAAACAAGAGAGAGATGATCTGGACGCTGAAATGAAGAGTATCTTACACCAGTGGGAAAACTGGAAGTGCGAGAATCAGTGTTATATCGCAAGAGACAACAGCCAAAAGATATGGAAGTAAGGTGGCAGGTGGTCATCCCAGGAAGAATGGCTCAAGAAGTAGCTAGAGAAGCCCACGAATTTGGAGCTCACTTCGGGCCCACAAAGACCTACTAATGGTTACAGCGATATGTGTATTGCCCCCGGTTGGAGTCTGTGGTGGAAGAGGTTTGCTGGCAATGTCGAGTATGCAACCTCATTAAGAGTACCGAACAGTGAGCACCCATCCACACCATACAAACTAAGGAACCGCTAGAAGTCTTGATGATCGACTATCTCCTCGTGGGACACTCGGCCCAGGGGCTATAGTACTGTTTGGTGATGACTGATCATTTCTCCAAGTTCGCAGTAGTTACCCCGACTAGAGATCAGACTGCAGAGTCGGCGGCACGAGCCATCTGTCAAGACTTCATCCGGGTGTATGGGTGCCTACAGCGCATCCACTCTGTCCAAGGCGCTTGTTTCCAAGGCAAGGTGATGGAAGAACTGTATCGTATGTATGGCATGGAGCGGTCCTGTACCACCCCTTACCATCCTCAAGGCAACAGAGCATGTGAACGCTTCAACAGAACCTTACTTCAAATGCTGAAAACGTTGGAGGAGGATAAGAAGGCGTGTTGGCCAGACTACCTGCCAGAGTTGGTCTGGACCTACAACAATCGGGTCCACTCCACCATGGGTTCTACCCCCTATCTACTGCTGTTTGGAAGAGCTGGACGGGAGATCATTGAGCTGAATTTGGAACAGCCAGAGGAGCTGATGGAGCGAACGGTCACTTCATGGGTGAAAGAGCATCGGCAACGACTACAAACGATACGGCAGTTGGCGGGTCAGCAGCTGCAAGAAAAAGAGCATACAGGCCGTAAACCGACTCAAGAGTTACCACTCCAACCTGGAGACTGAGTATTAGTCAGAGAGAAACACCCCAAGGGAAAACTAAGTGAGAGATGGGAAGTACAGCCGTACAAAGTTATCGAGCGAGTGTATGCTAACGGCCCTGTCTACAAGGTACAGACTGAGACTGGGGCATCCGCCCCTAGAGTACTTCACAGAAATATGCTGCGGCCTTGCCTGTCTGAGGTCTGTTTTATGCCATTGTCGCCTGAAGGCGCTACTCCACTTCCTGAATCTGTCATGCCTGATGGTGAAATCGATGATGAGTGGTGGACCGTCCCTGACACAGTAGGGGGTCCTCAGCCGCACAGAGACGGTACTCCCATGGATGTACCAGTACCGCCATGCGAGGACGACACCAGACAAGAGCTCACAATGTCTCCTGCAACAAGTGTTCCTCTGGAAGATAGTCAAGCCTTGCCTGACAGCCAAGAGCTTCAGAGATCCCTGAGGTCTAATGCAGGGGTTCCACCAGTGCAATATGTAGAACAGTGTGCTCTGTCTGTTTTTCCAACTTTGTTGCCTCCTCTATAGGTGCTGTCTCCGCATTGCACGTTCCTTCATTACTCTTCGACCTTGATGCTGTGATGGCCGAGGACAACCATCATTAAGAAGGGAGGCATGTAAGAGGGTGGTGCTGTTATGGACAGTAACACGCTGCCACTTTAAGAGACAGCACCCCCTTGTCTGGTGTGATGGAATGTTCTGCTTCCCCCTGCTATAGACTGTGAAGATGAACGGCCCTAGGATAAGGGGAGGAGTTGAGCCTGGACTGTGTGTGTGAGCTGAAGCTGCTACAGAGAGAACTTTGTGCTGTTTGCTACAAGAAAGGTCCCACAGCCTGGGACGGAGTGTACTGGTGAAATTTGCAAGACTTTTCCGGGTACAGCAAAGGTGGCTGTTCTGTCCTAGTTTGTGAAGCCACGAAGATACAGAGAAAGGGATTTACAGTTTCCAGGAGCATCCCTAGGATACAGAAGGACAAGATCACGTTTCACAGAGCTGACAGAAAGCTGTGCGCACCACCATATTAGACTGCTGGGGGCCCCCCTGGGACTGGATGTGATTCTCCAACATCACTGTGAGTTTGTTCCTGTTGGGTGCTCCTGTTAGGGCCTAGTGTAGGCTTCAATAGTCAGTACACAGGAGCCGTGTGGCCTGCTTGGTAAAGGCCAGGGAGGTTATACGTAGAGTAGCATCATCACCTGTTTATTGTTTACATTTGCTGGTTAGACATATTTTGAGTCTGTAATAGTTGGAGCACCGTGCTATTTTACAGGAAAGATAACGTTTATAACTCTTGTAAATTGTCTTTTGCCATTGTATACCCCTGTTTGCATCTTCCTCATCCGCTTCATTCCTTGCTTTCCAATAAATCTACCCTTTGTTGTTTGCACCTCATCTTGTGTACAGTAGTCTTCCTGCACCGTGGTGGTCCCCCGGCCATCGCTTCACAGCCAACCCCCAGATGATTTGGGGTACACTTTTCCAGGACTCCTCTCTAATGTTCTTTTCCTGGCTGTCTCACTGTGCTGGTTCCCACCTCTCCTGCCCTGCGACTTCACACACAGTGTCCCAAGCTTGCAGCCCTGGATCTTGTAGGGCGACATCTTTCAGGTCCCCTTAATCATAAGTGGCTGCCTTTTCAGCTAATGTGTGTGGCTGTGGCTGATACAGATACCACAGCCTCTGGCTGGCTAGCTGAGCCTTGTAGTTTTCCACTGGTCTTGGGGGCCGGTTCCCCACTGCGACCTGGTCCTTTGACCTAGTGATGTTTAGCATGGATGCGGGCCCCATGGGTGGATTACTCACTACCTGTGCCCCTAGCATGGGTGGACATACCGCCTGTTCAACCTCTGTAACTGCTCTGCTGCACACATGTGATATGACAGTTAAACGGGCCCCCCTCCTCACCTGCTAGCATATATTATGCTGCTGTCCAGCCGGCTGTCACTGCTGCGGTCTGCGGTGAGGTGACGGGTACCAGACGCTGGACCAGGAAGAGAGGAGGGAGGGGGAGGGCCTCTCAGTCACAGTGAGTCACTGAAGCTTGCTCTCAGGGGTGGGATTCAGCCGATTCTCCCCAGTTTGATGGAACCGCTTGTTAAAAAAGAAGCCGGTTTCCCCGAACTGGGGAGATTCAGAGCCGCGATCCAGTACCACACCTCCCAACCCTCACGTATCCCGCTAGGGAGTCCCGATTTGAGAGTGCCCCGTGATCCAGCACTGCAGAGCTGCATCCCTCCACCCGCAGAGCCACACATGCCACACATCACATGTATGGCTGCCACTGCTCTGTGCGCACAGGACCTGTGATGAGGTCACAGGAGGGGAGGAGTCAGGAGTCACATGATCAGGGGCCTCCGTGTATTGCAGGACTCTGCTGTGCTGTCATGGTGTTAGACGACTTATATGTGGGGTCAGGAGTTGTTTACAGTGTGGATGTAGCAGAGCCGTGTGTGTGTGTACGAGGTGTACAGAGCGGAGCCGTGTGTGTATGAGGTGTACGGAGCGGAGCTGTGTGTATGAGGTGTACGGAGCGGAGCCGTGTGTGTGTATGAGGTGTAGAGCAGAGCCGTGTGTGTGTATGAGGTGTACGGGGCAGAGCCGTGTGTGTGTATGAGGTGTACGGAGCGGAGCTGTGTGTGTATGAGGTGTACGGAGCGGAGCCGTGTGTGTATGAGGTGTATGGAGCGGAGCCGTGTGTGTATGAGGTGTACGTAGCGGAGTAGTGTGTGTATGAGGTGTATGGAGCGGAGCCGTGTGCGTATGAGGTGTATGGAGCGGAGCTGTGTGTGTACAGAGCGGAGCCGTGTGTGTGTATGAGGTGTACAGAGCGGAGCTGTGTGTGTGTATGAGGTGTACGGAGCGGAGCTGTGTGTGTATGAGGTCTATGGAGCAGAGCCGTGTGTGGGTATGAGGTGTACGGAGCGGAGCAGTGTGCGTATGAGGTGTACGGAGTGGAGCCGTGTGTGTGTATGAGGTGTACGGAGTGAAGCCACGTGTGTGTATGAGGTGTACGGAGCAGAGCCATGTGTGTGTATGAGGTGTACGAAGCGGAGCTGTGTGTATGAGGTGTACGGAGTGGAGCCATGTGTGTATGAGGTGTACGGAGCAGAGTCGTGTGTGTGTATGAGGTGTACGGAGTGGAGCCGCAAGTGTAGGAGTAACTATGTGCGGCCATTATACTGTATGCAGTATCATGTGTGGCCATTATACAGTATATAGTATTATGTGGGGCCATCATACAGTATGGAGCATAATGTGTGGCCATTATACAGTATGGAGCATCATGTGTGGCCATCATACAGTATGTAGCATCATGTGTGGCCATTATACAATATGGAGCATCATGTGTGGCCATTATACAGTATGAAGCATAATGTGTGGCCATTATACAGTATGGAGCATCATGTGTGTTATGGTCTGGTGATGTAGGAGCGACATGCGACTAGCTCTGAGCAGGTGGTAACTATACAGACCGCAGTTCCTGATCTTAACACAGACACTAGCAGTAGCCGTGGAATGTTCCTGTCACTCCCTGGACACCTCGTCACAGCCGGAGAACTAGCTACCCCTAAAGGTAGAAACAGGAAAGCTATCTTGCCTCAGAGAAAATCCCCAAAGGATAGGACAGCCCCCCACAAATAATGACTGTGAGAGGAGAAGGAAATTACATACGTAGTATGAAACAAGATTTAGCAAAGGAGGCCACTTCTAGCTAGATAGAATTAGTACAGGACAGAACACTGTGCGGTCAGTAATAAAAACTAGAAAAAGTCCACCGCAGAGAAATGCAAAAATCTCCACACCTGACTAAAGGTGTGGAGGGCAAACTCTGCTGCCCAGAGCTTCCAGCTTAGCGGAATAGGTTCATACTGATAAGCTGGACAAATGAGCAAAACATAGAAAGTGCTAAACAACAAAGTCCACAACAAGTGAACTGCAAAAGGACAAGCAAGGACTTAGCTTTGCTGAACTGGTCATAGTGTCAGGGAAATCCAAAGAGCCGTGACTCCAGGCTGGAACAATTGACAACTGGCATTGAATGAGAGAACAGGCCAGACTAATATAGCCGAGCCAGAAAGACGATCAGTGAAAACAGCTGCTGATGCTAAATCCCAGAAGCAGCCATACCACTCAAAACCACAGGAGGGAGCCCAAGAACAGAATTCACAAAAATGCCACAAACAGTCTCTCCGGTGGACAGCGGTCAGGTCTATCCGCCTGAAACTCTTGCAGCACACGTCGCAAATCTGGGGAGATGGCAGACAAAATCACCCCTTCTCTAAGGATACCAGCCGGCTCTGAATCTCCAGGAGAGTCAGGCACAAAACTCCTAGAAAGAGCATCAGCCTTCACATTCTTCAAACCCGGCAGGTACGAGACCATGAAATCAAAACGAGAGAAAAACAACGACCAACGAGCCTGTCTGGGATTCAGCCGCTTGGCCGACTCGAGATAAATCAAATTCTTGTGGTCAGTCAAGACCACCACACGATGTTTAGCTCCCTCGAGCCAATGTCGCCACTCCTCAAATGCCCACTTCATAGCCAACAGCTCCCGATTACCGACATCATAATTCCGCTCGGCAGGCGAAAACTTTCTTGAAAAGAAAGCACATGGCTTCATCACAGAGCCATCGGGGCTTCTCTGCGACAAAACAGCCCCCGCTCCAATCTCGGAAGCATCAACCTCCACCTGGAAGGGAAGTGAGACATCTGGCTGACATAAGACCGGAGCCGAAGAAAACCGACGCTTCAGCTCCCGAAAGGCCTCCACAGCCGCAGAAGACCAATTAGTCACATCAGAACCCTTCTTGGTCAAATCCGTCAAAGGCTTAACAACGCCAGAAAAATTAGCTATGAAGCGACGGTAAAAATTAGCAAAACCCAAGAACTTCTGAAGACTTAACAGATGTAGGCTGCGTCCTGTCATGAATAGCCTGAACCTTGACTGGGTCCATCTCAATAGTAGAAGGAGAAAAAATGAAACCCAAAAAAGAAATCTTCTGGACTCCAAAAAGACATTTTGAGCCCTTCACAAATAAAGCATTGTCACGTAGGACCTGAAAGACCATCCTGACCTGCTTAACATGAGACTCCCAATCATCCGAAAAAAACAGAATATCATCCAGATACACAATCATAAACTTATCCAGATATTCACGAAAGATGTCATGCATAAAGGACTGAAAGACTGAAGGAGCATTAGAAAGTCCAAAAGGCATCACCAAGTACTCAAAATGGCCTTCAGGCGTATTAAATGCAGTTTTCCATTCATCACCCTGTTTTATACGCACAAGGTTATACGCACCACGAAGATCTATCTTGGTGAACCAACTAGACCCCCTAATGCGAGCAAACAAATCAGTTAACAATGGCAAAGGATACTGAAATTTGACCGTGATTTTATTCAAAAGGCGATAATCAATACAGGGTCTCAGGGAACCATCCTTTTTAGCCACAAAAAAGAATCCTGCACCAAGAGGGGATGAGGACGGGCGAATATGTCCCCTCTCTAAAGACTCCTTTATATAACTCCGCATGGCAGCATGCTCCGGCACAGATAAATTGAAAAGTCGTCCCTTAGGAAATTTACTACCAGGAATCAAATTTATAGCACAATCACAGTCCCTATGAGGAGGTAGAGAATTGAGTTTGGGCTCCTCAAATACATCCTGGTAGTCTGACAAAAACGTAGGGACTTCAGAAGGAGTGGACGAAGCAATTGACACCACAGGAGCGTCACCATGAATTCCCTGACAACCCCAACTTGACACCGACATAGCTTTCCAATCCAGGACTGGATTATGAGTCTGCAACCATGGTAGACCCAACACGACGACATCATGCAAATTATGCAGTACAAGAAAGCGAATCACCTCCTGATGAACAGGAGTCATGCACATGGTCACTTGTGTCCAGTACTGAGGTCTATTCGTAGCCAATGGTGTAGAATCAATTCCCCTTAGTGGAATAGGGAATTTTAAAGGCTCCAAATCAAAACCACAGCGCCTGGCAAATGACCAATCCATCAGACTCAGAGCGGCACCTGAATCTACAAAAGCATTAACCGGGTAAGATGACAGGGAACAAATCAGGGTAACAGACAAAATGAACTTAGGCTGTAAAGTACCAATGGTGACAGATTTATCAACCTTTTTTTGCGTTTAGAGCATGCTGAGATAACATGAGCTGAGTCACCACAGTAAAAGCACAACCCATTTTGCCGTCTATAATTTTGCCGTTCACTTCTGGTTAGAATTCTGTCACATTGCATAGATTCAGGTGTCTGTTCAGAAGACACCGCCAAATGGTGCACAGGTTTGCGCTCCCGCAAACGCCGATCTATCTGAATGGCCAGAGTCATTGACTCATTCAGACCTGCAGGCGTAGGGAACCCCACCATGACATTCTTAATGGCTTCAGAAAGACCTTCTCTGAAATTTGCAGCCAAGGCACACTCATTCCACTGAGTAAGCACCGACCATTTCCGAAATTTCTGGCAGTACACCTCTGCTTCATCTTGCCCCTGCGAGAGGGCCAATAACGTTTTTTCAGCCTGGTTCTCAAGATTAGGTTCCTCATAGAGCAATCCAAGGGCTAGAAAAAACGCATCTACACTAAGCAATGCAGGATCCCCTGGCGCCAATGCGAAGGCCCAATCTTGGGGGTCACCACGCAAAATGGAAATGATAATCTTAACTTGCTGAACGGCATCACCAGAGGAACGAGGTTTCAAAGAAAGAAACAACTTACAATTGTTCCTAAAATTCAGGAAACTAGATCTATCTCCAGAAAACAACTCCGGAATAGGTATTCTAGGCTCTGACATAGGACTGTGAACAACAAAATCCTGAATACTTTGAACCCTAGCAGCAAGATGATCCAGACTGGAAGCCAAGCTCTGGACATCCATGTCAGCAGCTGAACTCAGAGCCACACCAAGATTAAGAGGAGGAGAGAAGCTAGCCACAGCAGCTAGACACACGGCAAAAAAAAAATAAAAAATTTCTCAAGGCTTCTTTTCTCCTGCTTCTGCCATGCAATTAACACTTTATGGGCCGGCTGTACTGTTATGATCCTTAGTGGCTGAGGATCACGAATAGACCAGCAAGTGAATAAACTAAGGACAAGCTCTAGGGAGATGGTAACTGGACTGATCGCAAATCTGAACCTATCCAACACAACTAGAGGTAGCCGGTGAACGTGCCTAAAAAATTCCTGGACGTCTCGAGCCAGCCTGAGGAACTAGCTACCCCTAAAGAGAAAGAAAGACCTCGCTTGCCTCCAGAGAAATAATCCCCAAAGATATAGAAGCCCCCAACAAATATTAACGGTGAAGTAAGAAGAAGGCACATACGTAGGGATGAAATCAGATTCAGCAAAAGAGGCCCGCTAATACTAGAAAGCAGAAAATAGAGCAGGGGTCTATGCGATCAATAAAAAACCCTTACAAAATATCCATCCTGAGATTTCAAGAACCCACGCACCAACTAATGGTGTGTGGGGAGAAACTCAGTCCACTAGAGCATCCAGCAAGCGAGGGAATCACATTTTAGCAAGCTGGACAAGAAAACATGATAAACACTGCTGATCAAAAAATGAGCAAACAAAACTTAGCTTGTCCTGGATGGACTGGGAGCAAGGTAGTCAGAAGGAATCTGAGTAGCACTGATTACATCGACAGCCGGCAACAAGTGAAAGTAAAACAGAGCTATATAGGAACCTCCCAGAGGATAACGAACCAGCTGATAGCCAGAGACCAGCAGGATAACAGACAAAGCCACCAGGGGGAGCCCAAAGCAAAAGTCACACCATACCACAAGTGACCACAAGAGGGAGCCCGAAAACAGTTCACAACAGGATGCCCTCTCTAGGAGTTTTTTGCCTGATTCTCCTGGAGTCCTTGAGCCGGTTGGCATTCTTAGGGAAGGGGTGATTCTGTCTGCCATCTCCCCTGATTTGCGGCAGGCGCTTCAGGAATTTCAGGCTGATAAACCTGACCGCTGTCCTGTGGGGAAGCTGTTTGTTCCTGATAGATGGACAAGTAAGGTAATTTCTGAGGTCCATTGTTCTGTGTTGGCCGGTCATTCTGGGATTTTTGGTACCAGAGATTTGGTTGCTAGGTCCTTTTGGTGGCCTTCCTTGTCGCGGGATGTGCGTTCTTTTGTGCAGTCCTGTGGGACTTGTGCCCGGGCTAAGCCTTGCGCCCTAGTGGGTTGCTTTTGCCTTTGCCTGTCCCGGAGAGGCCTTGGACGCATATTTCCATGGATTTTATTTCGGACCTTCCTGTGTCCCAGAGGATGTCTGTTATCTGGGTGGTTTGTGACCGGTTCTCTAAAATGGTCCATTTGGTGCCTTTGCCTAAATTGCCTTCCTCCTCTGATTTGGTTCCATTGTTTTTTCAGCATGTGGTTCGTTTGCATGGCATTCTGGAGAATATTGTGTCTGACAGAGGTTCCCAGTTTGTTTCCAGGTTTTGGCGGGCCTTTTGTGCTAAGATGGGCATTAATTTGTCTTTTTCTTCGGCGTTCCATCCTCAGACAAATGGCCAAACTGAGCGAACTAATCAAACCTTGGAAACCTATTTGAGATGCTTTGTGTCTGCTGATCAGGATGATTGGGTGGCTTTCTTGCCGTTGGCCGAGTTTGCCCTTAATAATCGGGCCAGTTCGGCTACTTTGGTTTCGCCTTTCTTTTGTAATTTTGGTTTCCATCCTCGTTTTTCTTCAGGGCAGGTTGAGTCTTCTGATTGTCCTGGTGTAGATTCCGTGATGGACAGGTTACAGCAGATTTGGACTCATGTGGTAGACAATTTGATGTTGTCTCAGGAAAAGGCTCAGCGTTTTGCTAACCGCCGTCGGTGTGTTGGTCCTCGCCTTCGTGTGGGGGATTTGGTCTGGTTATCCTCTCGTCATGTTCCTATGAAGGTTCCTATGATGGACCAACAGAGTCATCTCCGAGGTTCATTCTTCGGTGTTGGCGGGCCATCCTGGAATATTTGGTACCAGAGACTTGGTGGCCAGGTCTTTTTGGTGGCCTTCCTTGTCGCGGGATGTGCGTTCCTTTGTGCAGTCTTGTGGAATTTGTGCTCGGGCGAAGCCTTGCTGTTCTCGTGCCAGTGGTTTGCTGTTACCTTTGCCTGTCCCGAAGAGGCCTTGGACGCACATTTCCATGGATTTTATTTCAGATCTCCCTGTCTCTCAGAGAATGTCTGTCATCTGGGTGGTGTGTGATCGTTTTTCTAAGATGGTCCATTTGGTGCCCTTGCCTAAGTTGCCTTCCTCCTCCGAGTTGGTTCCACTGTTTTTTCAAAATGTGGTTCGTTTGCACGGGATTCCTGAGAACATTGTTTCTGACAGAGGATCCCAGTTTGTGTCTAGATTTTGGCGGACCTTTTGTGCTAAGTTGGGCATTGAATTGTCTTTTTTGTCGGCCTTCCATCCTCAGACGAATGGCCAAACCGAGCGAACTAATCAGACCTTGGAGACTTATTTAAGATGTTTTGTTTCTGCTGACCAGGACGACTGGGTTACTTTTTTACCGTTGGCCGAGTTTGCCCTTAATAATCGGGCTAGTTCTGCTACTTTGGTTTCTCCTTTTTTTTGTAATTCGGGGTTTCATCCTCGTTTTTCCTCGGGTCAGGTGGAGCCTTCTGACTGTCCTGGAGTGGATGTTGTGGTGGATAGGTTGCATCAGATTTGGAATCATGTGGTGGACAATTTGAAGTTGTCACAAGAGAAGGCTCAGCTCTTTGCCAACCGCCGTCGCTGTGTGGGTCCCCGACTTCGCGTTGGGGACTTGGTGTGGTTGTCTTCTCGCTTCGTTCCTATGAAGGTCTCCTCTCCTAAGTTCAAGCCTCGGTTTATCGGTCCTTATAAGATTCTGGAAGTCCTTGGCCCTGTGTCATTCCGTCTGGACCTCCCGGCATCATTTGCTATTCATAATGTGTTCCATCGCTCGTTGTTGCGGAGGTATGTGGTACCTGTGGTTCCTCCGGTTGAGCCTCCTGCCCCGGTGCTGGTTGAGGGAGAATTGGAATACGTGGTGGAGAAGATCTTGGATTCTCGTGTTTCTAGACGGAGGCTCCAGTATTTGGTCAAGTGGAAGGGCTATGGTCAGGAGGATAATTCTTGGGTTGTCGCCTCTGATGTTCATGCGGCCGATTTGGTTCGTGCCTTCCATGTGGCTCATCCTGATCACCCTGGGGGTTTTCATGAGGGTTCGGTGACCCCTCCTTAAGGAAGGGGTACTGTTGTGAACTCTGTTTTCGGGCTCCCTCTTGTGGTCACTTGTGGTATGTTGTGACTTTTGCTTTGGGCTCCCCCTGGTGGCTTTGTTTGTTATCCTGCTGGTCTCTGGCTATCAGCTGGTTCGTTATCCTCTGGGAGGTTCCTATATAGCTCTGTTTTACTTTCACTTGTTGCCGGCTGTCGATGTAATCAGTGCTACTCAGATTCCTTCTGACTACCTTGCTCCCAGTCCATCCAGGACAAGCTAAGTTTTGTTTGCTCATTTTTTGATCAGCAGTGTTTATCATGTTTTCTTGTCCAGCTTGCTAAAATGTGATTCCCTCGCTTGCTGGATGCTCTAGTGGACTGAGTTTCTCCCCACACACCATTAGTTGGTGCGTGGGTTCTTGAAATCTCAGGATGGATATTTTGTAAGGGTTTTTTATTGATCGCATAGACCCCTGCTCTATTTTCTGCTTTCTAGTATTAGCGGGCCTCTTTTGCTGAATCTGATTTCATCCCTACGTATGTGCCTTCTTCTTACTTCACCGTTAATATTTGTTGGGGGCTTCTATATCTTTGGGGATTATTTCTCTGGAGGCAAGCGAGGTCTTTCTTTCTCTTTAGGGGTAGCTAGTTCCTCAGGCTGGCTCGAGACGTCCAGGAATTTTTTAGGCACGTTCACCGGCTACCTCTAGTTGTGTTGGATAGGTTCAGATTTGCGATCAGTCCAGTTACCATCTCCCTAGAGCTTGTCCTTAGTTTATTCACTTGCTGGTCTATTCGTGATCCTCAGCCACTAAGGATCATAACAGCATCCGCCTTAACATTCTTAGATCCCGGAAGATATGAGAACACAAAGTCAAAACGGGAGAAAAACAGGGACCACCGAGCCTGTCTAGGGTTCAGCCGCTTGGCCGACTCGAGGTAAATCAGATTCTTATGATTGGTCAAGACCACAATGCGGTGCTTGGCTCCCTCAAGCCAATGTCACCACTCCTCAAATGCCCACTTCATAGCCAACAACTCCCCTTTGCCGACATCATAATTGCGTTCCGCAGAAGAAAACTTTCGGGAAAAGAAGGCACATGGCTTCATCAAGGAACCATCAGAATTCCTCTGTGACAAAACGGCCGCTGCCCCAATCTCAGAAGCGTCAACCTCAACCTGAAAAGGAAGAGAAACATCCGGCTGACGCAAGACAGGGGCAGAAGTAAATTGGCGTTTAAGCTCCTGAAAGGCCTCAACAGCCGCAGAGGACCAATTTGTCACATCAGCGCCTTTCTTTGTCAAATCGGTCAGGGGTTTAACCACACTAGAGAAGTTGGCAATGAAACGGCGATAAAAATTAGCAAAGCCCAAAAATTTCTGAAGGCTCTTCACAGATGTGGGTTGAATCCAGTCATGAATGGCTTGGACCTTAACAGGATCCATTTCTATAGATGAAGGAGAAAAAATAAACCCCAAAAAAGAGACCTTCTGAACTCCAAATAGGCACTTAGACCCCTTCACAAATAGAGCATTATCACGAAGGATCTGGAATACCATCCTGACTTGCTTCACATGAGACTCCCAATCATTGGAAAAAATCAAAATATCATCCAAATACACAATCAAGAATTTATCAAGATAATTGCGGAAAATATCATGCATAAAGGACTGAAATACAGAAGGAGCATTAGAAAGCCCGAAAGGCATCACCAGGTATTCAAAATGGCCTTCGGGCGTATTAAATGCAGTTTTCCATTCGTCACCCTGTTTAATACGAACAAGATTATATGCCCCTCGAAGGTCAATCTTGGTAAACCAACTAGCCCCCTTAATCCGAGCAAACAAATCAGAGAGCAAAGGTAAAGGGTATTGGAATTTGACCGTGATTTTATTAAGAAGGCGATAATCAATACAGGGTCTCAAGGAGCCATCCTTCTTGGCAACAAAAAAGAATCCCGCTCCCAATGGTGACGAAGACGGCTGAATATGCCCCTTCTCTAAAGACTCCTTGACATAGCTCCGCATAGCGGCATGCTCTGGCACAGACAGATTGAAAAGTCGGCCCTTAGGGAACTTACAGCCAGGAATCAAGTCAATAGCACAATCACAGTCCCTATGTGGAGGAAGGGAACTGGACTTGGGCTCATCGAATACATCCTGGAAATCTGACAAAAATTCAGGAACATCAGAAGAGGGGGAAGAGGAAATTGACATCAAAGGAACGTCACTATGTACCCCCTGACAACCCCAACTAGTCACAGACATCGATTTCCAATCCAGCACAGGATTGTGCACCTGTAACCATGGAAAACCCAGTACAACAACATGATGTAAATTATGCAACACCAGAAAACGGCAATCTTCCTGATGTGCTGGAGCCATGCACATAGTCAGCTGTCCAATACTGAGGTTTATTCTTGGCCAACGGTGTAGCATCAATACCCCTCAAGGGAATAGGACTCTGCAAAGGCTGCAAAGAAAAGCCACAGCGCCTGGCGAATTCTAAGTCCATTAAATTCAGAGCAGCGCCTGAATCCACAAATGCCATGACAGAAAAAGATGACAATGAGCAAATCAGGGTCACAGACAGGAGAAACTTAGGCTGTACAGTACTAATGGTAACAGATCTAGCGACCCTCTTAATACGCTTAGGGCAATCAGAAATAGCGTGAGCAGAATCACCACAGTAAAAACACAGCCCATTCTGACGTCTGTATCCCCTCTGTTCCGCTCTAGTCAAAATCCTATCACATTGCATAGGCTCAGGTCTCTGCTCAGAGGACGCTGCCATATGGTGCACCACTTTGCGTTCGCGCAGGCGCCGATCAATCTGAATGGCCAGAGACATAGATTCGCTCAAACCAACAGGCGTGGGGAACCCCACCATAACATCTTTAAGGGCTTCAGAAAGACCCTTTCTGAAAATTGCTGCCAGAGCATCCTCATTCCATTTAGTGAGCACAGATCATTTTCTAAATTTCTGGCAGTATAATTCTGCCGCTTCCTGACCCTGACACAGGGCCAAAAGTGTTTTCTCAGCATGCTCTACAGAGTTAGGTTCGTCATACAATAATCCGAGCGATTGAAAAAATGCATCTACATTAAGCAATGCCGGATCCCCTGACTCAAGGGAGAATGCCCAGTCCTGAGGGCCACCACGCAGCAGAGAAATAACTATTTTAACTTGCTGAATGGGGTCACCAGACGAATGGGGTTTCAGAGCAAAAAACAATTTGCAGTTATTTTTAAAGTTCAAAAACTTAGATCTATCCCCGTAAAACAAATCTGGAGTAGGAATTCTAGGCTCTAAGGCCGGAGTCTGAACAACATAATCTTGGATACTCTGTACTCTTGCAGCAAGCTGATCCACACGAGAAAACAACCCCTGAACATCCATGCCCGCATCCAAATCCTGAATCACCCAGAGATTAAGAGGAAGGAAAAAGACAAAACAGACTAAGGAAAAAAAATGGCTCAGAACTCTTTTTCTTTTCCTTCTTTTGAGATGCATTCAGCTCATTTTTGGCCAGTTGTACTGTTATGGTCTGGTGATGTAGGAGCGACATGCGACTAGCTCTGAGCAGGTGGTAACTATACAGACCGCAGTTCCTGATCTTAACACAGACACTAGCAGTAGCCGTGGGATGTTCCTGTCACTCCCTGGACACCTCGTCACAGCCGGAGAACTAGCTACCCCTAAAGGTAGAAACAGGAAAGCTATCTTGCCTCAGAGAAAATCCCCAAAGGATAGGACAGCCCCCCACAAATAATGACTGTGAGAGGAGAAGGAAATGACATACGTAGTATGAAACAAGGTTTAGCAAAGGAGGCCACTTCTAGCTAGATAGAATTAGTACAGGACAGAACACTGTGCGGTCAGTAATAAAAACTAGAAAAAGTCCACCGCAGAGAAATGCAAAAATCTGCTGCCCAGAGCTTCCAGCTTAGCGGAATAGGTTCATACTGATAAGCTGGACAAATGAGCAAAACATAGAAAGTGCTAAACAACAAAGTCCACAACAAGTGAACTGCAAAAGGACAAGCAAGGACTTAGCTTTGCTGAACTGGTCAGAGTGTCAGGGAAATCCAAAGAGCCGTGACTCCAGGCTGGAACAATTGATAACTGGCATTGAATGAGAGAAGAGGCCAGACTAATATAGCCGAGCCAGAAAGACGATCAGTGAAAACAGCTGCTGATGCTAAATCCCAGAAGCAGCCATACCACTCAAAACCACAGGAGGGAGCCCAAGAACAGAATTCACAAAAATGCCACTTACAACCACCGGAGGGAGCCCAAGAGCGGAATTCACAACACATGTGTAGCCATTATACAGTATGGAGCACTATGTGACCATCATACTGCATGTAGCATCATGTGAGGCCATTCTACAGTATGGAGCACTATGTGGCCATCATACAGTATGTAGCATCATGTGTGGCCATTATACAGTATGTAGCATCGTGTGGCCATTATACAGTAAGGAGCATCATGTGTGGCCATTATACAGTATGGAGCATCATATGTGGCCATTATACTGTATGTAGCATAATGTGTGGCCATTATACAGTATGAAGCATCATGTGTGACCATTATACAGTATGGAGCATCATGTGGAGCTATTATACAGTATGGAGCACTGTGTGGCCATTATACAGTATGAAGCATCATGTGTGGCCATTATACAGCATTGAGCATCATGTGGGGCTATTATACAGTATGGAGCATCATGTGTGGCCATTATACAGTATGGAGCATCATGTGTGGCCATTATACAGTATGGAGCATCATATGTGGCCATTATACTGTATGTAGCATAATGTGTGGCCATTATACAGTATGAAGCATCATGTGTGGCCATTATACAGTATGGAGCATCATGTGGAGCTATTATACAGTATGGAGCACTGTGTGGCCATTATACAGTATGAAGCATCATGTGTGGCCATTATACAGCATTGAGCATCATGTGGGGCAATTATACAGTATGGAGCATCATGTGTGGCCATTATACAGTATGGAGCATAATGTGTGGCCATTATACAGTATGGAGCATCATATGTGGCCATTATACTGTATGTAGCATAATGTGTGGCCATTATACAGTATGAAGCATCATGTGTGGCCATTATACAGTATGGAGCATCATGTGGAGCTATTATACAGTATGGAGCACTGTGTGGCCAATATACAGTATGGTGCATCATGTGTGGCCATTATACAGCATTGAGCATCATGTGGGGCTATTTGTCATGATTCCCCAATGGCATGGGAACATCAGAAACACAAAATAACAGACTAGCCCTCGGGTGATGGAAACTCAAGCTGACCGTGACCTAAATCTACCACACAACTAACAGTAGCCAGGAAGCATTCCTACAGCTGCCTAGATGCCATGCGCCAGCCGGAGAACTAACTACGCCTGGAAGAGGAAGGAACAGACCTGGCTTACCTCTAGTGAAATTCCCCAAAGATGATAGTAGCCCCCACATATATTAACGGTGAGTTCAGAGGAAAAGACATACACAGTATGAAGGTAGATTTAGCAAAGCGAGGTCCACTTACTAGATAGAGGAAGGATACAAAAGAGGACTTCACGGTCAGCTGAAAAACCCTTTCAAAAACCCATCCTGAAAATACTTTAAGACTCCTGTGTCAACTCATGACACAGGAGTGGCAATTTCAGTCCACAAGAGCTTCCAGTAACAGGAAATGACAAACTGTAAACTGGACAAAAAATACAAAACAAAAAGGACAAGAGGCCACTTAGCTGATCAGCAGACTGGTAGCAGGAACATGCAACTGAAAGACTCAGGTTACAATGATGACCGGCAAGGAAGTGACTGGAGAGCAAGGCTAAATAGGGAACTCCCAAAACTGATGGAAGCAGGTGAGCTGAGGCAGAAAAGAACACACAAGTCTCCAGTACCACCAGCCACCACTAGGGGAGCCCAAAAAGCGGATCACAACAGTACCCCCCCCTTAAGGAGGGGGCACCGAACCCTCACAAGAACCGCCAGGGCGACCTGGATGAGCCCTATGAAAGGCACGAACCAAATCCGAGGCATGAACATCAGAGGCAGTTACCCAAGAATTATCTTCCTGACCATAGCCCTTCCATTTAACCAGATACTGGAGTCTCCGCCTGGAAATACGGGAGTCCAAGATCTTCTCTATAACGTACTCCAATTCACCCTCAACCAGCACAGAAGCAGGAGGCTCAGCAGAAGGAACCACCGGCACCTCGTATCTCCGCAACAACGACCGATGGAACACATTATGGATAGCGAAAGACGCCGGGAGGTCCAAACGAAAGGAAACAGGGTTAATAATCTCCAAAATCCTATAGGGACCGATGAACCGAGGCTTAAATTTAGGAGAAGAAACCCTCATTGGGACAAAACGGGAAGACAACCACACCAAGTCCCCAACACGAAGGCGAGGACCAACCCGACGCTGGCGGTTAGCAAACCGCTGAGTCCTCTCCTGGGACAAATTCAAATTGTCCACCACTTGTTCCCAAATCCGATACAACCGATCCACCACAGCATCTACTCCAGGACAATCCGAAGACTCCGCCTGACCAGAAGAAAAACGGCGATGAAACCCCGAATTGCAAAAGAAAGGGGAAACTGTTGTGGATTCTGTTTGTGGGCTCCCTCTGGTGGTTACTGCTGGTACTGGGTGACTTTGGTGGGTTGCGGCCTTTGGTTTCCACCTGTCCATCAGAGGCTGGGTGTTTCCTATTTTACCTGGCCTTTCTGTCATTCCCTTGCCGGCTATCAATGTATTCAGATGTGCTCTGTTTGGTTCCTGCCTACCTGCTCCCAGATCTTTCAGGATAAGCTAAGTGCTGATTTTCAGTTGTTTGGTTTTTTGTCCAGCTTGCTTATTATGTCTCTATGCTAGCTGGTAGCTCTAGTGGACTGAGGTTCTCCCCATGTGCCATGAGTTGGCACATGGGTTCTTGTAATCTCAGGATGTTTTTTTTTGATTAGGGTTTTTTGCTGACCGCTCAGTCCCCTTTTGTATCGTTCTGCTTTCTAGTTTACAGCGGGCCTCAATTTGCTAAAACTATATATATCATCTCTATGTGTGTGCCTTCCTCTCATTTCACCGTCAATACATGTGAGGGGGCAACTATATCTTTTGGGGTTCATTCCTCTGGAGGCAAGTGAGGTCTTTATTTTCTCTGCAGTACTAGTTAGCTCTTAGGCTGGTGCGTGGCGTCTAGAACCAACGTAGGCACGCTCCCTGGCTATCTCTAGTTGCGTTTGTCAGGCGTAGGGCAGCGGTCAGCCCAGGTTCCATCACCCTAGAGCTTGTCCGTTATTTATTTGTACTTTGCTTGTCCTGTGCTATCCCCAGCCATTGGG
The DNA here is from genome assembly GCF_051348905.1 of Ranitomeya variabilis. Taxonomy (NCBI): domain Eukaryota; kingdom Metazoa; phylum Chordata; class Amphibia; order Anura; family Dendrobatidae; genus Ranitomeya; species Ranitomeya variabilis. The sequence goes on along the minus strand of NC_135236.1, from coordinate 299,530,777 downwards.
GATTCATGACAGTATAGCCGGCCGACAAAGTGTTAATTGTTTGGGCTGAAGCAGGAGAAAAAGAAGTGTTTAAGGGAAATTTTTTTTTTTTTCTTTCTTCCCTTCAGAGTTTTGCTGCCTAGCCCTTAATTGCTGTCTAGCTGCTTCTTACCTCCTCTTAACCCTTGAATGGCTCTGATCTTAGCTGTTTAACATGGATGTCCAGAGTTTGGCTTCCAGCCTGAGTAATCTCGCGGCAAAAGTTCAAAACATACAGGATTTTGTTGTTCACACTCCCATGTCTGAACCTAGAATTCCTATTCCAGAGTTCTTTTCTGGAGATAGATCTACCTTCCTGAATTTCAGGAACAATTGTAAATTGTTTCTTTCTTTAAAATCTCGCTCCTCTGGAGACCCTGCTCAACAGGTCAAGATTGTAATATCTTTCCTGCGGGGCGACCCTCAGAATTGGGCATTTGCATTGGCACCAGGGGATCCTGCATTGCTCAGTGTGGATGCGTTTTTTCTGGCATTGGGATTGCTCTATGAGGAACCTAACCTGGAGATTCAGGCTGAAAAGGCTTTATTAGCCCTCTCTCAGGGGCATGATGAAGCGGAAATATATTGTCAAAAATTTCGGAAATGGTCGGTGCTTACTCAGTGGAATGAGTGCGCCCTGGCTGCAAACTTCAGAAATGGTCTTTCTGAGGCCATTAAGGATATTATGGTGGGGTTCCCTACGCCTACAGGTCTGAATGAGTCTATGGCTATGGCCATTCAGATTGATCGGCGTTTACGGGAGCGCAAACCCGTGCACCAGTTGGCGGTGTCTTCTGAACAGGCACCTGAGACTATGCAATGTGATAGAATTCAGTCCAGAAGTGAACGGCAAAATTATAGGCGGAAAAATGGATTGTGTTTTTATTGTGGTGATTCAGCTCATGTTATATCAGCATGCTCTAAACGCACAAAAAGGGTTGATAAATCTTTTGCCATTGGTACTCTGCAGCCTAAGTTCATTTTGTCTGTGACTCTGATTTTTTCACTGTCTTCCATTTCCGTCGATGCCTATGTGGATTCGGGCGCTGCCCTGAGTCTTATGGATTGGTCATTTGCTAAACGCTGCGGTTTTAGTCTGGAGCCTCTGGAAGTTCCTATTCCTCTGAAGGGAATTGACTCTACACCATTGGCTATGAATAAATCGCAGTACTGGACACAAGTGACCATGCGCATGACTCCCGTTCATCAGGAGGTGATTCGCTTCCTTGTACTGTATAATTTACATGATGTACTAGTGCTTGGTCTGCCATGGTTACAAACTCATAATCCTGTCCTGGACTGGAAAACAATGTCTGTGTTAAGCTGGGGATGTCAGGGGGTTCATGATGATGCACCTCCGATTTCAATCGCTTCATCTACTCCTTCTGAGATCCCTGCGTTTTTGTCTGACTATAGGGATGTTTTTGAGGAGCCTAAGCTCAATTCGCTCCCTCCTCATAGAGAGTGTGACTGTGCTATAGAATTGATTCCTGGCAGTAAGTTCCCTAAGGGTCGTTTATTTAATCTGTCACTGCCAGAGCATACTGCTATGCGGAATTATATTAAGGAGTCCTTGGAAAAGGGACATATTCGTCCATCTTCGTCCCCTCTGGGAGCAGGTTTTTTTTTTCGTGGCAAAAAAAGATGGTTCCCTGAGGCCTTGTATAGATTATCGCCTTCTGAATAAGATTACAGTCAAATATCAGTATCCATTGCCATTATTAACTGATTTGTTTGCTCGCATTAAGGGGGCTAGGTGGTTCACTAAGATAGATCTTCGCGGTGCGTATAATCTGGTGCGGATAAAACAGGGTGATGAGTGGAAAACCGCATTTAATACGCCTGAGGGCCATTTTGAGTATTTGGTAATGCCTTTTGGACTCTCCAATGCTCCGTCAGTCTTTCAGTCCTTTATGCACAATATTTTCCGTGAATATCTGGATAAGTTTATGATTGTGTATTTGGATGATATTTTGGTGTTTTCTGATGACTGGGAGTCTCATGTTCTACAGGTCAGGAAGGTGTTTCAGGTTCTGCGGGCCAATTCTCTGTTTGTGAAGGGCTCAAAGTGTCTCTTCGGAGTCCAGAAGATTTCTTTTTTGGGGTACATTTTTTCTCCTTCTACTATTGAGATGGATCCCGTCAAGGTTCAGGCTATTTGTGACTGGACACAACCTACATCTGTTAAGAGCCTTCAGAAGTTCTTGGGGTTTGCTAATTTTTATCGTCGGTTCATTGTTAATTTTTCCAGTATTGTTATACCTTTGACTGATTTGACTAAAAAGGGTGCTGATGTTGCTGATTGGTCTCCTGCGGCCGTGGAGGCCTTTCAGGAACTTAAGCGCCGGTTTTCTTCTGCTCCTGTGTTGTGTCAACCAGATGTTTCACTTCCTTTTCAGGTTGAGGTTGATGCTTCCGAGATTGGAGCGGGGGCAGTTTTGTCACAGAGAAGTTCTAATGGCTCGGTGATGAAGCCATGTGCATTCTTCTCTAGAAAATTCTCGCCCGCCGAGCGCAATTATGATGTGGGTAATCGGGAGCTTTTGGCCATGAAGTGGGCATTTGAGGAGTGGCGTCATTGGCTTGAGGGTGCTAAACATCGTGTGGTGGTCTTGACTGATCACAAGAATCTTATTTACCTTGAGTCTGCCAGGCGTTTGAATCCTAGACAGGCTCATTGGTCGTTTTTTTCTCGTTTTAATTTCGTGGTTTCATACCTGCCAGGTTCAAAGAATGTGAAGGCAGATGCTCTTTCCAGGAGTTTTGTGCCTGACTCTCCTGGAGACTCTGGGCCTACTGGTATCCTTAGGGATGGGGTAATATTGTCCGCCGTATCCCCAGACTTGCGACGTGCATTGCAGGAGTTTCAGGTGGATAAACCGGATCGTTGTCCACCAGAAAGACTGTTTGTCCCGGATGATTGGACCAGTAGAGTCATCTCCGAGGTCCATTCTTCTGTGTTGGCTGGTCATCCTGGAATATTTGGTACTAGAGACTTGGTGGCCAGGTCTTTTTGGTGGCTGTTGTGAATTCTGTTTGTGGGCTCCCCCGGTGGTGTTCTATGGTAGTGCCACTTATTTGCCTTCTTCTATCCTTGATCACCTGTTGACACCCATTAGGGGAGTTTCCTATTTAAGGCTGCTTGGCTGCTGGTCCGATGCCGGCCAACAATGTATCAGTAGCATTCTGTTGCATTCTCCTGCCTCAAGATCCTGTTCAGCTAAGTTGAATTTTGTTTCTAGTTAATGCTATTTTTGTCCAGCTATTTGCAATGTGACTCTCTGTAGCTGGAAGCTCTCGTGGACTGAAATTGCCACTCCAGTGGCATGAGTTGTCACTGGAGTTTTAAAGTAATTTCAGGATGGTGTTTTTGAGTAGTGTTTTGAAGTTGACCGTGAAGTGACTCTTTCCTGTACTTCTGCTATTTAGTAAGCGGACCTCACTGTGCTAAATCTGCTGTTCATCCTACGTATGTCTTTTCCTCTTGACTCACCGTCAATATCTGTGGGGGGCTGCTATCTCCTTTTGGGGTTCATCTCTGGAGGTAAGGCAGGCCTGTATATTCCTCTGATAGGAGTAGTTAGATCTCCGGCTGGCGCGTGGTGTCTAGGGCATCGTAGGAAACACTCCCCGGCTACTTCCAGTGTCGTGTCAGGTTCAGGTCACGGTCACTTTAGTTCCCATCACCCGAGAGCTAGTCCGTTGTTATTTTGATTTCCCTGCCATTGGGAAAATCATAACAGTTTGGCCGGCCAGCCCCCCACAGATATTGGACACAAGTGACTATGCATCTTTCCCCAGACCATCAGGAGATTATTCGTTTCCTTGTGTTATATAATCTACATGACGTATTAGTACTTGGATTACCATGGTTACAAATTCATAATCCAGTCTTGGACTGGAGATCAATGTCTGTGCTGAGCTGGGGATGTCGGGGGATTCATGGGGATGCACCTTTGGTTCCCATTTCTTCATCTACTCCCTCTGAGATCCCAGCATTTCTGTCAGATTTTTATGATGTCTTTCAGGAGCCTAAAACTGATTCTCTCCCCCCTCACAGAGAGTGTGACTGCGCTATTGAGTTGATTCCCGGTAGTAAATTTCCTAAGGGTCGCTTGTTTAATTTGTCTGTACCTGAACATACTGCTATGCGGGAGTATATCAGAGAATCTTTGGAAAAGGGTCATATTCGCCCCTCTTTGTCTCCACTGGGGGCAGGGTTTTTCTTTGTGGGTAAAAAGGATGGTTCATTGAGACCTTTTATCGACTATCGACTTCTGAATAAGATTACAGTTAAATACCAGTACCCGTTACCTTTACTGACTGATCTTTTTGCTCGCATAAAGGGGGCGAAGTGGTTCACTAAGATCGATCTACGTGGTGCGTATAATTTGGTGCGGATTAAGCAGGGGGATGAGTGGAAGACCGCATTTAATACGCCTGAAGGCCATTTTGAGTATTTGGTAATGCCTTTCGGTCTCGCGAATGCCCCTTCCGTTTTTCAGTCCTTTATGCACGATATTTTCCGTGAATATCTGGATAAATTTATGATTGTGTATTTGGATGATATTTTGATTTTTTCGGAGGACTGGGAATCTCATGTTCAACAGGTCAGGAGAGTTTTTCAGGTTTTACGAGCTAATTCTCTATTTGTGAAGGGCTCAAAGTGTATTTTTGGGGTTCAGAGAATTTCCTTTTTGGGATATATTTTTTCCCCTTCATCTATGGAGATGGACCCTGTTAAGGTTCAGGCTATTTGTGATTGGATACAACCTACTTCTCTAAAGAGTCTTCAGAAATTCTTGGGATTTGCTAATTTCTATCGCCGATTCATAGCGGGTTTTTCTGCCATTGCTAAACCTTTGACTGATTTGACCAAGAAGGGTGCTGATGTTGCTAATTGGTCCTCTGCGGCTGTGGAGGCCTTTCGGGAGCTTAAGCGCCGCTTTTCTTCTGCTCCTGTGTTGCGCCAGCCTGATGTTTCGCTCTCGTTCCAGGTTGAAGTAGATGCTTCCGAGATCGGAGCAGGTGCAGTTTTGTCGCAGAAAGGTCCTGACTGCTCAGTGATGAGACCATGTGCGTTTTTCTCTCGAAAGTTTTCGCCCGCTGAGCGAAATTATGATGTTGGAAATCGGGAGCTCTTGGCCATGAAGTGGGCATTTGAGGAGTGGCGTCATTGGCTTGAGGGTGCTAGACACCAGGTGGTGGTCTTGACTGACCACAAAAATCTAATTTATCTTGAGTCAGCCAGGCGTCTGAATCCTAGACAGGCGCGCTGGTCGTTGTTTTTCTCTCGATTTAACTTTGTGGTTTCATATCTGCCTGGGTCTAAGAATGTGAGGGCGGATGCCCTCTCTAGGAGTTTTGAGCCTGACTCGCCTGGTGATTCCGAACCTACTGGCATCCTGAAGGATGGGGTGATATTGTCAGCTGTCTCCCCAGACCTGCGGCGCTCTTTGCAGGAGTTTCAGGTGGATAGGCCTGATCGCTGTCCGCCTGGTAGACTGTTTGTCCCTGATGACTGGACCAGTAGAGTTATTTCGGAGGTTCACTCTTCCGCGTTGGCAGGTCATCCTGGAATTTTTGGCACCAGGGATCTGGTGTCTAGGTCCTTCTGGTGGCCTTCCTTGTCTCGAGATGTACGTATTTTTGTGCAGTCTTGTGATGTTTGTGCTCGGGCTAAGCCCTGCTGTTCCCGGGCCAGCGGGTTGTTGTTGCCCTTGCCTATTCCTAAGAGGCCTTGGACGCACATCTCTATGGACTTTATTTCTGACCTTCCTGTTTCTCGTAGGATGTCCGTCATCTGGGTGGTGTGTGACCGTTTTTCCAAGATGGTTCACTTGGTACCTTTGCCCAAATTGCCCTCCTCCTCTGAGCTGGTCCCTCTGTTTTTTCAGAATGTTGTGCGTTTGCATGGTATTCCTGAGAATATAGTGTCTGACAGGGGTACTCAGTTTGTGTCTAGATTTTGGCGGGCGTTCTGTGCCAGGATGGGCATCGACTTGTCTTTTTCGTCTGCATTCCATCCTCAGACTAATGGCCAGACTGAGCGTACTAATCAGACCTTGGAGACTTACTTGAGGTGTTTTGTGTCCGCTGATCAGGACGATTGGCTTGATTTTTTGCCATTGGCAGAGTTTGCCCTTAACAATCGGGCCAGTTCTGCCACTTTGGTTTCTCCATTTTTTTGTAATTCAGGGTTTCACCCTCGCTTTTCGTCCGGTCAATTGGAGTCTTCGGATTGTCCTGGAGTAGATGCTGTGGTTGATAGAATGCATCAGATTTGGGGACAGGTTGTGGACAATTTGAAGTTGTCCCAGGAGAAGACTCAACAGTTCACTAATCGTCATCGGCGTGTCGGTCCTCGTCTTTGTGTTGGGGACCTGGTTTGGTTGTCTTCTCGATTTGTTCCTATGAAGGTTTCGTCTCCTAAGTTTAAGCCTCGGTTTATCGGCCCTTATAGGATTCTGGAGGTTCTCAATCCTGTGTCCTTTCGTTTGGACCTCCCAGCATCTTTTACTATTCATAATGTTTTTCATCGGTCATTGTTGCGGAGGTATGAGGTGCCGGTTGTTCCGTCTGCTGATCCTCCTGCTCCTGTGCTGGTTGAGGGTGAGTTGGAGTATGTGGTGGAAAAGATCTTGGACTCCCGTGTTTCCAGACGGAAACTTCAGTATCTGGTTAAGTGGAAAGGCTATGGTCAGGAGGATAATTCTTGGGTGGTCGCCTCCGATGTTCATGCGACTGATTTGGTTCGTGCATTTCATAGTGCTCATCCAGATCGCCCTGGTGGTTCTGGTGAGGGTTCGGTGCCCCCTCCTTAAGGGGGGGGTACTGTTGTGAATTCTGTTTGTGGGCTCCCCCGGTGGTGTTCTATGGTAGTGCCACTTATTTGCCTTCTTCTATCCTTGATCACCTGTTGACACCCATTAGGGGAGTTTCCTATTTAAGGCTGCTTGGCTGCTGGTCCGATGCCGGCCAACAATGTATCAGTAGCATTCTGTTGCATTCTCCTGCCTCAAGATCCTGTTCAGCTAAGTTGAATTTTGTTTCTAGTTAATGCTATTTTTGTCCAGCTATTTGCAATGTGACTCTCTGTAGCTGGAAGCTCTCGTGGACTGAAATTGCCACTCCAGTGGCATGAGTTGTCACTGGAGTTTTAAAGTAATTTCAGGATGGTGTTTTTGAGTAGTGTTTTGAAGTTGACCGTGAAGTGACTCTTTCCTGTACTTCTGCTATTTAGTAAGCGGACCTCACTGTGCTAAATCTGCTGTTCATCCTACGTATGTCTTTTCCTCTTGACTCACCGTCAATATCTGTGGGGGGCTGCTATCTCCTTTTGGGGTTCATCTCTGGAGGTAAGGCAGGCCTGTATATTCCTCTGATAGGAGTAGTTAGATCTCCGGCTGGCGCGTGGTGTCTAGGGCATCGTAGGAAACACTCCCCGGCTACTTCCAGTGTCGTGTCAGGTTCAGGTCACGGTCACTTTAGTTCCCATCACCCGAGAGCTAGTCCGTTGTTATTTTGATTTCCCTGCCATTGGGAAAATCATAACAGGTGGCCTTCCTTGTCTAGGGATGTGCGTACCTTTGTGCAGTCTTGTGAAGTGTGTGCTCGAGCTAAGCCTTGCTGTTCTCGGGCCAGTGGGTTGTTGTTATCCTTGCCCATCCCGAAGAGGCCTTGGACGCACATTTCCATGGATTTTATTTCTTTTGGTGCCCTTGCCTAAGTTGCCCTCCTCCTCTGAGTTGGTCCCTTTATTTTTTCAGAACGTGGTTCGTTTGCATGGGATTCCGGAGAATATCGTTTCTGACAGGGGATCCCAGTTTGTGTCTAGATTTTGGCGGACGTTTTGTGCCAAGATGGGCATTGATTTGTCTTTCTCGTCTGCATTCCATCCTCAGACGAATGGCCAGACGGAGCGAACTAATCAGACCTTGGAAACTTATTTGAGGTGTTTTGTTTCTGCTGATCAAGATGACTGGGTTGCTTTTTTGCCACTGGCCGAATTTGCTCTTAATAATCGGGCTAGTTCTGCCACGTTGGTCTCTCCTTTTTTTTGTAATTCGGGGTTTCATCCTCGTTTTTCCTCTGGTCAGGTGGAGTCTTCGGATTGTCCTGGAGTGGACGTGGTGGTGGACAGGCTACATCAGATTTGGAATCAGGTGGTGGACAATTTGAAGTTATCTCAGGAGAAGACTCAGCAGTTTGCTAATCGCCGTCGCCGCGTGGGTCCCCGACTTCTTGTTGGGGATTTGGTGTGGTTGTCTTCTCGTTTTGTCCCTATGAAGGTCTCTTCTCCTAAGTTCAAGCCTCGGTTCATCGGTCCTTATAGGATCTCGGAGATTCTTAACCCTGTATCTTTTCGTTTGGATCTCCCAGCATCGTTTGCTATTCATAATGTGTTCCATCGGTCGTTGTTGCGGAGGTATGAGGTGCCTGTTGTTCCTTCGGTTGAGCCTCCTGCTCCGGGGCTGGTGGAGGGAGAATTGGAGTATGTTGTTGAGAAGATCTTGGATTCTCGTGTTTCCAGACGCAAACTCCAGTATTTGGTTACGTGGAAGGGTAATGGTCAGGAGGATAATTCCTGGGTGGTCGCCTCCGATGTTCATGCGACTGATTTGGTCCGCGCCTTCCATAGAGCTCACCCTGATCGCCCTGGGGGTTCTCGTGAGGGTTCGGTGACCCCTCCTCAAGGGGGGGGTACTGTTGTGGATTATGTTTGTGGGCTCCCTCTGGTGGTTACTGCTGGTACTGGGTGACTTTGGTGGGTTGCGGCCTTTGGTTTCCACCTGTCCATCAGAGGCTGGGTGTTTCCTATTTTACCTGGCCTTTCTGTCATTCCCTTGCCGGCTATCAATGTATTCAGATGTGCTCTGTTTGGTTCCTGCCTACCTGCTCCCAGATCTTTCAGGATAAGCTAAGTGCTGATTTTCAGTTGTTTGGTTTTTTGTCCAGCTTGCTTATTATGTCTCTATGCTAGCTGGTAGCTCTAGTGGACTGAGGTTCTCCCCATGTGCCATGAGTTGGCACATGGGTTCTTGTAATCTCAGGATGTTTTTTTTTGATTAGGGTTTTTTGCTGACCGCTCAGTCCCCTTTTGTATCGTTCTGCTTTCTAGTTTACAGCGGGCCTCAATTTGCTAAAACTATATATATCATCTCTATGTGTGTGCCTTCCTCTCATTTCACCGTCAATACATGTGAGGGGGCAACTATATCTTTTGGGGTTCATTCCTCTGGAGGCAAGTGAGGTCTTTATTTTCTCTGCAGTACTAGTTAGCTCTTAGGCTGGTGCGTGGCGTCTAGAACCAACGTAGGCACGCTCCCTGGCTATCTCTAGTTGCGTTTGTCAGGCGTAGGGCAGCGGTCAGCCCAGGTTCCATCACCCTAGAGCTCGTCCGTTATTTATTTGTACTTTGCTTGTCCTGTGCTATCCCCAGCCATTGGGGATTCATGACAGGAAACCAAAGTGGCCGAACTAGCCCGATTATTAAGAGCAAACTCCGCCATCGGCAAAAAGGCTACCCAATCATCCTGATCCGCAGACACAAAACACCTCAAATACGTCTCCAAAGTCTGATTAGTTCGCTCCGTCTGGCCATTAGTCTGAGGATGAAAGGCAGACGAAAAAGACAAATCAATGCCCAACCTGGCACAGAATGCCCGCCAAAATCTAGAAACGAACTGGGTACCCCTATCAGAAACGATATTTTCAGGAATACCATGCAAGCGAACCACATTTTGAAAAAACAAAGGAACCAACTCAGACGAGGAAGGCAACTTCGGCAATGGCACCAAATGAACCATCTTAGAAAAACGGAGAACCGCCAAATGGTGCACGGGTTTGCGCTCCCGCAAACGCCGATCAATCTGAATCGCCATTGTGATGGACTCATTCAGACCTGTGGGCATAGGAAACCCCACCATGACATCCTTAACGGCATCAGAAAGGCCTTCTCTGAAAATTGCCACTAGGGCACACTCATTCCACTGAGTAAGCACAGACCATTTACGAAATTTTTGGCAGTATATCTCAGCTTCATCCTGCCCTTGAGACAGGGCTATTAAAGCTTTTTCAGCTTGAATCTCCAAATTAGGTTCCTCATACAGCAACCCTAAAGCCAGAAAAAACGCATCCACATTGAGCAACGCAGGATCCCCTGGTGTCAATGAAAATGCCCAATTTTGAGGGTCACCTCGCAGCAAAGAAATCACAATCTTAACCTGCTGAACAGGATCTCCAGAGGAGTGAGGTCTGAGAGAAAGGAATAATTTACAATTACATTTGAAATTCAGAAACCGAGATCTATCTCCGGAAAATACCTCTGGTGTAGGAATCTTAGGTTCAGAAATAGGAGTACATATAACATAATCTTGTAAATTCTGAACCTTCGTAGCAAGATTATTTAAACCTGCAGCCAAACTCTGAGAGTCCATCCTTAAACCGGAGAGATCAGAGCCATTCAAGGATTAGAAGGAGAGAAAGGCAAGGCTGTAAATAGAGCAGAAATACAACTGAGCCAACTAAGTAGCAAACATGTGAGGGAAAAAAAAAAAAAATCTACAGACCTCTTTTACTCTCCTTTCTTCTGCCAATTACTTTAACAGTGGCCGGTCATACTGTCATGATTCCCCAATGGCATGGGAACATCAGAAACACAAAATAACAGACTAGCCCTCGGGTGATGGAAACTCAAGCTGACCGTGACCTAAATCTACCACACAACTAACAGTAGCCAGGAAGCATTCCTACAGCTGCCTAGATGCCATGCGCCAGCCGGAGAACTAACTACGCCTGGAAGAGGAAGGAACAGACCTGGCTTACCTCTAGTGAAATTCCCCAAAGATGATAGTAGCCCCCACATATATTAACGGTGAGTTCAGAGGAAAAGACATACACAGTATGAAGGTAGATTTAGCAAAGCGAGGTCCACTTATTAGATAGAGGAAGGATACAAAAGAGGACTTCACGGTCAGCTGAAAAACCCTTTCAAAAACCCATCCTGAAATTACTTTAAGACTCCTGTGTCAACTCATGACACAGGAGTGGCAATTTCAGTCCACAAGAGCTTCTAGTAACAGGAAATGACAAACTGTAAACTGGACAAAAAATACAAAACAAAAAGGACAAGAGTCCACTTAGCTGATCAGCAGACTGGTAGCAGGAACATGCAACTGAAAGACTCAGGTTACAATGATGACCGGCAAGGAAGTGACTGGAGAGCAAGGCTAAATAGGGAACTCCCAAAACTGATGGAAGCAGGTGAGCTGAGGCAGAAAAGAACACACAAGTCTCCAGTACCACCAGCCACCACTAGGGGAGCCCAAAAAGCGGATCACAACAGCTATTATACAGTATGGAGCATCATGTGTGGCCATTATACAGTATGGAGCATCATGTGTGGCCATTATACAGTATGGAGCATCATGTGTGGCCATTATACAGTATGGAGCACTATGTGGCCATCATACAGTATGTAGCATCATGTGTGGCCATTATACAGTATTGAGCATCGTGGGGCCATTATACAGTATGAAGCATCATGTGTGGCCATTATACAGTATGGAGCATCATGTGTGGCCATTATACAGTATGGAGCACTGTGTGGCCATTATACAGTATGTAGCATTGGGTGGCCATTCTACAGTATGGAACATCATGTGTGGCTATTATACAGTATGTAGCATCATGTGTGGCCATTATACAGTATGGAGCATCATGTGTGGCCATTATACAGTATGTAGCATGTGTGGCCATTATACAGTATGGAACATCTTGTGGGGCCATTATACAGTATGGAGCATCATGTATGGCCATTATACAGCATGAAGCATCATGTGTGGCCATTATAAAGTATGACGCATCATGTGTGGCCATTATACAATATGGAGCATCATGTGTGGCCATTATACTGTATGTAGCATAATGTTTGGCCATTATACAGTATGGAGCATCATGTGGGGCCATTATACAGTATGGAGCATCATGTGTGGCCATTATAAAGTATGAAGCATCATGTGTGGCCATTATATAGTATGGAGCATCATGTGGGGCTATTATACAGTATGGAGCACTGTGTGGCCATTATACTATGGAGCATCATGTGTGGCCATTATACAGTATGGAGCATCATGTGTGGCCATTATACAGTATGGAGCATCATGTGTGGCCATTATACTGTATGTAGCATAATGTGTGGCCATTATACAGTATGGAGCTTCATGTTGGGGCCATTATACAGTATGGAGCATCATGTGTGGCCATTATATAGTATGAAGCATCATGTGTGGCCATTATGCTGTATGGAGCATCATGTGGAGCTATTATACAGTATGGAGCATCATGTGTGGCCATTATACAATATGGAGCATCATGTGTGGCCATTATACAGTATGGAGCATCATGTGTGGCCATTATACTGTATGTAGCATAATGTTTGGCCATTATACAGAATGGAGCATCATGTGGGGCCATTATACAGTATGGAGCATCATGTGTGGCCATTATACAGTATGAAGCATCATGTGTGGCCATTATAAAGTATGAAGCATCATGTGTGGCCATTATATAGTATGGAGCATCATGTGGGGCTATTATACAGTATGGAGCATCATGTGTGGCCATTATACAGTATGAAGCATCATGTGTGGCCATTATAAAGTATGAAGCATCATGTGTGGCCATTATATAGTATGGAGCATCATGTGGGGCTATTATACAGTATGGAGCACTGTGTAGCCATTATACTATGGAGCATCATGTGTGGCCATTATACAGTATGGAGCATCATGTGTGGCCATTATACAGTATGGAGCATCATGTGTGGCCATTTTACTGTATGTAGCATAATGTGTGGCTATTATACAGTATGGAGCATCATGTGGGGCCATTATACAGTATGGAGCATCATGTGTGGCCATTATACAGTATGAAGCATCATGTCTGGCCATTATACAGTATGGAGCATCATGTGGAGCTATTATACAGTATGGAGCATGGTGTGGCCATTATACAGTATGGAGCATCATGTGTGGCCATTATACAGAATGGTGCATCATTTGTGGCCATTATACAGCATTGAGCATCATGTGGGGCTATTATACAGTATGGAGCATCATGTGTGGCCATTATACAGTATGGAGCATCATGTGTGGCCATTATACAGTATGGAGCACTATGTGGCCATCATACAGTATGTAGCATCATGTGCGGCCATTATACAGTATTGAGCACTATGTGGCCATTATACAGTATTGAGCACTATGTGGCCATTATACAGTATGTAGCATCATGTGTGGCCATTCTACAGTATGGAGCACTATGTGGCCTTCATACAGTATGTAGCATGATGTGTGGCCATTATACAGTATGTAGCATCATGTGTGGGCATTATACAGTATGTAGCATCATGTGTGGCCTTTATACAGTATGGAGCATCATGTGAGGCCATTATACAGTATGGAGCATCATGTGTGGCCATTATACAGTATGAAGCATCATGTGTGGCCATTATAAAGTATGAAGCATCATGTGTGGCCATTATATAGTATGGAGCATCATGTGGGGCTATTATACAGTATGGAGCACTGTGTGGCCATTATACTATGGAGCATTATGTGTGGCCATTATACAGTATGGAGCATCATGTGTGGCCATTATACAGTATGGAGCATCATGTGTGGCCATTATACTGTATGTAGCATAATGTGTGGCCATTATACAGTATGGAGCTTCATGTGAGGCCATTATACAGTATGGAGCATCATGTGTGGCCATTATACAGTATGAAGCATGATGTGTGGCCATTATACAGTATGGAGCATCATGTGGAGCTATTATACAGTATGGAGCACGGTGTGGCCATTATACAGTATGGAGCATCATTTGTGGCCATTATACAGTATTGTGCATCATGTGTGGCCATTATACAGCATTGAGCATCATGTGGGGATATTATACAGTATGGAGCATCATGTGTGGCCATTATACAGTATGGAACATCATGTGTGGCCATTATACAGTATGGAGCATCATGTGTGGCCATTATACAGTATTGAGCACTATGTGGCCATCATACAGTATGTAGCATCATGTGCGGCCATTATACAGTATTGAGCACTATGTGGCCATTATACAGTATTGAGCACTATGTGGCCATTATACAGTATGTAGCATCATGTGTGGCCATTCTACAGTATGGAGCACTATGTGGCCTTCATACAGTATGTAGCATGATGTGTGGCCATTATACAGTATGTAGCATCATGTGTGGCCAATATACAGTATGTAGCATCATGTGTGGCCTTTATACAGTATGTAGCATCATGTGTGGCCATCATACAGTATGGAGCATCATGTGTGGCCATTATACAGTATGAAGCATCAAGAGTGGCTATTATACAGTATGGAGCATCATGTCGGTCTATTATACAGTATGGAGCATCATGTGTGGCCATTATACAGTATGGAGCATCATGTGTGGCCATTATACAGTATGGAGCACTGTGTGGCCATTAGTGTTGAGCATTCCGATACCGCAAGTATCGGGTATCGGCCGATACTTGCGGTATCGGAATTCCGATACCGGGATTCCGATACTTGCCGCGTATCGGATACCGGAATCGGAAGTTCTAAGATTCAAAAAGCAGAAATTCAGCCAATGAGATTGATTCCAAGTGTGGGCACATCCTGTTTAGCATGGAGGGCATGAAACTACTGGCAAGGCTGTGATTGGCTGGTGTAATGATGTCATGATGCAGTTTAAAAGTCGCTGGCGCCATTTTGCGATCACTCTGCTGTGAATTCAGTTAGTGACAGGACGCTGTTTGCTGACTGAGGGACAGTTTAGAGATAGCGATTTGCTTCTTTGTGCTTTCCAAAGGCTAATTTAGCAACCGCTGTGTTCACCTACTATTCACCTTGCTTTTGCCTTGTAGCGCTGTTTTCACAGCGATCTGCAGGGTCTGTGTGTGTGTGTGTGTGAGTGCAGCCCAGTCTCCAGTCTGAGTGCAGCCACATAGGCCATCCATAGTTGGTTGTATTCAGTTCAGGGAGGGTGGTTCATTGCCTCATACTGTTCCTTTTTTTTTTTTTTCCCAAGTAGTGTAGTCTGCTGCTAATTTATTCAAAAAAATCCTATTAGTGTCTTTCCACCCGTCTCCAGCTAATTTGTGGAAAAACACTACATAGGATAAAGTAGAGGAGGGTTTTTGGGCCTTGCAGCGCCGTTTACGGCTGTCTGCACGGTCTCCGTGTGACTGCAGCTCGCCCTGTAATCTGTGAGCAGCTGTAGCCTGGTTGTCTCCAGCTCAGGGTTTTTCACTGCGTCATACCGCCAAATCAATTTTCTTTTTTTTCAAAGTAGTGTAGTCTGCTGCTAATTTATTCAAAAAAATCCTATTAGTGTCTTTCCACCCGTCTCCAGCTAATTTGTGGAAAAACACTACATAGGATAAAGTAGAGGAGGGTTTTTGGGCCTTGCAGCGCCGTTTACGGCTGTCTGCACGGTCTCCGTGTGACTGCAGCTCGCCCTGTAATCTGTGAGCAGCTGTAGCCTGGTTGTCTCCAGCTCAGGGTTTTTCACTGCGTCATACCGCCAAATCAATTTTCTTTTTTTTCAAAGTAGTGTAGTCTGCTGCTAATTAATTTAAAAAAATCCTATTAGTGTCTTTCCACCCGTCTCCAGCAAATTTGTGGAAAAACACTACATAGGATAAAGTAGAGGAGGGTTTTTGGGCCTTGCAGCGCCGTTTACGGCTGTCTGCACGGTCTCCGTGTGACTGCAGCTCGCCCTGTAATCTGTGAGCAGCTGTAGCCTGGTTGTCTCCAGCTCAGGGTTTTTCACTGCGTCATACCGCCAAATCAATTTTCTTTTTTTTCAAAGTAGTGTAGTCTGCTGCTAATTAATTTAAAAAAATCCTATTAGTGTCTTTCCACCCGTCTCCAGCTAATTTGTGGAAAAACACTACATAGGATAAAGTAGAGGAGGGTTTTTGGGCCTTGCAGCGCCGTTTACGGCTGTCTGCACGGTCTCCGTGTGACTGCAGCTCGCCCTGTAATCTGTGAGCAGCTGTAGCCTGGTTGTCTCCAGCTCAGGGTTTTTCACTGCGTCATACCGCCAAATCAATTTTCTTTTTTTTCAAAGTAGTGTAGTCTGCTGCTAATTAATTTAAAAAAATCCTATTAGTGTCTTTCCACCCGTCTCCAGCTAATTTGTGGAAAAACACTACATAGGATAAAGTAGAGGAGGGTTTTTGGGCCTTGCAGCGCCGTTTACGGCTGTCTGCACGGTCTCCGTGTGACTGCAGCTCACCCTGTAATCTGTGAGCAGCTATAGCCTGGTTGTCTCCAGCTCAGGGTTTTTCACTGTGTCATACCGCCAAATCAATTTTCTTTTTTTTCCAAATAGTGTAGTCTGCTGCTAATTTATTCAAAAAAATCCTATTAGTGTCTTTCCACCCGTCTCCAGCTAATTTGTGGAAAAACACTACATAGGATAAAGTAGAGGAGGGTTTTTGGGCCTTGTAGCGCCGTTTACGTCTGTCTGCACGGTCTCCGTGTGACTGCAGCTCTATCTGTTGTCAGTTCAGCCCCCAAAAAATAAATAAATAATAAAGTTCACCAAACACACCAGTTACACCACTTTACATTTCTGTAGGCCACATTAGCTCATATTTGTGTCTAGTCCACACTTTAGATAATTAGTGCTTCTTATACCTGTTAGGAGGAGTTGCTCAGGAATAAGCACACAAAGCCGTTAGTACTTTTCTGCTTATCTTTATCAGTCAACCAAGATGAAGAAGGCAGTGAGTAAGGCACGGGGGCGTGGGAGCCGTCGCGGAGCAGGGAGGGGACGTGGGGATTCTGTGCCTGCTGCGGGCACCGGTGACTCATCAGCACCCACTTTCACCAGGCAACAGTCGTTCATGCGAAGCTTTGTGTCCGAGCGCCGTACACCGCTGCTGCGTGAAGAACAAATTGAAGCTGTTGTCGGATGGATGGCAGCTAATGCATCAACTTCCATTAGTGCCACATCCTCTCAGACACAGAGCACTGGAGAGCAGCCATCTGTCTCTTCACCACCTGCCAAATTGCCCAGGCAGACAGAGAGCCCAGGACAGGAGCCGTCTCTACTTCTGTTCTCTGAATCTCTTGGCTTGGAAACAGGGGGCCAGCCAAGCAGCATTGGAGAAATGGAAGAAGAGGCAGGGTGCAGTGATGCCCAACAGCTTTTTCTGTCTTCCTCTGAAGAGGCGGGTGGGCCAGTGGCTCCGGTCACCACATCGCAGGCCGCATCAGCTGATGATGACACTCAGGTGCCACTTACTGGTGCGTGCTCTGCTGCTGAGACTACCCAGGAGGAGCAGTTGGGGGCAGAGGGTAGTGTAGATGATGAGGTCCTCGACCCATCTTGGCGTGAGGGACAGGAAGGTGGTGGGAGCAGCTCTGAGGAAGAGATTCCCCGTACGGCCCAAAGAGGGAGAGGGAGGGGGAAGACTGCGGATCCTGCAGCCTCCGCTTTGGCACCCGTTAGGAGCATGTCTCTTCCAAAAGCCAAAAAGGGCGCTCCCAAGACTTGCAGTGCCTGGTCCTTTTTTGACACAGTTGCAGATGACATTTGCTATGTCAGATGCAACGTGTGTCATCAAAAAGTCAAAAGAGGGAAAAATGTCAGCAACCTCAATACCTCCAACATGTGGAAACATGTGCGCAACAGGCACCCGGCGGAGTTAGAAAAACACACTGAAGAGGTAGGCCAACCAACAGCGGCAGCTACCACCTCTTCAGCTCGTGTTGCCTCTTCCTCTACCTCACACGCAGCTGGTTCGGCGTCCTCCCAGGATCGCCGTGGAAGAACCTCTGCCCCTGTTGTCCAGAGACCCGCTGTAATTCCACCCGCAGCGCCACTTTCCCAGTCATCCACACACTCCCAGCCCAGTCTACAGCCATCGGTAGTACAGGCATGGGAGAAAAGGCGGCCTTTCTCGTCAAACCACCCACGAGCACAGGCTCTGACTGCAGGCATTGCCAAACTTTTGTCACTGGAAATGCTGTCATTCAGGCTGGTGGAGACTGACAGCTTCCGTGACTTCATGTCATTGGCAGTCCCACAGTACAAAGTGCCCAGCCGCTTTTACTTCAGCAGGCAAGCCGTCCCTGCCCTGCAGAAGCATGTGGAGGGACACATAAAACACGCGCTACTGAACGCCGTCAGTAGCAAGGTCCACCTCACCACCGATGCGTGGACCAGTCAACATGGACAGGGGCGATACCTTTCCCTCACTGCCCATTGGGTTAATGTCGTTGAGCCGGGTACAGACCGTGCGAGTGGCGCAGGACGTGTCCTGCCCACTCCAAGGATTGCAGGAATCCATTCTGTACGCATTGACTCCTCCTCTTACACCAGTTCCTCAGAATCATCGCTGCAGGAGCCGTCACAGTCCACCTCCACATGGACCCGTGATGAACGTGTACCTGTTACGACCGACATGAGCACAGCCGTGGCCAAACGTCAACAGGCCGTCTTGAAATTAATTTTCTTGGGGAATCGTAGCCACACAGCGCAGGAGCTCTGGAATGCCATCAAGCAGGAGAGCGATGTGTGGTTTGTGCCAGCGAATCTCCAGCCAGGCATGGTAGTGTGTGATAATGGCCGAAATCTGGTGGCAGCTCTGGGCCTCGGCAACCTCACTCACATCCCATGTCTGGCACATGTGCTCAATTTGGTCGTGCAGAGCTTTTTGAGGGACTATCCGGATCTTGATGCACTGCTGCACAAGGTCCGCCTAGAGTGTGCTCACTTGCGGCGTTCCAGCACGGCCAAAGCGCGCATTGCGGCTCTGCAGCGCCGACACCGCCTGCCGGAACATCGCATCATATGTGACCTACCTACCAGGTGGAATTCCACGTTACATATGTTGGAGCGGTTGTGTGAGCAGCAGCAAGCTGTAATGGAGTACCAGCTGCTTCAGGCGCAAAAAAGTCGCAGTCAGCGCCGTACAGACTTCACAACCACAGAGTGGGCCACTATGAATGACGTCTGCCAGGTTTTGCGTCCCTTTGATTATTCCACGCGGATGGCGAGTGCAGATGATGCACTAGTCAGCATGACTGTCCCCCTTATCTGCCTGCTTGAAAAATCACTGCAAGCGCTAAGGGATGATGTTGTGGAAGAGGTGGAGGATGAGGATTCACCATTTCCATCATCTTCTGGACAGTCAGCGCCACGTGGTTCCTCACAAACGCGTAGGCAGGGGACCGTTTGTGAGGAGGATGAGGAGGAGTCAATGGAGGAGGAAGACATCCGTCCAGAGGAGGGAGTTACACAATTGTCCAGTACTCAGTGTGTACAGCGAGGGTGGGGTGATGACGAGCGGGCAGAGATCACGCCTCCAGCAGGGGACAGCGTTTCTTGGGCAGTTGGCAGTCTGCAGCACATGGTGGATTACATGCTGCAGTGCCTGAGAAACGACCGCCGCATCGCCCACATTCTCAACATGTCTGATTATTGGGTGTTCACCCTCCTCGATCCTCGCTACCGGGACAACGTAGAAAGCCTCATCACACCGTTGAACCGGGAGCGAAAAATGCGGGAGTACCAAGACACACTGGTCAATTCCATCATCTTCTCCATTCCAACTGAGAGAAGTGCTGCTAGTGCATTCCAAAGCAGCTCAGTGCGTCCAGGCCGTGGTGGAGGCTCTGCACAAAGAGGGAGCAGAAGCAGTGCCTCTGCCCAAGGCAAGACCAGTATGGCCGAACTGTGGCACAGTTTTCTGTGCCCGCCACAAAAGTCTACACCATCACAGACGGCTCCAGTCAGCAGGAGGCAACGGTTCCGTCAGATGGTGACAGACTACATGTCTTGCCCTCTTGCTGTACTCCCAGACGGCTCTTCCCCTTTCAAGTTTTGGGTCTCAAAGCTGGATACATGGCCAGAGCTAAGCCAGTATGCATTGGAGGTGCTGTCTTGCCCTGCGGCCAGTGTATTATCGGAACGTGTCTTTAGTGCTGCAGGTGGTGTACTAACTGACCGTCGCATGCGACTATCCTCCGATAACGTTGACCGGCTTACTTTCCTGAAAATGAACAAGGCCTGGATCTCGCCGGAATTTGCCACTCCTCCTCCTGATTGAATAATTAGGTCACTGTATACGTTATCCAGGTCTCCTGTTGTGTTCATCTTTCTACCACCTGAACTTAAATTCCTGGGCTCCAACACCGCCAGTTGAGGCTCAGACGTGCCGTCTGCACAGTCAAAACATACGACCCAGTGTTATTGGGTTTCAGTAACGTCAGCTGATCCCCAGCTGTGTAGCCGGCAATGTGTCATGCGACCGCCACGCTGACACAACAACTGAAATGTAAGGGAATCTGTCCCCCCCCCCCCAAGGCGTTTGTTACTGAAAGAGCCACCTTGTGCAGCAGTAATGCTGCCCAAGGAAAAGGTAGCTATTTTTGTTTAGCTCCTTGCACACGCAGAACTTAACACTTATAAAATGTGTCCACTGATACCGTAAAACCGTCCCGGAGGTGGGACTTTCCTTCGTAATGTGACGCAGCCCAGCCGTCATTCCTACCCCCCCGGCGCCGCGCACCGGCTCCTCAGCGTTGTTTTATTCCGTCCAGGAGCCTGCGCTGTTATGTTATCCCGTGGCCAGGCACACTTAGCGCTGCCCGTCTTCTGGCATCATTTGGTGTCTGGATGGCTGCGCCTGTGCGGCCGCGCTGGCAGAGAGCCCGCCTCGCAGTGTCTTCTGATTTAATCCCACTGGGGGCCTGGGATCCATGGACATGCGCAGTGCATATCTGAACCTCCACCTCTCACTCATTTCCCTATGGCTTCTTCAGACTGTTCGGTGTCAGCTGGTCCCTAACAGCATGCCACGGCCGTGACACCGCACAGTCTGAAGAAGCCATAGGGAGATGAGTGAGAGGTGGAGGTTCAGATATGCACTGCGCATGTCCATGGATCCCAGGCCCCCAGTGGGATTAAATCAGAAGACACTGCGAGGCGGGCTCTCTGCCAGCGCGGCCGCACAGGCGCAGCCATCCAGACACCAAATGATGCCAGAAGACGGGCAGCGCTAAGTGTGCCTGGCCACGGGATAACATAACAGCGCAGGCTCCTTGACGGAATAAAACAACGCTGAGGAGCCGGTGCGCGGCGCCGGGGGGGTAGGAATGACGGCTGGGCTGCGTCACATTACGAAGGAAAGTCCCACCTCCGGGACGGTTTTACGGTTGCAGGGGACACATTTTATAAGTGTTTAGTTCTGTGTTTGCAAGGAGCATGATGAAAAGAGCCACCTTTTCCTTTTGCATCTTTTGTGCTGCACAAGCTGGCTCTTTCAGCTACAAACGCCTTGGGGGGGGGTTAAAGGTTCCCTTTCGACTTTCTCAGGCTTCGGCCTACATTGTGTTCCTCTGCTTTTCCACCTGTCCCTGGGCTCCAACACCGCCAGTTGCCGTCCAGAAGTGCTGTACGCACAGTCAACAGTCCCTCCTCTGTTATTGGGGTTCAGTAACGTCAGCTGTTCCCCTGCTGTGTGTGTGGCAATCCCTCCTACCTCCTCCAACCTCCTCCAACCTCCTCCTCCTCCACCTGCCCCTGGGCTCCAACACCGCCAGTTGCCGTCCAGAAGTGCTGTACGCACAGTCAACAGTCCCTCCTCTGTTATTGGGGTTCAGTAACGTCAGCTGTTCCCCTGCTGTGTGTGTGGCAATCCCTCCTACCTCCTCCAACCTCCTCCAACCTCCTCCTCCTCCACCTGCCCCTGGGCTCCAACACCGCCAGTTGCCGTCCAGAAGTGCTGTACGCACAGTCAACAGTCCCTCCTGTGTTATTGGGGTTCAGTAACGTCAGCTGTTCCCCTGCTGTGTGTGTGGCAATCCCTCCTACCTCCTCCAACCTCCTCCTCCTCCACCCGTCCCTGGGCTCCAACACCGCCAGTTGCCGTCCAGAAGTGCTGTACGCACAGTCAACAGTCCCTCCTCTGTTATTGGGGTTCAGTAACGTCAGCTGTTCCCCTGCTGTGTGTGTGGCAATCCCTCCTACCTCCTCCAACCTCCTCCTCCTCCACCCGTCCCTGGGCTCCAACACCGCCAGTTGCCGTCCAGAAGTGCTGTACGCACAGTCAACAGTCCCTCCTCTGTTATTGGGGTTCAGTAACGTCAGCTGTTCCCCTGCTGTGTGTGTGGCAATCCCTCCTACCTCCTCCAACCTCCTCCTCCTCCACCCGTCCCTGGGCTCCAACACCGCCAGTTGCCGTCCAGAAGTGCTGTACGCACAGTCAACAGTCCCTCCTCTGTTATTGGGGTTCAGTAACGTCAGCTGTTCCCCTGCTGTGTGTGTGGCAATCCCTCCTACCTCCTCCAACCTCCTCCAACCTCCTCCTCCTCCACCTGCCCCTGGGCTCCAACACCGCCAGTTGCCGTCCAGAAGTGCTGTACGCACAGTCAACAGTCCCTCCTCTGTTATTGGGGTTCAGTAACGTCAGCTGTTCCCCTGCTGTGTGTGTGGCAATCCCTCCTACCTCCTCCAACCTCCTCCAACCTCCTCCTCCTCCACCTGCCCCTGGGCTCCAACACCGCCAGTTGCCGTCCAGAAGTGCTGTACGCACAGTCAACAGTCCCTCCTGTGTTATTGGGGTTCAGTAACGTCAGCTGTTCCCCTGCTGTGTGTGTGGCAATCCCTCCTACCTCCTCCAACCTCCTCCTCCTCCACCCGTCCCTGGGCTCCAACACCGCCAGTTGCCGTCCAGAAGTGCTGTACGCACAGTCAACAGTCCCTCCTCTGTTATTGGGGTTCAGTAACGTCAGCTGTTCCCCTGCTGTGTGTGTGGCAATCCCTCCTACCTCCTCCTACCTCCTCCAACCTCCTCCTCCTCCACCTGTCCCTGGGCTCCAACACCGCCAGTTGCCGTCCAGAAGTGCTGTACGCACAGTCAACAGTCCCTCCTCTGTTATTGGGGTTCAGTAACGTCAGCTGTTCCCCTGCTGTGTGTGTGGCAATCCCTCCTACCTCCTCCAACCTCCTCCTCCTCCACCCGTCCCTGGGCTCCAACACCGCCAGTTGCCGTCCAGAAGTGCTGTACGCACAGTCAACAGTCCCTCCTCTGTTATTGGGGTTCAGTAACGTCAGCTGTTCCCCTGCTGTGTGTGTGGCAATCCCTCCTACCTCCTCCAACCTCCTCCAACCTCCTCCTCCTCCACCTGTCCCTGGGCTCCAACACCGCTAGTTGCCGTCCAGAAGTGCTGTACGCACAGAGCCAAACACCTCGCCAATGTGTTAGTGGGGTTCAGCACCGCCAGCTGTTCCCCTGCTGTGTATACGGCAACGTGTACTGCGCCCGCCACGCAGGCACAACAAGTTAAATGTAAGGGAACCTGACCCCCCCCCCCCCCCAGGCGTTTGTTACTGAAGGAGCCACCTTGTGCAGCAGTAATGATGCAAAGGGAAAAAGTGCCTCTTTTCGTGATGCTCCTTGCACATGCTGAACCAAACACTTATGAAATGTGTCCCCACACAGCGTTAAACCGTCCGGTAGGTGGAACTTTCCTTTGTCGTGTGACGCAGCACAGCCATCATTTTTACCCCCTTGGCGCCGTGCGCCGCCTCCTCAGCGTTGTTTGAATCTGTCCCGGAGCCTGCGCTGTTAGGTTAGCCCTTGGCCATGCACACATGTTGCGCTGCCCGTCTTCTGACCTCATTTGGTGTCAGGCTGGCTGCGCCTGTGCGGGTGCGCTGGCCGAGATCCCGCCTCGCAGTGTCGTCTAATGTAATCCCACCGCGGGCCTGTGATCCGTGCCCGTGCGCAGTGCATATCCTCTCCTCTCACTCCCCTCCCTACGGCTTCTTCAGACTGTGCGATGTCAGCTGGTCCCTAATAGCATGCCACGGCCGTGACACCGCACAGTCTGAAAAAGCCGTAGGGAGGGGAGTGAGAGGAGAGGATATGCACTGCGCACGGGCACGGATCACAGGCCCGCGGTGGGATTACATTAGACGACACTGCGAGGCGGGATCTCGGCCAGCGCACCCGCACAGGCGCAGCCAGCCTGACACCAAATGAGGTCAGAAGACGGGCAGCGCAAAATGTGTGCATGGCCAAGGGCTAACCTAACAGCGCAGGCTCCGGGACAGATTAAAACAACGCTGAGGAGGCGGCGCACGGCGCCAAGGGGGTAAAAATGATGGCTGTGCTGCGTCACACGACAAAGGAAAGTTCCACCTACCGGACGGTTTAACGCTGTGAGGGGACACATTTCATAACTGTTAGGTTCCGCATGTGCAAGGACCATAATTAAAAGAGCTAAGTTTACCTTTTCCAGCATTAGTGCTGTACACAATGGCTCTTTCAGCTACAAACGCCTGGGGGGGGGGGGGGGGTTAAAGGTTTCCTTTCAACTTGCTCGAGTGCAGGCTTCGGCCTACACTCCGCTCCCCCTGCTCCTCCTGCTGTCCCTGGGCTCTAACACCGCCAGTTTTTGCCCAGATGTGCTAGCTGCACAGAGAAAAACACCAGCCAATGTGTCAGTGGGGTCCAGCACCGCCAGCTGTTCCCCTGCTGTGTAGCCGGCAACGTGTCCTGCGACCGCCACGCAGACACAAGAACTGAAATTGAAGGGAACCTGTCCCCCCTCCCCCAGGTGTTTCTATGTTTTACAGCTACCTTGAACAGCAGTAATGCTGCATGTGTTCAAGGTGGCTCAGAAACTTATTCTCCTTGCCCATGTTGAAGTGAACACGTCTAAAATGTGTCCTCTGTGACCATTAAAACGTCCCTCAGGTGTGATTTGACTTTGTATTGACACACGCAACAAGCTCCTTGGTAACGCTGCCCGTCTTCTGGCATCATTGTTTGGCTGGCTGCGCCTCTGCGGCCGCCCTGACCCACACAACAGCCCTCGTTGTCTTATTTAATGGGACTGCGAGGGTGCGATTGATGGGCAGGATCAGTGCATCAGTTCGCCTGTCCCTCCTCTCCTTCCGCCTTCTTCGGACTGTGCGGCTTCATGGCCGTGGCATGCGATAAGGGATCAGATGACGCCGCACAGTCTGAAGCGGGTGTAAGGACCCGAGTGTGAGAGGCGAACATATGTGCTGCGCCAGGCCCTGAATCCCAGCCCCGCAGTGTTTTAACAATGTTAAGACACTGCGGGGCTGGGATTCATGGGCATCGCGAACCGCACCGGCCGACATTACATGATGCCAGAAGATGGGCAGCGCTAACGGCGCTAGGCCAGGGGATAACACGACAGCGCAGACTCCTGTACAGCAAATAACAACGCTCGGGAGGCTGCACCCAGCACCAAGGTGGGATTCTTGACACCTGTGCTGCGTCTCATTACAAAGGGAACTCTCGCCTCCATTACACAGTTTGACTGTATAAAGGGCTAAATGTTATACGTGTTTCATTCAGCGTGTGCAAGGAGCGAAATTAAAAGAGCAACCTTTGACTTGTGCAGCACTACTGCTGCATAAGCTGTGGCTCTTCTACTTTGTAACCCCTGAGGGGGGGTTAAAGGTGACTTTTGAAATCGGTTCAATTAGGCTTCGGCCTACACTCTGCTCCACCTGCAGAGCCCGGGCTCCAACAACGCTAGTTGCTGTCCGGAAGTGCTGGCTGCACAGAGCCAAACACCTCGCCAATGTGTCAGTGGGGTCCAGCACCGCCAGCTGTTCCCCTGCTGTGTAGCCGGCAACGTGTCCTGCAAAAGCCACGCAGACACAACACACCCAAAGCTGCCGCCTGTGCAGGCTTCGGCCTACACTCCCCTCCCCCTGCTCCTCCTCCTCCTGCTCCTCCTCCTGCTGTCCCTGGGCTCTAACACACCGCCAGTTGGGGCCCAGATGTGCTAGCTGCACAGAGAAAAACACCAGCCAATGTGTCAGTGGGGTCCAGCACCGCCAGCTGTTCCCCTGCTGTGCAGCCGGCAACGTGTCCTGCAAAAGCCACGCAGACACAAGAACTGAAATTGAAGGGAACCTGTCCCCCCTCCCCCAGGCGTTTTTACGTTATCCAGCCACCTTGTACAGCGGTAATGCTGCATGTGTGCAAGGTGGCTCAGAAACGTATTCTCCTCGCACATGTGGAACTGAAAACACGTCCGCAATGTGTCCTCTGTGTGACCATTTAACCGTCCCGGTGGTGTGACTTTCCTTTGTAATGACACGCTGCAACCCCCTTGGTAGCGCTGCCCGTCTTCTGGCATCATGGTTTGGCTGCCTGCGCCTCTGCGGCCGCCCTGACCCACACAACGCCCCTCGGTGTCTTATTTATTGGGACTGCGAGGGTGTGATTGATGGGCAGGATCAGTGCATCAGTTCGCCTGTCCCTCCTCTCCTTCCGCCTTCTTCGGACTGTGCGGCTTCATGGCCGTGGCATGCGATAAGGGATCAGCTGACGCCACATAGTCTGAAGCAGGTGTAAGAACCCAAGCGAGAGGCGAACATATGTACTGCGCCAGGCCATGAATCCAAGCCCCGCAGTGTTTAAACTATGTCAATACACTGCGGGGCTGTGATTCATGGGCATCGCGAACCGCACCGGCCAACATTAAATGAGGTCAGAAGATGGGCAGCGCTAACAGCGCTAGGCCAGGGGATAACACGACAGCGCAGACTCCTGTACAGCAAATAACAACGCTCGGGAGGCTGCACCCAGCACCAAGGTGGGATTCTTGACACCTGTGCTGCGTCTCATTACAAAGGGAACTCTCGCCTCCATTACACAGTTTGACTGTATAAAGGGCTAAATGTTATACGTGTTTCATTCAGCGTGTGCAAGGAGCGAAATTAAAAGAGCAACCTTTGACTTGTGCAGCACTACTGCTGCATAAGCTGTGGCTCTTCTACTTTGTAACCCCTGAGGGGGGGTTAAAGGTGACTTTTGAAATCGGTTCAATTAGGCTTCGGCCTACACTCTGCTCCACCTGCAGAGCCCGGGCTCCAACAACGCTAGTTGCTGTCCGGAAGTGCTGGCTGCACAGAGCCAAACACCTCGCCAATGTGTCAGGGGGGTCCAGCACCGCCAGCTGTTCCCCTGCTGTGTAGCCGGCAACGTGTCCTGCAAAAGCCACGCAGACACAACACACCCAAAGCTGCCGCCAGTGCAGGCTTCGGCCTACACTCCCCTCCCCCTGCTCCTCCTCCTCCTGCTCCTCCTCCTGCTGTCCCTGGGCTCTAACACACCGCCAGTTGGGGCCCAGATGTGCTAGCTGCACAGAGAAAAACACCAGCCAATGTGTCAGTGGGGTCCAGCACCGCCAGCTGTTCCCCTGCTGTGCAGCCGGCAACGTGTCCTGCAAAAGCCACGCAGACACAAGAACTGAAATTGAAGGGAACCTGTCCCCCCTCCCCCAGGCGTTTTTACGTTATCCAGCCACCTTGTACAGCGGTAATGCTGCATGTGTGCAAGGTGGCTCAGAAACGTATTCTCCTCGCACATGTGGAACTGAAAACACGTCCGCAATGTGTCCTCTGTGTGACCATTTAACCGTCCCGGTGGTGTGACTTTCCTTTGTAATGACACGCTGCAACCCCCTTGGTAGCGCTGCCCGTCTTCTGGCATCATGGTTTGGCTGCCTGCGCCTCTGCGGCCGCCCTGACCCACACAACGCCCCTCGGTGTCTTATTTATTGGGACTGCGAGGGTGTGATTGATGGGCAGGATCAGTGCATCAGTTCGCCTGTCCCTCCTCTCCTTCCGCCTTCTTCGGACTGTGCGGCTTCATGGCCGTGGCATGCGATAAGGGACAGATGACGCCGCACAGTCTGAAGCGGGTGTAAGGACCCGAGTGTGAGAGGCGAACATATGTGCTGCGCCAGGCCCTGAATCCCAGCCCCGCAGTGTTTTAACAATGTTAAGACACTGCGGGGCTGGGATGCATGGTCATCGCGAACCGCACCGGCCGACATTACATGATGCCAGAACATGGGCAGCGCTAACGGCGCTAGGCCAGGGGATAACACGACAGCGCAGACTCCTGTACAGCAAATAACAACGCTCGGGAGGCTGCACCCAGCACCAAGGTGGGATTCTTGACACCTGTGCTGCGTCTCATTACAAAGGGAACTCTCGCCTCCATTACACAGTTTGACTGTATAAAGGGCTAAATGTTATACGTGTTTCATTCAGCGTGTGCAAGGAGCGAAATTAAAAGAGCAACCTTTGACTTGTGCAGCACTACTGCTGCATAAGCTGTGGCTCTTCTACTTTGTAACCCCTGAGGGGGGGTTAAAGGTGACTTTTGAAATCGGTTCAATTAGGCTTCGGCCTACACTCTGCTCCACCTGCAGAGCCCGGGCTCCAACAACGCTAGTTGCTGTCCGGAAGTGCTGGCTGCACAGAGCCAAACACCTCGCCAATGTGTCAGGGGGGTCCAGCACCGCCAGCTGTTCCCCTGCTGTGTAGCCGGCAACGTGTCCTGCAAAAGCCACGCAGACACAACACACCCAAAGCTGCCGCCTGTGCAGGCTTCGGCCTACACTCCCCTCCCCCTGCTCCTCCTCCTCCTGCTCCTCCTCCTGCTGTCCCTGGGCTCTAACACACCGCCAGTTGGGGCCCAGATGTGCTAGCTGCACAGAGAAAAACACCAGCCAATGTGTCAGTGGGGTCCAGCACCGCCAGCTGTTCCCCTGCTGTGCAGCCGGCAACGTGTCCTGCAAAAGCCACGCAGACACAAGAACTGAAATTGAAGGGAACCTGTCCCCCCTCCCCCAGGCGTTTTTACGTTATCCAGCCACCTTGTACAGCGGTAATGCTGCATGTGTGCAAGGTGGCTCAGAAACGTATTCTCCTCGCACATGTGGAACTGAAAACACGTCCGCAATGTGTCCTCTGTGTGACCATTTAACCGTCCCGGTGGTGTGACTTTCCTTTGTAATGACACGCTGCAACCCCCTTGGTAGCGCTGCCCGTCTTCTGGCATCATGGTTTGGCTGCCTGCGCCTCTGCGGCCGCCCTGACCCACACAACGCCCCTCGGTGTCTTATTTATTGGGACTGCGAGGGTGTGATTGATGGGCAGGATCAGTGCATCAGTTCGCCTGTCCCTCCTCTCCTTCCGCCTTCTTCGGACTGTGCGGCTTCATGGCCGTGGCATGCGATAAGGGATCAGCTGACGCCACATAGTCTGAAGCAGGTGTAAGAACCCAAGCGAGAGGCGAACATATGTACTGCGCCAGGCCATGAATCCAAGCCCCGCAGTGTTTAAACTATGTCAATACACTGCGGGGCTGTGATTCATGGGCATCGCGAACCGCACCGGCCAACATTAAATGAGGTCAGAAGATGGGCAGCGCTAACAGCGCTAGGCCAGGGGATAACACGACAGCGCAGACTCCTGTACAGCAAATAACAACGCTCGGGAGGCTGCACCCAGCACCAAGGTGGGATTCTTGACACCTGTGCTGCGTCTCATTACAAAGGGAACTCTCGCCTCCATTACACAGTTTGACTGTATAAAGGGCTAAATGTTATACGTGTTTCATTCAGCGTGTGCAAGGAGCGAAATTAAAAGAGCAACCTTTGACTTGTGCAGCACTACTGCTGCATAAGCTGTGGCTCTTCTACTTTGTAACCCCTGAGGGGGGGTTAAAGGTGACTTTTGAAATCGGTTCAATTAGGCTTCGGCCTACACTCTGCTCCACCTGCAGAGCCCGGGCTCCAACAACGCTAGTTGCTGTCCGGAAGTGCTGGCTGCACAGAGCCAAACACCTCGCCAATGTGTCAGGGGGGTCCAGCACCGCCAGCTGTTCCCCTGCTGTGTAGCCGGCAACGTGTCCTGCAAAAGCCACGCAGACACAACACACCCAAAGCTGCCGCCAGTGCAGGCTTCGGCCTACACTCCCCTCCCCCTGCTCCTCCTCCTCCTGCTCCTCCTCCTGCTGTCCCTGGGCTCTAACACACCGCCAGTTGGGGCCCAGATGTGCTAGCTGCACAGAGAAAAACACCAGCCAATGTGTCAGTGGGGTCCAGCACCGCCAGCTGTTCCCCTGCTGTGCAGCCGGCAACGTGTCCTGCAAAAGCCACGCAGACACAAGAACTGAAATTGAAGGGAACCTGTCCCCCCTCCCCCAGGCGTTTTTACGTTATCCAGCCACCTTGTACAGCGGTAATGCTGCATGTGTGCAAGGTGGCTCAGAAACGTATTCTCCTCGCACATGTGGAACTGAAAACACGTCCGCAATGTGTCCTCTGTGTGACCATTTAACCGTCCCGGTGGTGTGACTTTCCTTTGTAATGACACGCTGCAACCCCCTTGGTAGCGCTGCCCGTCTTCTGGCATCATGGTTTGGCTGCCTGCGCCTCTGCGGCCGCCCTGACCCACACAACGCCCCTCGGTGTCTTATTTATTGGGACTGCGAGGGTGTGATTGATGGGCAGGATCAGTGCATCAGTTCGCCTGTCCCTCCTCTCCTTCCGCCTTCTTCGGACTGTGCGGCTTCATGGCCGTGGCATGCGATAAGGGATCAGATGACGCCGCACAGTCTGAAGCGGGTGTAAGGACCCGAGTGTGAGAGGCGAACATATGTGCTGCGCCAGGCCCTGAATCCCAGCCCCGCAGTGTTTTAACAATGTTAAGACACTGCGGGGCTGGGATGCATGGTCATCGCGAACCGCACCGGCCGACATTACATGATGCCAGAACATGGGCAGCGCTAACGGCGCTAGGCCAGGGGATAACACGACAGCGCAGACTCCTGTACAGCAAATAACAACGCTCGGGAGGCTGCACCCAGCACCAAGGTGGGATTCTTGACACCTGTGCTGCGTCTCATTACAAAGGGAACTCTCGCCTCCATTACACAGTTTGACTGTATAAAGGGCTAAATGTTATACGTGTTTCATTCAGCGTGTGCAAGGAGCGAAATTAAAAGAGCAACCTTTGACTTGTGCAGCACTACTGCTGCATAAGCTGTGGCTCTTCTACTTTGTAACCCCTGAGGGGGGGTTAAAGGTGACTTTTGAAATCGGTTCAATTAGGCTTCGGCCTACACTCTGCTCCACCTGCAGAGCCCGGGCTCCAACAACGCTAGTTGCTGTCCGGAAGTGCTGGCTGCACAGAGCCAAACACCTCGCCAATGTGTCAGGGGGGTCCAGCACCGCCAGCTGTTCCCCTGCTGTGTAGCCGGCAACGTGTCCTGCAAAAGCCACGCAGACACAACACACCCAAAGCTGCCGCCAGTGCAGGCTTCGGCCTACACTCCCCTCCCCCTGCTCCTCCTCCTCCTGCTCCTCCTCCTGCTGTCCCTGGGCTCTAACACACCGCCAGTTGGGGCCCAGATGTGCTAGCTGCACAGAGAAAAACACCAGCCAATGTGTCAGTGGGGTCCAGCACCGCCAGCTGTTCCCCTGCTGTGCAGCCGGCAACGTGTCCTGCAAAAGCCACGCAGACACAAGAACTGAAATTGAAGGGAACCTGTCCCCCCTCCCCCAGGCGTTTTTACGTTATCCAGCCACCTTGTACAGCGGTAATGCTGCATGTGTGCAAGGTGGCTCAGAAACGTATTCTCCTCGCACATGTGGAACTGAAAACACGTCCGCAATGTGTCCTCTGTGTGACCATTTAACCGTCCCGGTGGTGTGACTTTCCTTTGTAATGACACGCTGCAACCCCCTTGGTAGCGCTGCCCGTCTTCTGGCATCATGGTTTGGCTGCCTGCGCCTCTGCGGCCGCCCTGACCCACACAACGCCCCTCGGTGTCTTATTTATTGGGACTGCGAGGGTGTGATTGATGGGCAGGATCAGTGCATCAGTTCGCCTGTCCCTCCTCTCCTTCCGCCTTCTTCGGACTGTGCGGCTTCATGGCCGTGGCATGCGATAAGGGATCAGATGACGCCGCACAGTCTGAAGCGGGTGTAAGGACCCGAGTGTGAGAGGCGAACATATGTGCTGCGCCAGGCCCTGAATCCCAGCCCCGCAGTGTTTTAACAATGTTAAGACACTGCGGGGCTGGGATGCATGGTCATCGCGAACCGCACCGGCCGACATTACATGATGCCAGAACATGGGCAGCGCTAACGGCGCTAGGCCAGGGGATAACACGACAGCGCAGACTCCTGTACAGCAAATAACAACGCTCGGGAGGCTGCACCCAGCACCAAGGTGGGATTCTTGACACCTGTGCTGCGTCTCATTACAAAGGGAACTCTCGCCTCCATTACACAGTTTGACTGTATAAAGGGCTAAATGTTATACGTGTTTCATTCAGCGTGTGCAAGGAGCGAAATTAAAAGAGCAACCTTTGACTTGTGCAGCACTACTGCTGCATAAGCTGTGGCTCTTCTACTTTGTAACCCCTGAGGGGGGGTTAAAGGTGACTTTTGAAATCGGTTCAATTAGGCTTCGGCCTACACTCTGCTCCACCTGCAGAGCCCGGGCTCCAACAACGCTAGTTGCTGTCCGGAAGTGCTGGCTGCACAGAGCCAAACACCTCGCCAATGTGTCAGGGGGGTCCAGCACCGCCAGCTGTTCCCCTGCTGTGTAGCCGGCAACGTGTCCTGCAAAAGCCACGCAGACACAACACACCCAAAGCTGCCGCCAGTGCAGGCTTCGGCCTACACTCCCCTCCCCCTGCTCCTCCTCCTCCTGCTCCTCCTCCTGCTGTCCCTGGGCTCTAACACACCGCCAGTTGGGGCCCAGATGTGCTAGCTGCACAGAGAAAAACACCAGCCAATGTGTCAGTGGGGTCCAGCACCGCCAGCTGTTCCCCTGCTGTGCAGCCGGCAACGTGTCCTGCAAAAGCCACGCAGACACAAGAACTGAAATTGAAGGGAACCTGTCCCCCCTCCCCCAGGCGTTTTTACGTTATCCAGCCACCTTGTACAGCGGTAATGCTGCATGTGTGCAAGGTGGCTCAGAAACGTATTCTCCTCGCACATGTGGAACTGAAAACACGTCCGCAATGTGTCCTCTGTGTGACCATTTAACCGTCCCGGTGGTGTGACTTTCCTTTGTAATGACACGCTGCAACCCCCTTGGTAGCGCTGCCCGTCTTCTGGCATCATGGTTTGGCTGCCTGCGCCTCTGCGGCCGCCCTGACCCACACAACGCCCCTCGGTGTCTTATTTATTGGGACTGCGAGGGTGTGATTGATGGGCAGGATCAGTGCATCAGTTCGCCTGTCCCTCCTCTCCTTCCGCCTTCTTCGGACTGTGCGGCTTCATGGCCGTGGCATGCGATAAGGGATCAGATGACGCCGCACAGTCTGAAGCGGGTGTAAGGACCCGAGTGTGAGAGGCGAACATATGTGCTGCGCCAGGCCCTGAATCCCAGCCCCGCAGTGTTTTAACAATGTTAAGACACTGCGGGGCTGGGATGCATGGTCATCGCGAACCGCACCGGCCGACATTACATGATGCCAGAACATGGGCAGCGCTAACGGCGCTAGGCCAGGGGATAACACGACAGCGCAGACTCCTGTACAGCAAATAACAACGCTCGGGAGGCTGCACCCAGCACCAAGGTGGGATTCTTGACACCTGTGCTGCGTCTCATTACAAAGGGAACTCTCGCCTCCATTACACAGTTTGACTGTATAAAGGGCTAAATGTTATACGTGTTTCATTCAGCGTGTGCAAGGAGCGAAATTAAAAGAGCAACCTTTGACTTGTGCAGCACTACTGCTGCATAAGCTGTGGCTCTTCTACTTTGTAACCCCTGAGGGGGGGTTAAAGGTGACTTTTGAAATCGGTTCAATTAGGCTTCGGCCTACACTCTGCTCCACCTGCAGAGCCCGGGCTCCAACAACGCTAGTTGCTGTCCGGAAGTGCTGGCTGCACAGAGCCAAACACCTCGCCAATGTGTCAGGGGGGTCCAGCACCGCCAGCTGTTCCCCTGCTGTGTAGCCGGCAACGTGTCCTGCAAAAGCCACGCAGACACAACACACCCAAAGCTGCCGCCAGTGCAGGCTTCGGCCTACACTCCCCTCCCCCTGCTCCTCCTCCTCCTGCTCCTCCTCCTGCTGTCCCTGGGCTCTAACACACCGCCAGTTGGGGCCCAGATGTGCTAGCTGCACAGAGAAAAACACCAGCCAATGTGTCAGTGGGGTCCAGCACCGCCAGCTGTTCCCCTGCTGTGCAGCCGGCAACGTGTCCTGCAAAAGCCACGCAGACACTTGCTCTTGTACCTTCTGCTCCCCATCCTGGTTCCAGTACCGTCAGCTGGTTCCGGGCAGAGCCTTTGGCTTAGGTGCCTCCCTTTGGTATCCGAGTTCCACCAACGTCAGGTGGTCCTTGGTAGTGCTTTCAGGCACGGGTACCTCCTGCTTAGTAACCGGGTTCCAGTAACGTCAGCTGGTCCTCGGTAGTTCCATTGGCTCTTGGACCTTCGGCTACCCATCCGGGTTCCAGCACCGTCAGCTGGTTCTCGGCAGTGTCTTTTGCTCTTGTACCTTCTGCTCCCCATCCTGGTTCCAGTACCGTCAGCTGGTTCCGGGCAGAGCCTTTGGCTTAGGTGCCTCCCTCTGGGTATCCGAGTTCCACCAACGTCAGGTGGTCCTTGGTAGTGCTTTCAGGCACGGGTACCTCCTGCTTAGTAACCGGGTTCCAGTAACGTCAGCTGGTCCTCGGTAGTTCCATTGGCTCTTGGACCTTCGGGTAGCCATCCGAGTTCCAGTTCCATCAGCTGGTTCTCGGCATTTTCTCAGCCTTCTTGTACCTTCTGCTACATTTCCAAGTTCAAGAGACTAAACACGATGACCCGGAAGAACACCCCTAAGATGACGACGACACCAGAGACGACAACCACCGTGATGACGACGACCCTGGAGACGATGACCCTGAAGACCACCCCGATGACGACGACCCCGGAGACCACCCCGATGACGACGACCCCGGAGACGACGACCCTGGAGACGACGACGACCTGGAAGACCGAGAAGCAGAAGAACAAGAGGCTGCAGAACAAAGAGCAGAAGGACATTAAGCATAACACAAAATATCAGAGCAAAAAAATATAATGTAAATTATAAGCAGAAGAAGACTAAGCAGTGTATGGGGGTGAGTCCGTTCCTCCTCGTGGTGCCCCTGGATAAAGCCTGATGCTGCAGGCCAAACTGAACGCGGACAAATGTAACTGGTTTGTGACAGGCAGAACGGAAGGTGTAATCTTCAAACTTTTATAGATAACAACTACGGGAATGCCTGTCACAAATAAGAATATGATGAAGAAGTTGAATATGATGAAGATAAGAGTAAAATAAAAAGAATATGAACAATGTAACCCAAAAAATAATAGGTAGAAGATGAAGAAGAAGATGAATAAGGTGAAGAAGTTGATGTCAAAGAAGCTGATGATGAGGATAATTAAGAAGAAAGCGTGGGAGAAGTAAAAAAGAAGGTGAAGGGCGTGGAAGTAGTGAAACATCAATATCTGACATAAAAAAAAAAAAAAATAACATAGTCAAATTCTTTCTAACGCCGAACTTCATAAAAAAAAAATTAAAAATCCTGCTATTCTATTACATTGGGCTAAACCTCTGTCCCTTTAATATCTCCGCCACGTCCCCCAATACATCCTACATTATTCTTAGTTGTTTTCCTTCATGTAGAATGAACCTACAAGTGTATAAAGGGTTTATTTTAATTCCGATATTTTCGTCCCATTGACTTGCATTGGGATCGGGTATCGGTATCGGATTGGATCCGATATTTTGACGGTATCGGCCGATACTTTCCGATACCGATACTTTCCGATATCGGAAAGTATCGCTCAACACTAGTGGCCATTATACAGTATGTAGCTGTCATGGTCAGGACATGGTTATGTCTTGTACTCTCAGAGTTAATGTTCTTAGCCTCTCCTTCATGATGGGAGGGCTATTTATACTCGCTCCTAGCCTGGAATCCTTGTCAGCTAAAGGTTTTCTGCAGTCTGTATGCTTGACTTCTGTAGTGTGTGCTGGCTTGCTTTGTGTCTTGCTGTCACCTGCTTTATTCGCTTTCCTGGATTACTGACCCCTGGCTTGGCTTCTGACTATTCTCTGACTCTTTCTGTTGGTATCTTGTAATCTCCTGGCTACGATCTCGGCTTGTTTAACTATTCTTTCATGCTTGTCCCTTCTCTGTTTCCACGGTGTCTGGCTCCGCCCCCTGACCGCCTCCCACTCTGTCACATGATCGTAGGTCCTTCTACTTTGCCTGTTCACTCTGTCTCATGTGAAAGGTCCCGTTGGTGTTCATGTTAGTTACCCGGTGTCTGGTTCAGTTCTGTTGCTGTTGGGTGCAGTTTCCCCTGCAGCATTTATACCCGGGTATCGTGACATTATAGCTGACCTGATAGTTTTGTGGGGGGTAGTGTTTGTATGCCGTGGACCCGGTAAAGGCTCTCACGGCACAGGTTAATGAGCTTTCTCAGCTGTTTCAGAAGCTGTCTGTGGAACAGCAAGCCCTGGTCCACTCGCAACAACAGGTGCAGAGAGATGTGGCAGGTGCTTTACAGGTGTCTGCTCCATTTTGGTCTCTGGAGGGGGGTCCCTCTGATGTATCCTTAGCGGACCCCGAACCACCGGTAAAATTACCCGACACTTTTTCTGGGGATAAAAAAATGTTCAGGGTCTTTAAGGAGGGATGTAAGTTGTTTTTTGAGTTACGTCTCCGGGCCTCTGGAAATGAAAGGCAGAGGGTGGGGGTAGTTATGTCTTTATTAAGGGGGTCCCCGCAGGCATGGGTCTTTTCTCTCTCTTCCTCTGCTCCTGAACGCATGTCTGTGAACCTGTTTTTTGAGTCTCTGGGGCACATTTATGATGAGCCAGATAGAGTACGTCTGGCAGAAGATATGGTAATGAGTGTGACACAGGGGAAGCACTCCGCTGAATGGTTCTGCTCAGAGTTTAGGCGCTGGGCAGCTGAAGTTTCTTGGAACGATGCGGCCCTGAGGGGGTTGTTCCGCATGGGTCTGTCTGACCCTCTGAAGGACGTTCTAGCACTTCATTCTCCTCCTGATACCCTGGAGGATGCCATTACGCAGGCAGTTCGAATGGACCGGTGTTGTGAATTTACTTTTTGCTCCCTCTAGTGGTTACTAGTTTTTTGACTCTGGTTTTTCTGTCATTCCTTTTATCCGCACCTGGGTCGTTAGTTAAGGGTGTTGCTATTTAAGCTCCCTGGACCTTCAGTTCAATGCCTGGCAACGTAGTTATCAGAGCTAGTCTGCTGTGCTCTTGTCTACTGATCCTGGTTCCAGTTATATCAGCTAAGTCCGCTTTTTGCTTTTTGCTATTTTGTTTTGGTTTTGTATTTTTGTCCAACTTGTTCCAAATATATATCCTGACCTTTGCTGGAAGCTCTAGGGGGCTGGTGTTCTCCCCCCGGACCGTTAGACGGTTCGGGGGTTCTTGAATTTCCAGTGTGGATTTTGATAGGGTTTTTTTTGACCATATAAGTTACCTTTCTTTATTCTGCTATCAGTTAGCGGGCCTCTCTGTGCTAAACCTGGTTCATTTCTGTGTTTGTCATTTCCTCTTACCTCACCGTTATTATTTGTGGGGGGCTTCTATCCAGCTTTGGGGTCCCCTTCTCTGGAGGCAAGAAAGGTCTTTTGTTTTCCTCTACTAGGGGTAGCTAGATTCTCCGGCTGGAGCGTGTCATCTAGAATCAACGTAGGAATGATCCCCGGCTACTTCTAGTGTTGGCGTTAGGAGTAGATATATGGTCAACCCAGCTACCACTGCCCTATGAGCTGGATTTTTGTATTCTGCAGACTTCCACGTTCCTCTGAGACCCTCGCCATTGGGGTCATAACAGTTTGCCAGGCCAGTATTAAATGTTTAATGCATTGCAGAAGAGGGATTATAAGAAAGAAGATTCTGAGTTTTTTTTTTTTCTTTCTCCTTCCCCTTTACCTCAGAGTGGCTATGCTTGCGGCAGACATGAATGTCCAGACCTTGATTACAAGTGTGGACCAGCTGGCTACTCGTGTGCAGGGCATACAAGACTATGTTATCAGTAATCCTAGGTCAGAACCTAAAATACCGATTCCTGAACTGTTTTCCGGAGACAGGTTTAAGTTTAGGAATTTTGTGAATAATTGTAAATTGTTTTTGTCCCTGAGACCCTGTTCATCTGGAGACTCTGCTCAGCAAGTAAAAATTGTTATTTCGTTCTTACGGGGCGACCCTCAGGATTGGGCTTTTTCGCTGGCGCCAGGAGATCCGGCATTGGCTGATATTAATGCGTTTTTTCTGGCGCTCGGTTTACTTTATGAGGAACCCAATCTTGAGATTCAGGCAGAAAAAGCCTTGCTGGCTATGTCTCAGGGGCAGGACGAGGCTG
This sequence comes from Ranitomeya variabilis, assembly GCF_051348905.1. Classification (NCBI taxonomy): domain Eukaryota; kingdom Metazoa; phylum Chordata; class Amphibia; order Anura; family Dendrobatidae; genus Ranitomeya; species Ranitomeya variabilis. The sequence continues at coordinate 299,492,476 of NC_135236.1, read as the reverse complement.
AAGTGTACTGCCAAAAATTTCGGAAATGGTCCGTGCTGACACATTGGAACGAGTGTGCACTGGCCGCTAATTTTAGAAATGGCCTTTCTGAAGCCATTAAGAATGTTATGGTGGGTTTTCCCATTCCCACAGGTCTGAATGATACTATGGCACTGGCTATTCAAATTGACCGGCGGTTGCGGGAGCGCAAAACCGCAAATTCCCTCATGGTGTTGTCTGAACAGACACCTAATTCGGTGCAATGTGATAGAAAAACCGCAAATTCCCTCATGGTGTTGTCTGAACAGACACCTGATTTAATGCAATGTGATAGAATCCTGACTAGAAATGAGCGGAAAATTCATAGACGCCGGAATGGCTTGTGCTACTACTGTGGTGATTCTACACATGTTATCTCAGCATGCTCTAAACGTATAGCTAAGGTTGTTAGTCCTGTCACCGTTGGTAATTTGCAACCTAAATTTATTCTGTCTGTAACTTTGATTTGCTCACTGTCATCTTATCCTGTCATGGCGTTTGTAGATTCAGGTGCTGCCCTGAGTCTTATGGATCTGTCATTTGCTAAGCACTGTGGTTTTACTCTTGAACCATTAGAAAATCCTATTCCTCTTAGGGGTATTGATGCTACGCCATTGGCAGCAAATAAACCGCAGTATTGGACTCAGGTTACCATGTGCATGACTCCTGAACACCGCGAGGTGATACGTTTCCTGGTTTTACATAAAATGCATGATTTGGTTGTTTTAGGGCTGCCATGGTTACAGACCCATAATCCAGTCCTGGACTGGAAGGCTATGTCAGTCTCAAGTTGGGGCTGTCGGGGTATTCATGGGGATTCCCTGCCTGTGTCTATTGCTTCTTCTACGCCTTCGGAAGTTCCGGAGTATTTGTCTGATTATCAGGATGTCTTCAGTGAGTCTGAGTCCAGTGCACTGCCTCCTCATAGGGAATGTGACTGTGCTATAGATTTGATCCCAGGCAGTAAGTTTCCTAAGGGAAGACTGTTTAATCTGTCGGTACCTGAACATACCGCTATGCGTTCATATATCAAGGAGTCTCTGGAGAAAGGACATATTCGTCCGTCTTCTTCCCCTCTTGGTGCGGGATTCTTTTTTGTGGCAAAAAAGGACGGATCTTTGAGACCTTGTATTGATTATCGGCTTTTAAATAAGATCACTGTCAAATTTCAGTATCCTTTACCGCTGTTGTCTGACTTGTTTGCCCGGATTAAAGGTGCCAAGTGGTTCACCAAGATAGATCTTCGTGGTGCGTACAACCTTGTGCGCATTAAGCAAGGTGATGAATGGAAAACCGCATTCAATACGCCCGAAGGTCATTTTGAGTACTTGGTGATGCCTTTTGGGCTCTCCAATGCGCCTTCAGTTTTTCAGTCCTTTATGCATGACATTTTCCGGAAGTATCTGGATAAATTTTTGATTGTTTATCTGGATGATATTTTGGTTTTTTCTGATAATTGGGATTCGCATGTGGAGCAGGTCAGGTTGGTCTTTAAAATTTTGCGTGAAAATTCTTTGTTTGTCAAGGGCTCAAAGTGTCTCTTTGGTGTACAGAAGGTTCCCTTTTTGGGGTTCATTTTTTCCCCTTCTGCTGTGGAGATGGACCCAGTCAAGGTCCGAGCTATTCTTGATTGGACTCAGCCCTCGTCAGTTAAGAGTCTACAGAAGTTCTTGGGTTTCGCTAACTTCTACCGTCGTTTTATCGCTAATTTTTCTAGCATTGTGAAACCTTTGACGGATATGACCAAGAAGGGCTCCGATGTAGCTAACTGGGCTCCTGCTGCCGTGGAGGCTTTCCAGGAGTTGAAACGCCGGTTTACTTCGGCGCCTGTTTTGTGCCAGCCCGATGTCTCACTTCCCTTTCAGGTTGAGGTGGATGCTTCAGAGATTGGAGCAGGGGCCGTTTTGTCGCAGAGAGGCCCTGGTTGCTCTGTTATGAAACCTTGTGCCTTTTTCTCTAGGAAGTTTTCGCCTGCCGAGCGAAATTATGATGTGGGCAATCGGGAGTTGTTGGCCATGAAATGGGCATTTGAGGAGTGGCGTCATTGGCTCGAGGGTGCTAAGCATCGTGTGGTGGTCTTGACTGATCACAAAAATCTGATGTATCTCGAGTCTGCTAAACGCCTTAATCCGAGACAGGCCCGCTGGTCATTGTTTTTCTCCCGCTTTGATTTTGTTGTCTCGTATTTACCAGGTTCAAAGAATGTGAAGGCCGATGCTCTTTCTAGGAGCTTTGTGCCTGATGCTCCTGGAGTCGCTGATCCTGTTGGTATTCTTAAAGATGGAGTTATCTTGTCAGCTATTTCTCCGGATCTACGACGTGTGTTGCAGAGATTTCAGGCTGATAGGCCTGAGTCTTGTCCACCTGACAGACTGTTTGTCCCGGATAAGTGGACCAGCAGAGTCATTTCCGAGGTTCATTCCTCGGTGTTGGCAGGTCACCCGGGAATTTTTGGCACCAGAGATCTGGTGGCCAGGTCCTTTTGGTGGCCTTCCTTGTCAAGGGATGTGCGGTCATTTGTGCAGTCCTGTGGGACTTGTGCTCGAGCTAAGCCTTGCTGTTCTCGTGCCAGCGGTTTGCTCTTGCCCTTGCCTGTCCCGAAGAGACCTTGGACACATATCTCCATGGATTTCATTTCTGATCTTCCGCTATCCCAGGGCATGTCCGTTATCTGGGTGATATGTGATCGCTTCTCTAAGATGGTCCATTTGGTTCCTTTGCCTAAGCTGCCTTCCTCTTCCGATCTGGTTCCTGTGTTTTTCCAGAACGTGGTTCGTTTGCACGGCATCCCTGAGAATATTGTGTCAGACAGAGGATCCCAGTTCGTTTCCAGATTCTGGCGATCCTTTTGTAGTAGGATGGGCATTGATTTGTCGTTTTCGTCTGCTTTCCATCCTCAGACTAATGGACAGACGGAGCGAACCAATCAGACTTTGGAGGCTTATTTGAGGTGTTTTGTCTCTGCTGATCAGGACGATTGGGTGACATTCTTGCCGTTGGCTGAGTTTGCCCTTAATAATCGGGCTAGTTCCGCCACCTTGGTTTCGCCTTTTTTCTGCAACTCTGGTTTCCATCCTCGCTTTTCTTCGGGTCATGTGGAGCCTTCTGACTGTCCTGGGGTGGATTCTGTGGTGGATAGGTTGCAGCGGATCTGGGATCATGTGGTGGACAACTTGAAGTTGTCACAGGAGAGGGCTCAGCGCTTTGCCAACCGCCGCCGCGGTGTGGGTCCCCGACTACGCGTTGGGGATTTGGTATGGCTTTCTTCCCGCTTTGTTCCTATGAAGGTCTCCTCTCCCAAATTTAAACCTCGTTTTATTGGGCCTTACAAGATATTGGAAATCCTTAATCCTGTATCTTTTCGTCTGGATCTTCCTGTGTCGTTTGCTATTCACAATGTATTTCATAGGTCCTTGTTGCGGCGGTACATTGTGCCTATAGTTCCTTCTGCTGAGCCTCCTGCTCCGGTGTTGGTTGAGGGCGAGTTGGAGTACGTGGTGGAGAAGATCTTGGATTCTCGCCTCTCCAGGCGGAGGCTTCAGTACCTGGTCAAGTGGAAGGGCTATGGTCAGGAGGATAATTCCTGGGTGGTCGCCTCTGATGTTCATGCGGCCGATTTAGTTCGTGCTTTTCATGCCGCTCATCCTGATCGCCCTGGTGGTCGTGGTGAGGGTTCGGTGACCCCTCACTAAGGGGGGGGTACTGTTGTGAATTTACTTTTTGCTCCCTCTAGTGGTTACTAGTTTTTTGACTCTGGTTTTTCTGTCATTCCTTTTATCCGCACCTGGGTCGTTAGTTAAGGGTGTTGCTATTTAAGCTCCCTGGACCTTCAGTTCAATGCCTGGCAATGTAGTTATCAGAGCTAGTCTGCTGTGCTCTTGTCTACTGATCCTGGTTCCAGTTATATCAGCTAAGTCCGCTTTTTGCTTTTTGCTATTTTGTTTTGGTTTTGTATTTTTGTCCAACTTGTTCCAAATATATATCCTGACCTTTGCTGGAAGCTCTAGGGGGCTGGTGTTCTCCCCCCGGACCGTTAGACGGTTCGGGGGTTCTTGAATTTCCAGTGTGGATTTTGATAGGGTTTTTTTTGACCATATAAGTTACCTTTCTTTATTCTGCTATCAGTTAGCGGGCCTCTCTGTGCTAAACCTGGTTCATTTCTGTGTTTGTCATTTCCTCTTACCTCACCGTTATTATTTGTGGGGGGCTTCTATCCAGCTTTGGGGTCCCCTTCTCTGGAGGCAAGAAAGGTCTTTTGTTTTCCTCTACTAGGGGTAGCTAGATTCTCCGGCTGGAGCGTGTCATCTAGAATCAACGTAGGAATGATCCCCGGCTACTTCTAGTGTTGGCGTTAGGAGTAGATATATGGTCAACCCAGCTACCACTGCCCTATGAGCTGGATTTTTGTATTCTGCAGACTTCCACGTTCCTCTGAGACCCTCGCCATTGGGGTCATAACAGACCGGAGACTCCGTGCTAGAAGAATGATGCAACAGGAGACTTCCTTCCTGAATCTGAACCCATGGAGATTGGGTCAGTCTCAGTCTCTGAAAGTGAGAGAAGACACCGCAGAGACAATCAACTGTGTTTTTACTGTGGAGCCTCTGGACATTGGAAAAGGAACTGTCCATCCTGCCCTTCTGTGAAACCATCTGAGAAACGACTGAGTCTGGGCAACAATCAAGGAGGTTGTCCAGACTCCCAGGTACATTTTTTCTCGCTTACAAAACTTGTGCTCCAGGTGAAATTGGAGCTTGGTGGCGGTCCTGTGGTGACCACCGCTTTTGTTGACTGCGGTTCTTCAGTTAATTTGATTGATGCCCAAGTTGTGACTCGTAATAAGATAGGGACAGTTAGGTTGAAAAACCCTGTTAAAATTGTGGCTGTTGATTCGTCCCCTCTTACCCGGGATGGAATTTGTTTCAAAACTGATGTTTTTTCTCTGAAAGTGGGTTCCACTCATGTGGAGCAATTAAGTTGTTTTGTATTGAATAATCTGCCTGCAGGACTGGTTCTGGGAATGCCCTGGCTGCAACGCCACAATCCTGTCATTGATTGGGTGGCAGGGGAGATTACTCAATGGAGTTGTAAGAGTAATGGTCCATATTGTAACCTAGGACCTTTTGTTAACCCGATAAAGTCTGTATCTGTGTCGTCTGTCGGTCTGGAGGGTTTTCCGGAGAACCTGAAAGACTTCAAAGACGTGTTTTCCGAAAATGAGGCCGAGGCGCTTCCACCACATCGACCCGGTGATAGTGCTATTAATTTAATCCCAGGAGCCAAATTACCCAAGGCTCGTTTATACAATTTGTCTGGGCCTGAGCGCCAAGCCATGAAAGAGTACATTACTGAGAGTCTCCGTAAGGGGCATATTCAGCCTTCTCTTTCACCCGTTGCAGCGTGGTTTTTCTTTGTGAAGAAAAAAGATGGTGGTTTGCGACCGTGCCTCGACTTTCGGGAACTGAATAAGATCACTGTGAAAAACACATATCCTCTTCCTCTGATTCCTGATTTATTTAATCAACTCACTGGGGCCAAATGGTTTTCTAAGCTTGACTTACGAGGGGCTTATAACCTGATAAGGATTCGAGAGGGAGATGAATGGAAAACAGCTTTTCTGACTACCGAGGGCTTATTTGAAAATTTGGTTATGCCCTTCGGTCTCACTAACGCCCCTGCTGTGTTCCAGAATTTTATTAATGTTGTTTTTTCTGACCTGATTGGGCGTTATGTTGTCATTTACCTGGATGACATCTTGATATACTCAGAGGACAGTCAGTCTCACTTACACCATCTTCAGACAGTTCTTGTGAGACTCAGGGAGAACCATTTATACGCTAAACTGGAGAATTGCTAATTCTTGATGCAAGAACTGTCTTTTCTGGGATTAATTGTATCTGGGGATGGGTTCCGCATGGACCCGGGGAAGGTTCAGGCCATTTCCGATTGGGTGCAACCTCATGACCTGAAGGGGTTGCAGCGATTTCTGGGCTTCGCTAACTATTATAGGAAGTTCATTAAAGGGTTTTCGCAGGTGGTGAAACCCTTAAAGGACCTCACACTAAAAGGGGCGGAGGTAAAAAATTGGTCTGAGGCCACAAAAAATTCCTTCCAGACTCTGAAGAAATGTTTTGTTTCAGCCCCCGTGTTGATGCAACCCGATCCGTCGAGACCTTTTATTGTAGAGGTTGACGCATCGGAGGAGGGGTGGGGGCAGTGTTGTCTCAGGGCCCATCCACCCTTACTAATCTTAAACCTATGCCTTTTTCTCTAAAAAATTCTCTTCGGCTGAGAGAAATTATGATGTCGGCAACAGGGAATGGTTGGCAATTAAATCGGCCTTCGAAGAATGGAGACATTTTTTGGAGGGGGCTGTTCATCCTGTTACGGTCATCACTGATCATAAAAATTTGGCCTATATTGAGTCTGCTAAGAGATTGACCCCCAGACAGGCTCGGTGGGCACTTTTTTTTTCTCGGTTTCATTTTACCATTACGTTCCGACCAGGGTCTAAAAATGTAAAGGCGGATGCCTTATCCCGAAGCTTTGATTGTGTGTCCCCTCCAGAACCTCCTTCCTCCATTCTTCATCCTGGAGTGGTTGTGGCTGAAATCTCATCTGAGTTACAGAGAGAGATTTTGGAAGCACAGTCACAAGCTCCCAAGAGTAAACCCTCTGGCAAATTGTTTGTACCCGATCATTTCCGTCTCACATTTCTGCAAGAATTTCATGACTCTGTGTTGAGTGCACACCCTGGGATTGCAGCTACCCGGGGGGCAGTAGCTAGGAATTTTTGGTGGCCTTCTATGGGTACTGATATTAAAAAATTTGTGAATACTTGTGGGGTGTGCGCTCGCTCTAAGAGCTCTCTGGTCCGGCTGGCCGGGGAATTGGTACCTTTGCCAATTCCGGATAAACCTTGGACACACCTGTCCATGGATTTTATCACTAATCTTCCTCCTTCAAAGGGCAACTCTGTAGTCTGGGTAGTGGTTGATAGATTTTCTAAACAAGCCCACTTTGTGCCGTTATCTGCATTGCCTTCTGCTGAAACCTTAGCTCGTTTGTTTATTCAGCATATAGATCGGTTGCATGGGGTCCCTGTGAATGTGGTGTCTGACAGGGGTGTGCAATTTGTTGCTAGATTTTGGAGGGCTTTTTGTAAGAAGTTGGGGGTTAAATTGTCTTTCTCCTCTGCTTATCACCCGGAATCTAATGGTCAGACTGAACGCACCAACCAGTCATTGGAACAAATTTTAAGATGCCTTGCCTCTTCCAGACAGGAGGACTGGTGTGAGGTATTACCCATGGCAGAATTTGCATTCAACTGTCGTATTAATCAGCCTACTGGCAAATCTCCTTTTCAGGTCAATTATGGATTTGTTCCGCAATTTGGAGAATTTTCCCGCATGGATTCTGGTTGCCCTGGTGCTGAGGGTCTGGTGCAACAGTTAAGAACCCTTTGGAGGGAGGTTCAGGGTAATATCTCCAAAGCTCAAAGGAGGTACAAACATTTTGCAGACAGGAGGAGGGGGTCAGCTCCTACACTGACAGTGGGGGAGAAGGTGTGGTTGTCTACCTGTAACATCAAACTTAAGGTACCCTCTATGAAGTTGGGCCCCAGGTTTATAGGTCCATACAAGATATTAGGTGATCAACCCGGTGGCCTACAGATTACAGTTGCCCACCTCCTTCAAAATATCAAATGTCTTCCACAGGTCCCTATTAAAACCTGTGGGGACGGTTAGAGAAGATTCCTCATCCAATGTTCCGCCGGTATTGGTAGAGGGTCAGCCGGAGTATGAGGTAGGGCGCATTATTGATTCACGGTGGATGCGTCGAAGGCTTCAGTACTTAATACATTGGAAGGGTTATTCTATTGAGGATCGGTCATGGGTTCCGGCCAGTTCTGTGCATGATCGACTGGTGCGGGCTTTTCATGCCAGGTACCCTGAGAAGCCTGGGGGTCCAGTGGCCCCCCGTTAAGGGGGGTACTGTCATGGTCAGGACATGGTTATGTCTTGTACTCTCAGAGTTAATGTTCTTAGCCTCTCTTTCATGATGGGAGGGCTATTTATACTCGCTCCTAACCTGGTATCCTTGTCAGCTAAAGGTTTTCTGCAGTCTGTATGCTTGACTTCTGTAGTGTGTGCTGGCTTGCTTTGTGTCTTGCTGTCACCTGCTTTATTCGCTTCCCTGGATTACTGACCCCTGGCTTGGCTTCTGACTATTCTCTGACTCTCCCTGTTGGTATCTTGTAATCTCCTGGCTACTATCTCGGCTTGTTTCACTATTCTTTCATGCTTGTCCCTTCTCTGTTTCCACGGCATCTGGCTCCGCCACCTGACTGCCTCCCACTCTGTCACATGATCGTAGGTCCTTCTACTTTTGCCTGTTCACTCTGTCTCATGTGAAAGGTCTTGTTGGTGTTCATGTTAGTTACCCGGTGTCTGGTTCAGTTCTGTTGCTGCTGGGTGCAGTTTCCCCTGCAGCATTTATACCCGGGTATCGTGACAGTAGCATTGTGTGGCCATTCTACAGTATGGAACATCATGTGTGGCCATTATACAGTATGTAGCATCATGTGTGGCCATTATACAGTATGGACCATCATGTGTGGCCATTATACAGTATGTAGCATCATCTGTGGTCATTATACAGTATGGAGCATCATGTGTGGCCATTATACAGTATGGAGCACTGTGTGGCCATTATACAGTATGTAGCATTGTGTGGCCATTCTACAGTATGGAACATCATGTGTGGCCATTATACAGTATGTAGCATCATGTGTGGCCATTATACAGTATGTAGCATGTGTGGCCATTATACAGTATGGAACATCATGTGGGGCCATTATACAGTATGGAGCATCATGTGTGGCCATTATACAGTATGAAACATCATGTGTGGCCATTATAAAGTATGAAGCATCATGTGTGGCCATTATATAGTATGGAGCATCATGTGGGGCTATTATACAGTATGGAGCACGGTGTGGCCATTATACTATGGAGCATCATGTGTGGCCATTATACAGTATGGAGCATCATGTGTGGCCATTATACAGTATGGAGCATCATGTGTGGCTGTGATGATAATGTATAATATGATTTTTAGTTTCACCTGTTAGTACACATACTGTGGGCTCTGACCCCCCCTTCTGTGTTTCTGCTTGCTGAAATGTGTGTGTAGAAGAGGTTTTATTGCTTCTAGCTGTAAATTCCAGGCTCTGGGCAACTTACCCATCCCTCCTCCCATCTAGTATCAGCTGTAACTGGTCTAGCTTTTCTCAGAAGACATGCGGTCCTTTGTTCTATTATAATAAGATATTGGGCCACCGATTTGGGCTAGAAAAAGGAGGAGTATATATTGCTAACTTCCATCAGTAGATCTGTCAACCACTGTAACCACTAGCAGCTAAACCCAACAAGCACAAAGTACGGATTTCTCCGGAACTGTATGGAACAAGTAGGATGAATTTGGTATCAATAGAGAGCTAATTTTAATACAAGATGAATGATGGGTGTGCTGTGATTCTGACATGATCTCAAGCTAAGATATGAGAATTATAAGTTTTTTGGTTAAAAACTGTACATCTGAGGAGGGGAGGGCAATGTTAACTCAGCCCCTTTTGTGATGTCACAAGCCTGCAGGTATCTGCAAGTGTCTGCCAGTGAGCCCAACCTTCAGTCTTGCCTGAGGAGCTGTTACAGCAGGTCTTATCTCATGAATTGGGATATTTGGGGCTCCGCCTACCAACATGGTTGCCTGAAATGATCTGAGCACATGTGAGTTTTATGTTTCTTCTTTAATCCATGTTACTTTATAATTGCTTTGTACGTATGTTACATTGTCTCATATTGTAACATCTTTATATACCTTTTATAAATGCAGCGCCCCAGAGTCCTGGTCGTTGCAGTACTGATGCTCCGCCGCTAAGGGGAGTGATGGTACGTCTGATGGCACTGAAGGAGTTCACCTGACCAGGTATCACAGGCACCAATACACTTCACAGTCTGGCCTCCAGGGGGAGCTAAGGGTGCTATGTATTAGGCCACTCCTCACAATCTGGTAAAACTGGGGGTTAGATAGGAAGTTAGAGAGAAAGCTGACTGGGTTGGAACCAAGCAACATCCTGTGGCAGAGGGTGTTGCAGGGGAAGATTCAGGGGGGTCCCTGTCAGGGGTGGGATCCTGACAGAGGCCTAGCGAACAGAAAAGAACGTTAAGGAACCGCGCCTGCACTACATCGCGGCGGTATCTCAAGAAAGGACAAGAAGCGAGGTTTATTGTGAAGCAGTGAGAAACGAGATCGCAACAACAAGGAGATAATACCAATAGGAGTCGTGCTGTAAGATCGAGGCAACATCCTATTGAGGCGCGTAGCCGGTGGCCAGAACACCGAGGAAGTATTAGGCTCCAAGCAATACTTCAAACAGAGGCAGGACAGTTGATTTTAGGTTGGCTGTCTCACCAAAATCACCTAAGAAGACATAGGGGGCAACTGTGGGAGAGGGGCGACACTTGGGTCCCGGAAGAACTCCAGGCCTTCCCGTCATACGGGTGCGTCCTATCCATATCATCTGGGGGACGGAGAAGAACATCAGAACAGACATAAGTTGTGGGGAATAACATCAGAAGCAGACACAACAGTTGTGAGGACTATCCCGTGGTGCTCAGCAGGGAAGTACTACAACACACAGGCGCTAGAAGGTAGGCACAGATTTCCACCTGCAAAGGGAACTCTGGAGGTGCCATCGGACCGGCCGGTCTCTTGCAGCCCTGTTAACCGTACTCCATATTGAGGACCCTGAAGCCTTCAGTAAAGAGACTGCAACCCTGTGTTCTCGTTATTCATCGCGACCTGCACCACGCACCACCACTCACAGCTTTCATTGGACGCCCCTTAGCAGGGTCACGGACCGGGTCTAGCCACCGTGACAACCCCAGAGCTGAGACAGAGGAGCCCGGTACCGAGTACCCCGCGGCCCTGCGTCTGGGGGGGGGCGCTCCAGACTTGGCGTCACGAACAGGATCTACTTAAGCCTGAAGAAGCAGGTCATGTGTGCCTTGGAACTGTGATTGAACTGAGCTTAAACCGTGATTTATTAAAGACTGTGCATTGCTGTTACCGCCAAAAATTCCCGCCAAAACCGCCGCCATTGCTGCGCCGAAGAAAAAGAAGGGCGTGGAAGTGGGCGTAGACAAGCTAAAGAGCGCGCAAAATCATGGCCGCCCAATCTAAATACTTTTGTATCCTGAGGACGTGTCCATCAGTGGCTGAGGTCCGCCTTCTCATCCTCTTTGGAGGGTGGAGACCATGGAGACGGGGCCCCCCATGAAAGAGAGCGCGGGAAGAGGACATCACAGAGGAGGCAAAGATGGCGATGTCGGAAGCACCGCATGGGGACGACCCGATCCAGCGTGAGGCTGCATTACCCGTCACAGCCCCAGATTCGCCATCGTTGCAGGGACTGGCCCTTACGGAGTTACCGCTGGGCAGACCCAACTGGCCGCCATCCGAGGAGTGTGTGGCTGCAGCTGAGGCCCGGCAGGTAGCACGCCTCCGGGAGGCCAACAGTCATGTGCTCTCTCGGCTGGGCCAGCCCACGGAGGTCCGCCTATCTCCGGTGTCCCCCGCTTCCTCCATCCCGGCCTCGGCAGAGTGTGAGCTGCAGGCACAGGGCCTGAGGATCCTGCTGGAGGCAGAACATCTACGGCGCCTGATGACGGCGTGGCGAAATAGACCCCAACCTGCGGTCCAGATCGACCTGATGAGCACTGAGGCGGTCCCACCGTCGCACTGGGGTGTGGTGGTATCCTTTAACTCTCGTGAAGGAAGGGGAGTCATCCAGGAAATTGGAGAGCCGCTGCGGGTCCGTGTTGATCGGAAGGAAGTGGAGCCCTGCGGTGGAAGATATGACAAAGACCGCGATTTGGAGCCCGGAGACGCAGTGACCTATACCCGGTGGAGGAGGGAGGTCGGCTGGATGGCTCGGGGCGTTCAGCGGTGTGTCGCTCTCCAGGCTGCCGCCGGAACATCAGAGGACGGACCCCCTGCGGAAAAGGTAGCGGAACCTGTCCCCGCGGAACCCCAGGAAATCCTGACCCACCATGTATCCATGGGACGCGGCCACCCTCGGCTGAGGAGGGTGGCCCAAAGAGGAGTGCTGCCGCTGCCTAGACGAGGACCGGGCCTTTCTACACCACCACGGGCCGTTTGCCAGGTGAGGCCCGGAAGGAGACCACCTCTGGATCAGCCAGAACATGAGTAAGGCTACTTTCACACTAGTGTTGGGCTCGGTCCGTCGCAGTGCGTTGGGCCGAGGTCACCGACGCTAGCGTTGTCTCCGCCGCACAACGGGGGCAGCGGATGCATTTTTCCAGCAAATCCGCTGCCCCATTGTGAGGTGCAGGGAGGTGGGGGCGGAGTTCCGGCCGCGCATGCGCGGTCGGAAAAAGCGGACCGTCGGGAGCAAAAAGCGTTACATGTAACGTTTTTTGCTCCCGACGGTCCGCCACAACACGGCGCAACCGTCGTACGACGGTTGCGACGTGTGTCAATGCGTCGCAAATGCGTCACTAATGTTAGTCAATGCAGAAAAAACGCATCCTGCAAGCACTTTTGCAGGATGCGTTTTTTCGGCAAAATGACGCATTGCGACGTATTGCAGTTAACGCTAGTGTGAAAGTAGCCTAAGCAGTAATACTCTGTCAAATGTATATAGGTAACGGTTTGTCTCTTTATGTTTCTCTGCTGCTATAACCCGACTAGGGTTATTTCTTAAAGGGATCCCTTAGTTGACCCGGGATCCCTATTTTTGCCTTTTTGATTGGTTCATCACTGTTTTAAAGACTGCCGAATCATGGACGGTGAATGATTCACAAACTGTTTTGTACATAGTTCGCACCTTATTAAAGGTGCCCCCTACTGGTTTTACAAGAAAGAGAACTCTTTGCGAAGACACTGTTCCTGGAAACAGTACAGGAGTTCCTGCCTTACACGAACTTGCAGCTTGAGAAGTTGCGCTACCTCCAAGAGACTTGGTTCCCTCTTAAAGGGAACGTTCACTAATAGCACTTAAAGTATAATGTTGCCTTAAGAGAAGTAGCAATAATGTTTATATGTAGTTAGTTAGTTATAAGAAAACGTTTGATAATGTTGCTAGAGATTGAGGACAGGGAAGTGAACCCGTACGGGGTTAGATGGCGAGTCCTCCTAGGAGCCATAGAGAGATGGTTTGGTGTTACTGTACTAAGAAAAGAGGCAGTAGGCCTGGGCAGATAGACAGGCGGTCCTGCATAAGACAAAACAAGAAGAAAGTGTTGCACTTAGAAGAGAGAAGTGATAAAAGTTAATTTATATTTTAGAAGTTTTTATAGTAAGCCTTTAGTGGATTCAGCTTATACGTCCTTAGAGGCAAAGTTACATTATTGTTGAGAATTTGCACTAAGTAGAATACCCGGCTGGGTAAGAAAAGTTATTTATAGGATGTTATTTAAAATATTTAACCATGTTCTCTTTGTAACGTTGAAGTGTTTTCACCTCCCATAAAGGGAAGCTCTGTTAAAATTTACTTGTTTCTGCATTTCTAACATTTGTATGTCTTTTTGCTGACATGTATTGTTGTTTTCTTCCCAGTCCAGGAGTACTGGATTTAACCGGGGGGGAGTGCAGCGCCCCAGAGTCCTGGTCATTGCAGTACTGATGCTCCGCCGCTAAGGGGAGTGATGGTATGTCTGATGGCACTGAAGGAGTTCACCTGACCAGGTATCACAGGCACCAATACACTTCACAGTCTGGCCTCCAGGGGGCGCTAAGGGTGCTATGTATTAGGCCACTCCTCACAATCTGGTAAAACTGGGGGTTAGATAGGAAGTTAGAAAGCTGACTGGGTTGGAACCAAGCAACATCCTGTGGCAGAGGGTGTTGCAGGGGAAGATTCAGGGGGGTCCCTGTCAGGGGTGGGATCCTGACAGAGGCCTAGCGAACAGAAAAGAACGTTAAGGAACCGCGCCTGCACTACATCGCGGCAGTATCTCAAGAAAGGACAAGAAGCGAGGTTTATTGTGAAGCAGTGAGAAACGAGATCGCAGCAACAAGGAGATAATACCAATAGGAGTTGTGCTGTAAGATCGAGGCAACATCCTATTGAGGCGCGTAGCCGGTGGCCAGAACGCCGAGGAAGTATTAGGCTCCAAGCAATACTTCAAACAGAGGCAGGACAGTTGATTTTAGGTTGGCTGTCTCACCAAAATCACCTAAGAAGACATAGGGGGCAACTGTGGGTGAGGGGCAACACTAGGGTCCCGGAGGAACTCCAGGCCTTCCTGTCATACGGGTGCGTCCTATCCATATCATCTGGGGGACGGAGAAGAACATCAGAACAGACATAAGTTGTGGGGAATAACATCAGAAGCAGACACAACAGTTGTGAGGACTATCCCGTGGAGCTCAGCAGGGAAGTACTACAACACACAGGCGCTAGAAGGTAGGCACAGATTTCCACCTGCAAAGGGAACTCTGGAGGTGCCATCGGACCGGCCGGTCTCTTGCAGCCCTGTTAACCGTACTCCGGATTGAGGACCCTGAAGCCTTCAGTAAAGAGGTAAAGAGACTGCAACCCTGTGTTCTCGTTATTCATCGCGACCTGCACCACGCACCACCACTCACAGCTTTCATTGGACGCCCCTTAGTAGGGTCACGGGCCGGGCCTAGCCACCGTGACAACCCCAGAGCTGAGACAGAGGAGCCCGGTACCGAGTACCCCGTAGCCCGGCGTCTGGGGGGGGCGCTCCATAAACACTGCCTGAACTTTTTATGGAGTAAAACTTCTAATTTACTAGTTTCGTTCTCCTGTTCTAAAACGTACCCCAAGTCCTCTGAAATTGATTACGCTACTGAATTGGGTTGGCGTCGGACCCGTTTAATTGGAGCTGGTGGCAGCATACTTGCTCTGTGCATTTGGGAGTCGATGCGGCGACAGCGGCGTTGATAATTATTGTTCCTGCCTGAGTGGGAGTAGTTATATCACCCTCGCTGCAGTGTGCCCAATAGCCAGTACATAGCAGGCAGCCTTTCTGGCAACTAATTACCCTAGGTGCAGTACCTAGACTGACCTGAGGGTAAGGTGGGGCACCAGAGAGCTGCAAAGTCCAAACCGGAACTGGAAAGCGGGATATACATAAATCACTGCAGTTCGTGATATTGTAGCAGCAGTGGGATAACTAAAATAAGCCCCTGCGGTAAAGTGATAGGTCAATAGCCTCTGTTTGTTTTGATCACATTGTAGCAGTGGAGGGATAACGAAGATTAGCCCCCCTTCACATGTGATAGCCGTGTGCTGGCCAAAGGTCACCCCGATCCATGACATACTGGTAACCGTCACGGTGGGATCCGTGACAGTGGCCATTATACAGTAGGGAGCACTGTGTGGCCATATTTTTTTGTTTATAATTATTGTTTATGAAACAGTGTGATCAGCAATGCTAAATGGCTGTGGTTGGGATGTGGATATGGGTGTGACTGGTTGTGAAATGGGTGTGGCAGAGGCGTGGCTTAAAATTTGCCGCTGCGCGCCGCAAACTTTATCCATCTTTCCCCTCTTCAAAAGTTGGGAGGTATGGTTTAACTGCATCCCTACTTGTATATGTTTGAGGAAAAGGTGTGTGTAAATGGGTGTGGTTTTCCTACACAAAAACACAGAACCTGTTGTTAAAAATTTGAATCCCACCCCTGCTTGCTCTGCTTGTGACTCACTGTTGCTGTGCACGGGCAGTAGTTCGTGCACTCTTCCCAGAGCCTCAGTGATCTGCGGGACTGGGTCTTTACATTACACATGAATATGGGGGTCGAGGGGAGGAATTAATTAATCACTGGTCTAGATAGGGGAAGGGCCGGCCCCCCTGGAATAAATGTATTAAAATGATCGATCCACTATATAGGGGGTGGATGGGGATAGAGATCTACAGAGCACTTGGTACATGTTTAAGGTTATATGGAGTGCACAGTGACATTTGTGCATGGTTACCTCTCAGCCAATCACACACTGCCTTACAAGCACATCTGTGATTGGCTGACAAGATGATCTGCAAGTGTCTTCTGAGCAGATATGACATCACTTGCATGACTGCTTTGTGTTGTATTCAGTTGTTAAGTATGAAACTTAAATTTATTATTTAGAGTTGATAGTTGTGTTCTAAACTGATATTACAACCTATATGTTTACATAACTTTGTTGCGCTATGGAGGGGGGGGGGGGGGGGCCCAGGAAGATTTCTTGCACAGGGGCCCTCTGCAGTCTGTGTCCGCCCCTGGCCCCTAGGACCCCTTCTTTCTCACTTTCTGCAACTTCTCTGTCTTCTGGGGCTGGGAAGAGGTCCTCGCTGCTCAAGTCCCCAGCTCCAACTGGCTAACTCTCTAACTAACTCCTCCCTCGTTTCCATGACATCTCTACTCTCTCCACCCACACCCTCTAACTAGTAACCCTCTCCAGACTGGAAAGAGGCCATCCTCCCATAGGGTACACCTGCCCTGACTGGAGTGGTGAGGTGTTGGATGCTGGTGTTAGAGTCCTGGGTAGTGCCCCCTCCTTACCTGAGAGTGGGATACCACACCTCTGGCTGAGGTGCAGTACCTCTGTGGCACCTGAACCCTCAGGGGCACCACACTTTCAAATGTCTTGCACTGAGGAGAGGCTTCCGTCGTCGGGCCACTCTACCATAAAGGCCTGACTGGTGGAGGGCTGCAGTGATAGTTGACTTTGTGGAACTTTCTCCCATCTACCTACTGCATCTCTGGAGCTCAGCCACAGTGATCTTGGGGTTCTTCTTTACCTCTCACCAAGGCTCTTCTCCACCGATTGCTCAGTTTGGCTGGACGGCAAGGTCGAGGGAGACTTCTGATTGTCCCAAACTTCTTCCACTTAAAGATTATGGAGGCCACTGTGCACTTAGGAACCTTGAGTACTGCAGAAATTCTGCTGCAACCTTGGCCAGATCTGTGCCTTGCCAAATTCTGTCTCTGAGCTCTTTGGCCAGTTCCTTTTGACCTCATGATTCTCATTTGGTCTGTGAGCTGTGAGGTCTTATATAGACAGGTGTCTGGCTTTCCAAATCAAGTCCTATCAGTTTAATTAAATACAGCTTGACTCCAATGACAGAGTAGAATCTTCGCAAGGAGGATCACAAGGAAATGGACAGCATATGACTTAAATGAGTGTCTGAGCAAAGGGTCTGAATACTTATGACCACGTGATATTTCACTTTTTCTTTTTTATTAAATTTGCCAAAATTTCAACATTTGTTTTTTTTCAGTCAAGATGAGGTGCAGAGTGTACATTAATGTGAAAAAAAAAAATGAATTTTTGAATTTACCAAATGGCTGCAATGAAACAAAGAGTGAAAAACTTAATGGAGTCTGAATACTTTCCGTACCCACTGTATGTATGGTATGAGTACACACGTGGTCAAAATTGTTGGTACCCCTCATTTCATGACAGAAAAACCCACAATGGTCACAGAAATAACTTGAATCTGACAAAACTAATAAAAAATAAAAGATCTATGAAAATGAACAAATGAAAGTCAGACATTGCTTATCAACCATGCTTCCACAGAATTAAAAATAAATAAATAAAACTCATGAAATAGGCCTGGACAGAAATGATGGTACCCTTAACTTAATATTTTGTTGCACAACCTTTTGAGGCAATCGCTGCAATCAAACGATTCCTGTAACTGTCAATGAGACTTCTGCACCTCTCAACAGGTATTTTGGCCCACTCATCAAGAGCAAACTGCTCCAGTTGTCTCGTGTTTGAAGGTTGCCTTTCCCAGACGGCATGATTCAGCTCTTTCCAAAGATGTTCAATGGGATTTATGTCAGGGCTCATAGAAGGCCACTTCAGAATAGTCCAATGTTTTACTCTTAGCCATTCTTGGGTGTTTGTAGTTGTGTGTTTTAGGTAATTAACCTGTTGCAAGACCCATGACCAGCAACTGACACCAAGCTTTTTGACACTGGGCACCACATTTCTCTATAGAATCCCTTGATAGGATTGAGATTTCATTGTACCCTGCACAGATTATAGACACCTCCTCCTCCGTGTTTCACAGTAGGGACAGTATTATTTTCTTGATATGCTTCATTTTTCCGTATGTGAACATAGAGCTGATGTGCCTTGCCAAAAAGTTCAATTTTTGTCTCTTGTGTCCATAGGACATTCTCCCAGAAGCTTTGTGGCTTGTCAACATGTAGTTTGGCAAATTCTAGTCTGGCTACTTTATGATTTTTTTTTTTCAACAATGGTGTCCTCTTTGGTCATCTTTCATGAAGTCCACTTTGGCTCATACAACGACAGATGGTGCTATCTGACACTAATGTTCCTTGAGCTTGAAGTTCAACTTTAATCTGTTTAGAGGTTTTTCTGGGCTCCTGTTACCATTCGTATTATCCGTCTCTTTGATTTGTCATCAATTTTCCTTCTGCGGCCACGTCCATGGAGGTTGGCTACAGTCCCATGGAACTTAAATTTCTGAATTATATGTGCAAATGTAGTCACAGGAACATCAAGCTGCTTGGAGATGGTCTTATAACTTTTACCTTTAACATGTTTGTCTATAATTTTCTTTTTAATCTCCTGAGACTACCCTTTCCTTCACTTCCTCTGGTCCATGTTGAGTGTGATATACACCATGTCACCAGACAGCACAGTCATTATCTGTAGCCCTATATACAGGCCCACTCACCGATTTCCAAGACTGTAGACACCAGGCTGTGAAGCTGGTTAGTGGTCACACCGTGATTTAACATGCCCCCTTTGTCACTTTATTTTCAGGGGTACCATCATTTCTGTCCAAGCCTATTTCATGAGTTTTATTTATTTATTTTTTTAATTCTGTGGAAGCATGGATGAAAAGCAATGTCTGACTTTCATTTGTACATTTTCATACATCTTTTCTGTATTATTACTTTTGTCAGATTCAAGTTATTTCTGTGACCATTGTGGGTTTTTCTGTTATTAAACGAGGGGTACCAACAATTTTGACCATGTGTGTATATGCATCTGTGTGTATGTGTGATCACTAGGGATTTGACCACTGGGCCCCCACAGAGATTCTGAGAACAGGGGGTCTGCAATCTCATCCTGGATGGAGCAGAGTTGTGCATGTTCGGCTTCTGCTCTCTCCATTATCTATAGAGCTGCTGAAAGCTGCGCTCAGATCTTTCCATCACTTCCAAAGACAATGAATAGAGCAGATACCAGACATATAATGTAATATAATATATACACGGTTGGGCTCTGCGGTTTAAAACCGTAATTGCATAACTACGAGGAGGCACTTTTCACACTTCCTGTCAGGTGCCAACTAGAGAGTCAGCCATGTCTGCAGTGTTCTATTCACTGACATAGCCGACACTAGATATATGATGATACTCCAAAGGTTCTCTATAGGGTTGAAGTCAGGGGAAGATGGTGGCCACACAATGAGTTTATCTCCTTTTATGCCCATAGCAGCCAATGACTCAAAGGTATTCTTGCAGCATGAGATGGTGCATTGTCATGCATGAAGATGATTTTGCTCCTGAAGGCACGTTTCTGCTTTTTATATCATGGAAGAAAGTTGTCAGTCAGAAACGCTATATATTTTGTTGAGATCATTTTCACACCTTCAGGAACCATAAAGGGCCCTACCAGCTGTTTTCCCATGATTCCGGCCCAAAACTTGACTCCGCCTCCTCCTTGCTGACGTTGCAGCCTTGTTGGGACATGGTGGCCATCCACCAACCATCCACTACTCCATCCATCTGGACCATCCCGGGTTGCTCGACACTCATCAGTAAACAAGACTGTTTGAAAATTAGTCTTCATGTATGTCTGGGCCCACTGTAACCGCTTCTGCTTGTGAACACAGTTTAGGGGTGGCCGAATAGTAGGTTTATGCACCACAGCAAGCCTTTGAAGGATCCTACACCTTGAGGTTCGAGGGACTCCAGAGGCACCAGCAGCTTCAAATAACTTTGCTGCTTTGTAATGGTATTTTGGCAGCTGCTCTCTTAATCCAATGAATTTGGCAGAAACCTTCCTCATTATGCCTTTATCTGCATGAACTCTGTCTGGGCTCTGTTTCAGTAACAAATCTGTTCACAGTATGATGATCACTCTTAAGTTTTCGTGAAATATCTAATGTTTTCATACCTTGTCCAAGGTATTGAACTATTTAATGCTTTTCAGCAGCAGAGAGATCTTTTTTATTTCCCATATTGTTTGAAACCTGTGGCCTGCTTAATAATATGGGACATCATTTTTAAGTAGTTTTCCTTTAATTAGAATCACCTGGAAAACTAATTATCGCGTGTTTAAGAATGATTTCAGTGATCCATTGAGCCCTGAGACACAATACCATCCACGTGTTTATTTGAAAAACAAGACAATTAAATCTTTGACATTTAAATCAAATTTGCATAATAATTTGGAGCATGGTGTGTGTGTGTGTGTGTGTATGTATGTGTATATATATATATATATATATATATATATATATATATATATATATATACACACACACACACAGTACAGACCAAAAGTTTGGACACACCTTCTCATTTAAAGATTTTTCTGTATTTTCAAGACTATGAAAATTGTACATTCACGCTGAAGGCATCAAATCTGTGCATTAACACATGTGGAATTATATACTTAACAAAAAAGTGTGAAACAACTGAAAATATGTCTTATATTCTAGATTCTTCAAAGTAGCCACCTTTTGCTTTGATGACTGCTTTGCACACTCTTGGCATTCTCTTGATGAGCTTCAAGAGGTAGTCACCGGAAATGGTCTTCCAACAATCTTGAAGGAGTTCCCAGAGATGCTTAGCACTTATTGGCTCTTTTGCCTTCACTCTGCGGTCCAGCTCACCCCAAACCATCTCGATTGGGTTCAGGTCTGGTGACTGTGGATGACATAGCACCCCATCACTCCTTCTTGGTCAAATAGCCCTTACACAGCCTGGAGGTGTGTTTAGGGTCATTGTCCTGTAGAAAAATAAATGACTGTCCAACTAAACGCAAACCGGATGGAATAGCATGCCGCTGCAAGATGCTGTGGTAGCCATGTTGGTTCAGTATGCCTTCAATTGTGAATAAATCCCCAACAGTGTCACCAGCAAAGTACACCCACACCATCACACCTCCTCCTCCATGCTTCACGGTGGGAACCAGGCATGTAGAGTCCATCCGTTCACCTTTTCTGCATTGCACAAATACACGGTGGTTGGAACCAAAGATCTCAAATTTTGATTCATCAGAGCAAAGCACAGATTTCCACTGGTCTAATGTCCGTGTTCTTTAGCCCAAACAAGTCTCTTCTGCTTGTTGCCTGTCCCTAGCAGTGGTTTCCTAGCACCTATTTTACCATGAAGGCCTGCTGCACAAAGTCTCATCTTAACAGTTGTTCTAGAGATGGGTCTGCTGCTAGAACTCTGTGTGGCATTGACCTGGTCTCTAATCTGAGCTGCTGTTAACCTGCGATTTCTGAGGCTGGTGACTAGGATAAACTTACCCTCAGAAGCAGAGGTGACTCTTGGTCTTCCTTTCCTGGGGCGGTCCTCATGTGAGCCAGTTTCTTTGTAGCGCTTGATGGTTTTTGCAACTGCACTTGGGGACACTTTGAAAGTTTTCCTAATTTTTCGGACTGACTGACCTTCATTTCTTAACGTAATGATGGCCACTCGTTTTTCTTTACTTGGCTGCTTTTTTCTTGCCATAAAACAAATTCTAACAGTCTATTCAGTAGGACTATCAGCTGTGTATCCACCAGACTTCTGCACAACACAACTGATGGTCCCAACCCCATTTATAAGGCAAGAAATCTCACTTATTAAACCTGACAGGGCACACCTGTGAAGTGAAATTCGTTCCCGGTAACTACCTCTTGAAGCTCATCAAGAGAATGCCAAGAGTGTGCAAAGCAGTCATCAAAGCAAAAGGTGGCTACTTTGAAGAACCTAGAATATAAGACATATTTTCAGTTGTTCCACGCTTTTTTGTTAAGTATATAATTCCACATGTGTTAATTCAATATATATATATATTATATATATATATATATATATATATATATATATATATATATATATATATACACATACATACCCACACACACAGCTAGTAGCGCGTGCCCATGCTATGCAAGTCCTACTGGAGTACAAAGAATCAAATTCACCAAGTAGTACACATCACTTATCGAATTTGGCGCATCTTTTGTGTGACACGCCTTCACGTCAACACTTTTGATTAGTTGGGCAGACGTGGCCATGCTCTAGCTCCTCCTCTCCTCAGCTTTGTCAATTTCAGCAGAGCTGATCCAAACTGGCGAAAATGTCTTAAAAAATTCCAGCATGCAGGGTCGTCACTGTGGCTCTGATGCCTTACAAAATATCTGATTATGATTTATCTGACTCTATTCAAGAAATGATAGGGCAGTTCCGTCTCTTGCAGTCTTCCCCTTCTTTTTTTTATCCTGGATAGTTTTTATTGGATTCTCCATAAATATTATCTTTACATTACTGTAATTCTCTTTCCGGTCTGATTATTGCTATAGTAAATACTTGCATATAAAGATTGTAATCTCGCTGTTTATTACTGTGGCGTTAAGTACAATTTGTTGATTTTTTCACATGCATTGGGTAATGCCATCAGTCTGTTGCTTTAGTATTCTCTGTACACATGTCTGAATGTATGTAAACTGTACATGCTTATTCTCGCTCATTCAATAGAATGAGTTACACAAAAGTTTGTGGGTTTTTTTTGTAAATTCAGCTCATTCGGGTTTTTAATCAAATTAAGAACTAAAAACATACAGCTTGTGCATGAAAATGATAGATTATTTTGTTTGATAAAAACAGTAAAATTTTGTTCATATTATTAAAATATTAAGCATCCACACAATTTTTCCTATATGATGTAGTAAGTTGACGGCATGAC
Organism: Ranitomeya variabilis; assembly: GCF_051348905.1. Lineage (NCBI taxonomy): Eukaryota > Metazoa > Chordata > Amphibia > Anura > Dendrobatidae > Ranitomeya > Ranitomeya variabilis. The sequence continues at coordinate 299,469,468 of NC_135236.1, read as the reverse complement.
TGAATAATCAACTAATTCATGGAGACCAGTGTTAACCCAATAAACGACCACAGATACGCCTTTTAACGGCGACAGTTAAGGGTACTTATTTCTCAGCGCCGCCTCATGAAGGACAATATATCACGACAAAACAGTCTCAGAATCAGTGGCATCCGTTGAAGTGTTCCAGAGTTATAACCTCAAATTGACAATGACCAAGCCAATTTTTACAATTCTGACTACTAAGTACAAAATTGGTTCTGTCACTAAGGGGATTAAAAAGCATATAGTAGCTGGCTGATTTTTGCTATGTCCTTTGTCAGCAAAGCGATACATTTAAATAGCTTGCAGTAAGGCTGCATAGTGCCCTGGCAGAGAAATCCGCTCCTCCTTAACGTCTATGCTTTCCAAAACCTCGGGAGAGATCATCAGTTGTGTTATTGGACCGACTCTTTGCAGTGCACAGGCGTGGCAGATGTATCCTCCATTATCTTCACTTTTGTCACTCTGCACAGAAAAAAAGGCTTATGTATGAAATCAAACGTAAAAGTGGATATGTGTTCTTCATCAATTATATTCACACCATCAGCCCCCCCCCCCCCCCCCCCAAAAAAAAAAATAGGGCTACAAAACCTACACATGCAAATACACCATAAACCTTATATAATGTATTTTTTGTGCATTTTTCCTTCTTCCAAGGCTGGGGCTACATGGTGACGTGACTTTGGCCATACCATATAACACAGACATCCAAACCATATTATGGCCCGAAAAATGGGTTTTTAATACCACTCCGAACAAACAATGTGTAGCAGTAAGACAAATAGGAGTTTTATGGCAAAAAAGTTGAACACTTTATTAGAAAAAAAAAAGGAATGGAAACATAGGTAAAATCGGACTACAACCAAACCCCTATTCCTGAGTGAAATAAGTACAAGACATCACATAATATGAATAATATACATCTCAAATGGACAAAAGTGCAACAGCAATTATGTGGGGATGGGAGTATATAATGGGCATTGTAGTGCAGCGGGGTTGGTGCAGTGTGATAGACAGGCAGTGACCCAAGAAAGTTCAAAACAAAGTCTTATAATGTCCAAAGGAAACTTATACTGGAACTCAAAAGGGTAGCCTCTGGATCACAGCCGGGAAGACAATATAGTCCATAACTGGGACCGGTTGCCGTAGGCGACTGCACCGCCGTGTATGCTGAGGGGTGACAGGCCTTTTTGCTCCGCTTGGCTCTGTGTTGGTTCACACAGGTTGAACTCTGCAGAGCATTCTGCTCTGCAGGCTTGCAAAACCAAATCAATCATAATCAAACCAGCCGATAAGGGCGGAGCATTAGTCATTATGGATAAAACCATGTATCTAGCGGAAATCATACGGCAATTGACTGATACTTCAGTCTACCAGGTGCTGGATAGAGATCCATCTTTTACCATCCGTCATGAAATTGAAGTCATTCTCCATAGATAGATACATACACCTTGGGATTCTGGATCAAAAAACTTGTGATTACTTGACAAATCTCAACCCCATTATCCCGGTTTTTTATACGTTACCCAAGGTCCACAAGAACTTGGAAAACCTTCCCGGTAGGCCTATTGTGGCCTCCACAGATTCTCTTCTGTCCCCCATTGCAAAATACCTTGAGAAAATTCTCACTCCACTTATACAAAAATCCAAGTTTTTCCTTCTGGATACAGGCTCCTTCCTTCATCTCATCCGTGACATTCATCTTGTACCTACTGATGCCCTCCTAGTGACCCTCGATGTTAGGGACCTATACACCTCCATCCCCCACATTGAGGGTATTAATTCCCTACGCCGCCTATTAGAGAACACAGAAATGGACACTGATCAGATATCACTTTGCACTGACCTTTTAAGATTGATTCTGACGTCTAACTTCTTTCTCTTTCAAGAAACATTTTATCTACAGGTAAGGGGGACCGCGATGGGATCGCACGCAGCACCCCCGTATGCAAAAGCCTACATGATAGACTTTGAAGAAAGTATTATCTATAAGAACCCCCTCTTCCAGGATAACATTATCCTATGGAAGAGATACATAGATGACGTGTTCTGTGTATGGCATGGCCCCACTGAGACTCTCTACACCTTCTTTGAAATACTCAATACCTCTTGGCCAGGTATTGGCTTCACTATCAACCACAGCCCTGAAAGGATGAACTTCCTAGACACACTGGTCATCAAGAATCCTGATGGTTTCTTGAGTACTGACCTGTACTCTAAGAGTACAGACCGTAACAGCCTTTTGCATTTCGGGAGTCTCCACCCCCCTTCTACAAAAAAATCTATACCTAGGGCACAATACCAAAGAGTACAACGGATCGTATCTGACACTGTAGTCAGGGAGTCACGTATTTGTGAAATGACGAACAAATTCGAGGCGAGGGGTTACCCCCTTCCCCTCTTAGAGGACTCTAGAGTGACACCAAACAAACCTAAGAGAGACATCACCAAACGGATCCCATTCGTACATGCCTTCCACCCCTCCGTGTACAAAATACATAAAGCCATACGTAAAAACTGGCCAATACTCTCCACTGCTTACCCTGACGTCCCTGAGTTCAAACAACCGTTTTTACCATGCTTTAAACGAGCCCCCAGTTTAAGGGACACCTTTGTTAAAGCCGACATAGGCCCCAGCACCGTAACACGGCAACATTTTCTCCACAAACCTAGAGAAGGGACCTTTCCATGTCTACATTGTGCGCAATGTAATAACGTTCTCAAGGGCAACACAATCACACATCCACATTCCGGCAAAGAATTTAAAATTCAGGGCTACTTCACATGCAATTCAGCATATGTGGTTTATGTCATAAAATGCCCCTGTGGCTTACTGTATTGTAGGAGAGACATCACAACCCATCCGTGATAGGGTGTCTTAACACAAATCAACCATTCGCTGCAAAAACCTTCTCTTACCGATACCCCATCACTTTATTTCCGTGGGACACAACATTTCCCAGCTAAAATTCCTAATCTTGGAACAAGTAGGATCCTGGCCCTTAAAAAGCGTGAGGCGTTTTGGATCCATACATTAGACACATTGTCACCAAAGGGTTTGAATATAGAGTATGAACTGTCTGCCTTTACCTAAGGGTACTGTCACACTCTGCAACTTTCCAACGATCACGACCAGCGATACGACCTGGCCGTGATCGTTGGAAAGTCGTTGTGTGGTCGCTGGAGAGCTGTCACACAGACCGCTCTCCAGCGACCAACGATGCCGAAGGCCCCGGGTAACCAGGGTAAACATCGGGTTACTAAGCGCAGGGCCGCGCTTAGTAACCCGATGTTTACCCTGGTTACCATCGTAAAAGTAAAAAACAAACAAACCGTACATACTCACATTCCGGTGTCCGTCAGGTCCCTTGCAGTCTGCTTCCCGCTCTGACTGAGTGCCGCCATAAAGTGAAAGCAGATCACAGCGGTGACGTCACCGCTGTGCTCTGCTCTTACATTCCAGCCGGCAGTCAGTCAGAGCGGGAAGCAGACTGCAAGGGACCTGACGGACACCGGAATGTGAGTATGTACGTTTTTTTTTTTTTTACTTTTACGATGGTAACCAGGGTAAACATCGGGTTACTAAGCGCGGCCCTGCGCTTAGTAACCCGATGTTTACCCTGGTTACAAGCGAACGCATCGTTGGAGCGGTGTCACACACACCGATCCAACGATGACAGTGGGAGATCCAGCGACGAAAGAAAGTTCCAAACGATCTGCTACGACGTACGATTCTCAGCGGGGTCCTTGATCGCTGCTGCGTGTCAGACACAGCGATATCGTATGGATATCGCTGGAACGTCACGGATCGTACCGTCGTAGCGACAAAAGTGCCACTGTGAGACAGTACCCTAACATGTTTATTTAGATGTAATACCTGATTTATGGATTGTTTATCTTATAAATGTAAGAGTTGATATAGGTTCTATTTTCGAACACATATTTCTGTTCCCTTTAGAGTCGTCTCTACTAAAATGATCTGATGGGCACGTTTAACCTCCCACCTGATACCCTGCCACTCTTCTGCCGATTTATCACAACCTGAAGACACCCCATCACACCTTACTATAGGCACCACCATATGCTATATACGGATGCAATTACATCACAGACCCACTATGTGTCTATAGTCATGTTTTTCCTTTTCACAGGCATTTCATCTTCACCTTAAGACTTATGAGGTGTGTCTCTCCAATATGACATCGTTACTTCCATCCCACAGTTTCCATTCCACCCTCTGTTCTTTTGTATCTCCCCTAGTCCTTTGTACCATGTTCCTATAAAAGGCTTTTTGCTGCCCGTCTTCTAGAGGTATTCCACACCCATGTTAATCTGCAATTTAGGCACCATACCCCCTTTTGATACATCGAGCGCTGTTGGTTTATTTATTTATTTACCCACTTTGCACCTATAACCGGTTCTCCCATATAGGGAACTGTTATACTACCCGGACAGCAGTATGTCTCCCCTTTCATTTTTTATTGTACAGACGATAGCATACCATTTTTTAAATAATTTTTTATACTTTTTTATTCTTTGACACAGCCCCCTTACTGGTCTTCATTGTCCTATATAGCTCGCATATATTATGCGCTCCATCCCGCTTTCGGTCCCTCTGTACGTTCGTCATAGTGTGTGGAACGCATACTGGCCATTGCTTAATACTCCCCTATTGCTTAAAGGGAACCTATCACCCCGTTTTTTAAAAATTAGATAAAAATAGTGTGAAATAGGGGCAGAGCTGGGCTTTACATTAGTGCCTTTTCGGTGCCTTTACACCCCCGTTAGGCTGCCGAAATACCTTTGTGAAGTGGCCGTTTTGTCCTGTCACTCAAGTTGGTCAGGTCGGATGGGCGTGGTCACAGCGCCGTTTCTCCCCCAGATCAGGCTCATCATTACGTTGGTGGCGTAGTGGTGTGCGCATGTCCAAGGTCCCGAATCCTGCACAGGGGAGTGAAAATAGCAGCGATGTCCGTTATTTCATTGGTGGTCGGTGGGCGCGGCCATCTTGCTTTGGCCGCGCGTGCGCAGAAGCGGCGCTCTGCTGGCCGCGGCTTCAGGAAAATGGCCGCGGGCATCACCGCGTGCGCAGATGGCTATCGCGGCGGCCATTTTCGTGAAGCCGCGGCCAGCAGAGCGCCGCTTCTGCGCACGCGCGGCCAAAGCAAGATGGCCGCGCCCACCGACCACCAATGAAATAACGGACATCGCTGCTATTTTCACTCCCCTGTGCAGGATTCGGGACCTTGGACATGCGCACACCACTACGCCACCAACGTAATGATGAGCCTGATCTGGGGGAGAAACGGTGCTGTGACCACGCCCATCCGACCTGACCAACTTGAGTGACAGGACAAAACGGCCACTTCACAAAGGTATTTCGGCAGCCTAACGGGGGTGTAAAGGCACCAAAAAGGCACTAATGTAAAGCCCAGCTCTGCCCCTATTTCACACTATTTTTATCTAATCTTTAAAAAACGGGGTGATAGGTTCCCTTTAATACCTTATAGCTCTCATCAGAATATGCTGAATGAGGCAAAGACATTCGATATTATTAATGACATCTCATGGTACGCTGTTTGTGGCAAAGTATATTCAATACTCACGAATGCATGGCTCACTGATGTTCTTGCACTCACTGTTATGGAGTATTATACATAGTGCTGGTATAGATATGATTAGCATATATGTATTGTTATGTAAATCGCACAATGAACTTTTTTATGGCTATATATATATATTTTTTTTTTCCCCTCAGCTTCGCACTTTATTCATGCACTATGGCACTTTTATACTCGTGTTTGATTAGTCAAGTTCCAAAGATTGATGAACTATATCACGACACACTCCACTGTAGTTTGATTGTCTTACTTTTCCCCGTATTGAAGTGGAGAAATTATATCATGAAGTACACACCATGTATCACACCCCCTACATCATGACTCACCATAATTGCTCATGATACTACCTTTTGTCATGACCTCCGCTCTGACCAGTCACCTACTGTGGAAACTTCCTTAACGCTCAAATGAGACGGACCTGGCCAGCGTTGCCCTAGGAGGTGCATGGAAACATTGCTAGTATTATCTAACCCATCTATCAAGTGCTGTAGACAAAAAAAAGACTAGAATGAGGTGGGGACAGAGTTAGCATAAGGGGTGAAACAAAGTACTGAACTAGTCGCTTCAAAAGGAGGCATCAATAGCTACAAGTGACACACTACTAGAGACAACACCCCAACAAGGGCAGAAAATATGTGGGACTCACTGGCAAATATCTAGGGCTCCAGAACAGTTAGTCCTGATGTATGGGAGCTAAAACACAAAAGAAAGAGAGAAGGTTAGCACCTAATCTTTCAGGGCTAAGACTGGTCTTAGATCCAGACCCATGTCTGCCTACAATTGACACAAAGCTAAACAGAATAACTGGGGGTTGGCTGCTCAGGTGTAGTCTGGTGGGGAGGAGTGAGCTTTTTCCCTAAGATGTATATATCCCATAGTTCCTGTGTCCACTATGAAGCGACCAAAAAATATGCCTTTTCATATGCCTTATTGTATCTTTAGAAATATTAAATGATGCTGAAATTTAAAAAAAAAACACCACAAAAAACAGAAATGTAGAATATATAATAATACCCCTATAACCAACCAATAGGCTCTCATAGCTCATTCAGAGGTTACCAATTTTTGTAGACGAACATCGGAACTATTTCATCAGTGTCATTTTTTACCATCAGTGTTTTATCAGTGATATACACATATACATACAGTATGTACACACACGCACATTATATATATGGTATATATACACTGTAGTGCAGTGGTAGCACACTTATGCAGTGAGGAGACAGTGACCCAGCAAAGTTCCAAA